>NC_092048.1:52958458-53282194 GCF_003086295.3 Arachis hypogaea
GCAGTTTGCTCTTCAGTAACATCCTCATTCTCTTCAGAAGAGGAATACTCATCAGAGCTCATGAAGGGCATAAAGAGGTTCAATGGATCTCTATGGTCTCTAGATGACCTCAGAGTCCTTTGATTTCCCAGAGGGAAGCTTCTTATTGATCACTGGACGTCCCAGGAGGTCTTCCTCCTTGGGATTCACGTCCTCTCCTCTCCTCACAGGTTCGGCCATGGCGCTTATGTCAATGGCCTTGCACTCTCCTTTTGGGTTCTCTTCTGTATTGCTTGGGAGAGTACTAGGAGGGATTTCAGTGATCCTTTTACTCAGCTGGCCCACTTGTGCTTCAATTTCTAATGGAAGACCTTGTTTCATTCATGAAACTTACAGTGGCCTTAGATAGATCAGAGACAGATTTGTTAAATTAGAAGCATTTTGTTCAGAGTTCTCTGTCTGTTGCTGAGTTGATGATGGAAAAGGTTGCTATTGCTAAACCTGTTTCTTCCACCATTATTAAAGCCTTGTTGGGCTTTTGATCCTTCCATGAGAAATTTGGATGATTTCTCCATGTTGAGTTATAGGTGTTTCCATAAGGTTCACCTAAGTAATTTACCTCTGCTATTGCAGGGTTCTCAGGATCATAGGCTTCTTCTTCAGAAGATGCCTCTTGAGTACTGTTGGATGCAGCTTGCATTCCATGCAGACTCTGAGAGATCATATTGACTTGCTGAGTCAATATTTTATTCTGAGCCAATATGGCATTCAGAGTATCAACTTCAAGAACTCCCTTCTTCGTAGGCGTCCCATTATTCACAAGATTCCTTTCAGAGTGTACATGAACTGGTTATTAGCAACCATGTCAATGAGTTCTTGAGCTTCTGCAGGCATTTTCTTTAGGTGAATGGATCCACCTGCAGAAGTGTTAGTGACATCTTTGATAGCTCAGATAAACCATCATAGAATATATCCAGGATGGTCCATTCTGAAAGCATGTCAGAAGGACACTTTTTGGTCAACTGTTTGTATCTTTCCCAAGCTTCATAGAGGATTCACCTTCTTTCTGTTGAAGGTTTGAACATCAGCTCTAAGCTTGCTCAGCTTTTGAGGAGGAAAGTACTTGGCTAAGAAAGCCGTGACCAGCTTATCCCAAGAGTTCAGGCTGTCTTTGGTTGAGAATCCAACCATAATCTAGCTCTGTCTCTTACAGCAAAAGGGAAAAGCATGAGCCTGTAGACTTCAGGATCTATCCATTAGTCTTAACAGTATCACATATCTGCAAGAATTCAGTTAAGAACTGAAAAGGATCTTCAGATGGAAGTCCATGAAACTTGCAGTTCTGCTGCATCAGAGAAACTAATTGAGGTTTCAGCTCAAAGTTGTTTGCTCCAATGGCAGGAATGGAGATGCTTCTTCCATGTAAATTGGAATTAGGTGCAGTAAAGTCACCAAGCATCCTCCTTGCATTATTATTATTTTCGGCTGCCATCTCCTCTGCCTGTTCGAAAATTTCTGAAAGGTTATCTCTGGATTGTTGTATTTTAGCTTCTCTTAATTTTCTCTTCAGAGTCCTTTCAGGTTCTGGATCTGCTTCCACAAGAATGTTCTTATCCTTGCTCCTGCTCATATGACAAGGAAGAAGGCCAGAAAAATGATAATAATAATAGAGATCCTCTATACCACAGTATAGGGATCCCTTTGTGAGTGGAAGAGAAGGGGGAGACAAAGAATGTGATGTAAAGGAAGAAATGCAACTGTACGAATGGAAGAGATGTGAGATGAGATGTTAGGATATGAATGAATAAATAGAATAGGATGGGGGAGGTATAATTTTCGAAAATTATTTTGAAAAGGAGTTAATGATTTTTGAAAATAGTTTTTTGAAAATGTTTAGTAATTTTTTTTTTTCGAAATTTTTTTTTTGAAATCAAAAATAAAAATAAAAATAATTAGTTAATTAAAAGAAATTTTGAAAAAGGGGGAAGATATTTTCGAAAATAGAGAGAGAGAGTTAGTTAGGTAGTTTTGAAAAAGTTAAGAAACAAACAAAAAGTTAGTTAGTTAGTTGAAACAAATTTGAAAAAGATAAGAAGTTAGGAGGTTAGAAAAGATATTTTGAAAAGATATTTTTGAAAAAGATAAGATGAGAAGATATTTTTGAAAAGATATGATAGAAATTAGTTTTGAAAAAGATTTGATTTTTAAAATCACAATTAATGACTTGATTCATAAGAAATCACAAGATATGATTCTAGAACTTAAAGTTTGAATCTTTCTTAACAAGCAAGTAACAAACTTCAAATTTTTGAATCAAAACATTAATTGATTAAGTTATTTTCGAAAATTTGGTATAAAAATAAGAAAAATATTTTTGAAAAATATTTTTGAAATTTTCGAAAATAACTAAGAATTTTGAAAAAGATTTGATTTTTGAAAAAGATTTTGAAAAAGATAAGATTTTCAAATTGAAAATTTGATTTGACTCATGAGAAACAACTTGATTTTAAAAATTTTTGAAAAAGTCAACTCCAAATTTTCGAATTTGATGAGAGAAAATAGGAAAGATATTTTTTTATTATTTTTGAATTTTTATGATGCAAGAGAAAAACACTAAAAAGATGCAATGCATGAAATTTTTAGATCAAAACATGTGATGCATGCAAGAATGCTATGAATGTCAAGATGAACACCAAGAACACTATGAAGATCATGATGAACATCAAGAACACATTTTTGAAAAATTTTTATGCAAAGAAAACATGTAAGACATCAAACTTAGAATTCTTTAATGCTTAGACACTAAGAATTCAAGAATGCATATGATAAACATGAAAAGACACAAAACAAAAAATCATCAAGATCAAACAAGAAGACTTACCAAGAACAACTTGAAGATCATGAAGAACACCATGAATGCATGAAATTTTCGAAAAAATGCAAGATGCATATGCAATTGACACCAAACTTATAATGTGACTCAAGACTCAAACAAGAAACAGAAAATATTTTTGATTTTTATGATTTTCTAAATTTTTTTTTTATTTTTATTTTATATTTTTCAAAAATTATATGAAAAAGAAAATTAAGGATTCCAAAATTTTTAATATGACTTCCAGGAATCTTGCCATGTTAGTCTAAAGCTTCAGTCCAGGAATTAGACATGGCTCACTAGCCAGCCAAGCTTTCAAAGAAAGCTCCGGTCCAAAACACTAGACATGGCCAATGGCCAGCCAAGCTTCAGCAGATATGGATACTTTTCATGTATAGAATAACTAAGTGTGTGAGAATCTCTTCATTTGTGATGGTAAGTTGAAACCCCAGTCCAAAAATTAGACACGGCTTACAGCCAGCCAGGATTCAACAAATCATCATGAAACACTAGAATTCATTCTTAAAAATTTTGAATAAATTTTTGAAAACATTTTTTTTTCAAAAACAAAAGAGAAAATTTTTTTTTTTTTTGAAAATATTTTTGAAAGATTTTTGAAAAGAAAACAAAAAGAAAGTTACCCAATCTGAGCAACAAGATGAACCGTCAGTTGTCCAAACTCAAACAATCCCCGGCAACGGCGCCAAAAACTTGGTGCTGTTGTCGGATCAAAAGGGAATCTGGCACTGATGTTACCGGACCAAAAGCTTGCCGAGAACTCAAACAATCCCCGGCAACGGCGCCAAAAACTTGGTGCACGAAATTGTGATGTCCAGGCTCGAACAATCCCTGGTAATGGCTCCAAAGCTTGGTGCTCTGATCTCAATACATAATTGTCACAACTTTGATACAACTAACCAGCAAGTGCACTGGGTCGTCCAAGTAATACCTTACGTGAGTAAGGGTCGAATCCCACGGAGATTGTTGGTATGAAGCAAGCTATGGTCACCTTGTAAATCTCAGTCAGGCGGATTTAAACATGATACTTTATTAGATTAAAATAAACAATAAAAATGATAGAGATACTTAAGTAGATTCATTGGCAGGGATTTCAGATAAGCGAATGGAGATGCTTTTCGTTCCTCTGAACCTCTGCTTTCCTGCTATCTTCATCCAATCAGTCTTACTCCTTTCCATGGCTGGCTTTATGTGATACATCACCACTGTCAATGGCTACTTTCGGTCATCTCTCGGGAAAATGATCCAATGCCCTGTCACGGCACGGCTAATCGTCTGGAGGCATCACCCTTGCCAATGGCTTCATCTTATCCTCTCAGTGAATAATATGCTCATGCACCCTGTCACGGCACAGCTATTCATCTGTCGGTTCTCGATCATGCTGGAATAGGATTTACTATCCTTTTGCGTCTGTCACTAACGCCCTGCAATCGCGAGTTCGGAGCTCGTCACAGTCATTCAATCATTGAATCCTACTCGGAATACCACAGACAAGGTTTAGACCTTCCGAATTCTCTTGAATGCCGCCATCATTCTAGCTTACGCCACAAAGATTCTGGTTAGGAGATCTAAGAGATACTCATTCTAGCTTAATTCATGTAGAACGGAAGTGTTTGTCAGGCACGCGTTCATAGGGGAGATGGTGATGAGCGTCACACATAATCATCACCTTCATCACGTTCTTGGGTGCGAATGGAGATCTTAGAAGCGAAATAAGATGAATTGAATAGAAAATAGTAGTACTTTGCATTAATCTTTGAGGAACAGCAGAGCTCCACACCTTAATCTATGGAGTGTAGAAACTCTACCGTTGAAAATACATAAGTGAAGGGCCAGGCATGGCCGAAATGGCCAGCCCCCTAAAACGTGATCAATAGTCTCCTAAGATGAATAATGGAATAAAACTGAGACCAAAGATGCCTAATACAATAGTAAGAGGTCCTATTTATAATAAACTAGCTACTAGGGTCTACATAAGTAAGTATTTGATGTATAAATCCACTTCCGGGGCCCACTTGGTGTGTGTTTGGGCTGAGCTTGAGTGTTGCACGTACAGAGGCCATTTGTGGAGTTGAACGCCAGTTTCTGTGCCAGTTTGGGCGTTCAACTCTGGTTTTGGATCCTTTTCTGGCGCTGGACGCCAGATTTGGGCAGAAGGCTGGCGTTGAACGCCAGTTTACGTCGTCAATTCTTGGCCAAAGTATGGACTATTATATATTTCTAGAAAGCCCTGGATGTCTACTTTCCAACGCAATTGGACGCGCGCCATTTTGAGTTCTGTAGCTCCAGAAAATCCACTTTGAGTGCAGGGAGGTCAGAATCCAACAGCATCAGCAGTCCTTTTTCAACCTCTGAATCTGATTTCTGCTCAAGTCCCTCAATTTCAGCCAGAAAATACCTGAAATCACAGAAAAACACACAAACTCATAGTAAAGTCCAGAAATGTGAATTTAACATAAAAACTAATGAAAACATCCCTAAAAGTAACTAGATCCTACTAAAAACATACTAAAAACAATGCCAAAAAGCGTATAAATTATCCGCTCATCAATTAGCTTAGGCTAGTGTGTGTGAGTATCATTCAAGTGTGGGAACCTTGGGACATTGGGTGAATAAGAGGGTATTTTGTATTATTATTGAAAATATTGGGAATTGGGTACATACTCATGTATTGATCAAATGTAAAACCTTATGCACTGACGCTCTTGTATATAGAAAAAAAAATGAGAAAAACAAAGAAAAAAGAAAAAAAAACAATATGGAAAAGAAAAGAAAAAAATAAGAAAAAGAAAGAAAAAAAGAGAAAGAGGAAAAATAATGAAAAGGGGACAAAATGCCCCAAAGTGAAGCTCAAGAGGAATCAATGCATAAGTATAGTGAAACGAAAAGAAAATGCATGAGTATGTGGAAAAGTGAGGAACGGGTAGTTAGGTTAGCACTTAATTGTATAGGTCATTATATAGGTTAGGTGGGGAAAGTTCAAGTTAATCAAAGATTCAAATCATAAGCCATATACGACCTACCTTGACCTAACCCATTACAACTAGGAAAAGACTCATGATAATTGTATGCATGCATTGAATAATTGTTGATTGTTAGATGAAAAACAATTCTTGGAAAGCATGATTAGGGGAGAATTGAGAGAATAAACCCTAAACACTGAGTGATTAGAGTGCAAACACTTCCGCCGAGGGTTCGATGCTCAATCCTTTGATTCCCGGCTCTCGCGAGCATTCCTCATGCAAGGTTGCATATATTGCATTTGATGCTTAGAAAGTGGCAAGTCCTATGCTTTGACCATCATTGTACCCCATGTGCTCGCATATGTCCTAAGAAGGCTAATTTGCTCCCAACCAAGTGGATAGTGGCACTAGTCATAGTTGCATGCATATAAGTAGGTTGCACTTCATGAGTCTTATGCTTTTGCAATCCCTCGGTCTTCTATGTTTCTTTGCATCTCTTTAAGCATGAGGACATGCTAGGATCTAAGTGTGGGAGGTTGACAACCCCAATTTGAGGTTTATCTTGTGATGATTTCAGGGTTTATCAATGATTCCACACACTTTCTATATGAAAATACAAGATTTTGCATTCCTTTCCTAGTTTCGCCTCATGAATGAAAACATGCTTACTTCGCACTAAAAAAGATACATTTCTAACCTTCTCTTGATGCCATTAGATGCCGTGACTTGTGTGTTAAGTGGTTTCAGGATATAGAGTAGGAATGGACCGAAAAAGAGAAGGAAGACGGGTACAAAGGAAGGAAGCATGAGGATTAAGCTTTGGAGATTTCCACATGGGCGCGTGCGCGCACCTTGCGCGCCCGCGCGGATAAGGCAACGTGGAGCCAAAGCCAAGAGCCGGCTTGAGAAGCGGCTAAGCCAGGATCTTCATGGGCGCGCACGCGTGCATCACGCCTCCGCGTACATCTCAAGACGTCTCAACGGCGCGTGCGCGTACCTTGCGCGTGCGCGCCGATCTGCGAATATGATTTTTAAGAAGTCACGTGACTTAGGCGTGGAGGCAGTTAAGGATCCCACTCTTGGAGAAACACCTTGGCGGGAAAAGCTTAAGAAGACCAAAGGAACAAGGATTAAGGACACTTAGTTAGTTCATTTTTTTCTAGATCTAGATATTTTTGGAGGAGAGGAGAGTTAGTTACACTTTTGGGGAGAAGAAGAGGGAGATTCCAAGCTTCACTAGGGTTCATCCTCATCTAATTTCTGAATTTTCAATGGCTTTTTGGTGAGATCCATTACAATTCTCACTCCACTTTGTTCATGTCATAGATTTTCTTCTCCAATTTCAAGTAGTAGATACAATTGATCAATTCTCATAGATCTAGAATTCAACTTTGTAATTTTGGATTTCATCTCTATTTTGGATTTTCATTGCTACTCTTTGAGACTTGTTGTTAGATCTTTGTGTTGCAATACTTTCAATTTGACTTTTCTTCTCATTTTACTATGACTTTCCTTCTTACTCATCACATGTTTGATAAAATGACAACACTAGCTATGGAGTAGAATTCTCACACTTGGCATAGGGTTTGGTCCTTGGAAGAAATTGAATAGTTGTATCAATAGTTGATTTGGAATTAGGGATTGCTAGTTGGCTTGGAGTGCACTAAAGCTAGATTCCCATAAGGTGATGCTAGGACTTGTGACTCAAGTTGATTGCTTTCATTTGACCTCCCTCTATACCTAGGGGATAACTAAATGAAGCAAGGCCTAATTGTTATCAACATTGAATGGACTATAAGGATAGAATTTCTAATGCCAACCCTAAGCCAAGTCTTTTGATAATTGATTGTTTGTTTCTCATTATTTTGCTAAAACCTTCAAAGAATCCCAACAAGGCTTACTAAATCAATAAGATGCACACTTTGGCAATTCCAAGGGAGAACGACTCGGGAGACTAGTACTCTCGGATATAGATTGTAGAATTGTTTGATAAAGGATTTTGCGTCGGTTTAGACTATACTACGATTGACCATTTGATAATTTCTATACCGGCAAAAATTCATTTGTCAGGTCCTATCATACATCTTCCTCCAAAACTTTTTCAACTTGTTTCCCCACATAATTGGCTTGTTTCTCTATCCTATAGCAAAAGGGAAATGCTGCTTGTTCCCTCAAAAACCATGACCTCCACCTTGTATCTATTTATCCGCACGAAAAACATACTGATAAACCGAAGTAGCTATTAACACTGGTTCAGATCTTTATTACGACAACCTTATAGATATGGTTCCATGCGTGTGGCTACATTTGTCACATTCGTATCTATTACCGACTGGTGTTTCAACTTTCTTAGGACACCTTCTGCAGGCCTTGTAATACCAATCATTATGGCTACAATTTATGGCCACAATAGTTCCAACAATCCAAATAGGACCATCTTGCTATCCAAGCTAATATTAGATACAATTTGTTGTATACGAAATAATCAACCTATCTATAGATGTGGATTTCAAAAAAAATGAAACTCAAAAGGAAAAATTTAAATCATTGACAATATTTATCAAGTTGTGTGTGGCTATTCCAAATTACAAATTTATTTCATTTACTTATCAAATCTGTCGATTGAACACCAATACTGACAATAAAAAGTATTTAAATTACCTAATATATCTAATAATAAAAAAAAACTTTATATATTTAAGCAATATTAGTTCCATAATGACACAAAGAAGCTATTATATCCTAATGAAAAAACTATTAATTTACCTCTTTGGAACTCAGGGCCTCTTCAATGGTTTTAACTAATACAGACCCATTAGTAATCTCTTCCACGTTAGACCAGCCACATCTGGGATGACATTTGAATTATTCTTGAAGCATTGGATGGTGCCCCCTTTAGCAATCTACGCCATATAGATTTAAGTGATTTTTACAGAATGTTTAGACGTTGTCTTAATCGAATTTTATCACAAAACAGAAAAATGTGAAATGAAACTATCTAACCTGTCCCTAAATCCAACAACCTCCTTCAACTCTACATTGATGTGCAGTTTGGAGATCATTTTATTAAACTATGTGCTGGTTAAAAGTGCATACCATTCCACCTAATTGCCTTAAAATATTGTATAACTACAATAAATGGCTCCAGCCTTCCGTCTTCCAGATGTGGTAGTATCTCATCGACCATTTCACCAAATAAAGTGCAGTTAATCCTATTGTTTCTATATTTTAAAATAACACATACAGAAGAATGCCATTAGTACTATACAAAAGAATGCAGGTAGTATATGAATGTGAGTTGTGTTATATGAATTACATATTTTTTTCCTACAAGAAAACTTACTCTAGATCTTGTAACACCACAACCAGCCATTTGATCTCCTTCCCTTTACTGGTGACCAACTCTCTGGGATCATGCTTTCCAACCATCTCACCAATCATGTCTAAGGGAAAACAAAATAGATTTCTTGTAAACTTGATTTCTATAATGATGATTTTAAACTCGCTGGGAAAAAACTAACCAAAGAGCTCTGAGTTGTCGATCTTATCGGCCGTGAGCAATTCGGATATAATCTTGAACAGAAATGCATCAAGAGGAAAGGTAGGATTCATAACATGATTGACTTCCATCCTGTGTGAAAAAGTCAGTATCCAGCGATATAGAGTGCGCTTTTTTATGATCTATTGTCCACCACTATAAAGTTCGTCATAATATACATCTGAAACACCTGAAATACACCACTCCATTTTTTAATTATAGATTTGGGTATTGAAGTATGACCCCTTCCACTCTGCATTTTTCAATAGAACAAACCAACAAATATATTTCATTAGATACATCTATACTTGTGTATTATACTGATTTAGGTGTAACATATTAGTAATAGCAATTTTGTTTGTGATGTAATTACCTTACTATCTTGAAGGATCATCTCTATGCTTTCAACCTCCTTTTCGTTGAACTTACTTAGATGTTCCCAAATCCTGATCACATATACCTTAAAGTTCCAACAAAGTTTCCTTGCATTGACATCAGAAACATAGTCATAGTTTTCACCCATCTTATTTTGAGTATTCGGTATGTGTTATAGTAAAGATAAGCAATGTTAGAATTTGTGGCTGAGGAATCAGGTCTTAAATTCCTTGAGAGCTTTGAATTGAAGTTTTAAATCCAATGGATAAAATAAGAGACATTATGAAAAAAAAGTGTCTTATATATTATTTTTTCTTATATTATATAATATATAGTATAGATAATATAGAATATATATAATAATAATAATATTATTGTATTTGAAGTTCTTTATTAATATATTTTCAGTAGGTTTCATATTATAAAATCAGCATACACACATGTTAAGTATGGAGCTGTGACACTAATCGAGTAACGAGATATGTACTGGTTACGTTTTATATATTAATAGATTTCTTTTTGGTAGGTTTTGATTATAAAGAAGAAATAAGAACACATGTATCAACACTTTTTTGAGGTGATTATATCTCCTAAAAAAACTTTCAGCTTTTTCTTAAATTCTTTCTGAGGTGTCCATATCAGTATGATGTACTTCTAATTTTATAAAAGCTTTGCTGTGAGATAAGCTATTGACACTTCTTCATTCACATGTACCTTTTTTATTTATGAGGTTGATTGAACTCTCTTAGACACTTTAAGTGTGAGTTCTCTAAGCCTTAGAGCCTCTTCTTAGAATTTTTCTATTGTCTTAGGTGATGATTTAAAATTCTCAAATTTTATTTTAATCTTCTTTTTCAACCTTTTACCTCACCCTTAGAATCTTTCAAGAAATTGATTTTGGTGAAAGAGTAGGTTCTTGAGCAGTCTTCTTCTAAGATCTCTTATCACTAACCTCAACTTTATCATCACGAATGTGTGACATGCTTTGATTTTTTTTTTTTTGAAATATCAGATAAAATTTCAAAAACTTTCTCAAACTAATACAAAAATACAACTAACATTTTTTTGATAAAGCAATCCCAAAAATTTGAGAGTAAAAACTCTTAGAAACAATTGAATAAATTTCTTTAACTTATGAACATAATATCTTCTTTTTTCTTTATATTAAAATCAAATGGGTCAATTTAAATATTTTAACCTTGTCAATTAGGTATTAGTCACTAAATCAATTCAATTAAAAATAAAAATTGATTACAAATGAGTTAGTCAAAAATTAATAAAAAATTTAATTAACTAGTTCAAGCAGTATAATTTTTTTAATAAATAATAAATTTAAAAATATATTTCTTACATAAATATAATATGTTATTAAAATTCTATTAAACTTAGAGTAAACTTAATTTTTTTTAATTTTAACTTGACCAATTCAATGCTGTATTCTGATTTAAAAGTGAATATAAATTAAATAATATTCGTATATCTGTAATATTTATCCGTATCTATCATTGGATCTGATAAAATTCGATCCGCATCTTAATAGAATTGCGAATAATAATATCACACATCGATCTGCAGATCTGATCCGTAGGTCCGGAATAAATAATATATGTAGGTAACTCTAATTGGCAAATCCTAAATTTCCATTTTTTCGACTTCACCCGTTCATCGCCGCGCTCTTACCCACTCACCCAACCTAACCAGTCTGTCTGTCTTATCAGCCTTGGGCATCATTCATTGACTACCACCGGCGTCCATCCCCTTCTCACTCGCTGTCATCGTCTTGTGCTGCCTGGTGTCCTTAGCTACACTAAAATTTCTCTCGTTCATTGTGGTTACTGGTTCAATGCACTCCCGCCTCGTTCGTTGCCACCGGGAAAGCTTGTCGGTTTCTAGCTTCTCTGTTCTTGCCGGTTCCCTGCTTCTCCAATCTCTCTGGTATTCCTCGCCTCTGTTCGTGTTCCTAGTTCTAGTTTCCACAACCTTGGTTCAAAATTTTGGCAGCCCATCTATATTTTCCGGGTCCGGGTTGGTAAGCAGGGCAAGCATACCACACTTGAACTAACTACTCGCTATCCACTCTCCAGCGGGACATACAGTGTATATGCTAGTTCATTCTAGAAGTATCTTTAATATCAGATAAAACCCAACCAAGCTTTCTCTCTCCTAATCGTCTTACACTTTGTTTGGATGTTGCAAAGAAAATGAAAAGAAAGAAAATAAGAGGAAAGAAAATGGAAGGAAAAGTTGAGTTATTTGTATGTTGTTTAGATGAATAGAAAATAGATGGAAAGAAAATAGAAAGAAAATTTTTCTTTGTTTGGATGAAGAAAAAAATGAAAAGAAAAAAAAATTATAATAATATAAAATTACATTAATACCCTTATCATAAAATAAAATAAAAATATTTTTATTTATTCATATTTTATTATATTTTATAAATATTATAAAATATTATAATTTTATATATTTAATTTAAATTATTTATCTAATACATATAATGTTTAAATATAAATTTTTATTATAATAATATATTAAAACTAAATTTATATTAATATTTGTCAATAATAATATAACTAAGAATATAACTAAGGATAATATTAAAAATACAAAATTATATCACTTTTCTTCTTATTTTTTTGCCTGTGATAGAAAAAAAAATCTTTTAGTGGAACCACATAAAAATTTTTTTCTTTTTATTTTTTTTGATAACCAAACAAAAAAAATTATTATTTTCCATCCATTTTCTTTCCATTCATTTTCCATCTCACCAAACATAGTGTTAGGGTTTTTATCTTTTCATTCACTGCCTTCACTCTCTCTCTTGTCGCTCACTCTTCTTCCACGAAGGTAATTGTGAATTGGTAATGATAATGATAATAATAACAACGTCATCAATTGTCTTATCAAATCTGTTTTGTTGTGCAGTGCTTAAGTTTTGGTCAATGGCGACAGCTCAGCTAACAGCATCCTCAATTTCCTCGAGGAACGTGTCGTCGTTCGAAGGGCTTCGACCTTCGGCGGTTCAGTTCCCCTCCGTCGTCAGAATTGGAACCCTCACTCAAAGGTCCTTCCGGGGTTTGGTTGTCAAAGCCGCCACTGTTGTTGCTCCAAAGGTTCCTTTTTTACTTCGATGTTTTTTTTTTTTATAATTATTATTAGGATAGAGAAATTTGTTGTAATTCGGTTAAAAGAATACTGTAATTGTGCAATAGGTTTTGTTTATTAGTGTGTATGTTGCGAATGTTGAAGAAGTTTGATATTGTCACTAGCATTCTAGAATTAGAAGCTAAAATTAAAAACTTATCTTTTAGGGCTTAACTTGGTATATGCAGTGCGAGCACAATTTATTTGCTTAAATTATGTAAGATGGTACAAAACTGTTGAAGAATGCAAACAGTCCTCAATCAAAACAGCTTCAGGGACCATTATCTTTTAATTTTAGGTATTCTGGTAAATTACATGATTATCGGATAACTGTTGATATGTAAGCCTGGAGATTTTGTTACGAAATTTTGGAGTACTCAATTTATGTGTTTTGTAACCCATTCTTGTAATGTCTCTTAGTGAGTGTTTCCCTTGCAGTACACTGCTATTAGGCCTCTCGGCGACAGAGTACTGGTTAAAATTAAGGAAGCAGAAGAGAAGACCGACGGAGGAATTCTACTTCCTTCAACTGCTCAAACAAAACCACAGGGTGGTGAGGTTGTTGCTGTTGGAGAGGAGAAATCAGCTGGGAAGAGCAAAATAGAAACTAGTGTTCAGGTATTGCTGATTTCTTAGAATCAATATAATTTTAGTTATCTATCTTTAACTTTTTTCCCCTTTTTCAAGGGAACGTGATATTCTTGTCAATTTTAGCTTGTTTGATGCTTCTCTTTGTATAGATTGGTGCGCAAGTTGTGTATTCGAAATATGCTGGTACTGAGGTGGAGTTCAATGGTGCAAAGCATCTTATACTGAAGGACGATGACATTGTTGGTATCCTCGAGACCGATGAGATCAAGGATCTTAAACCGTTGAATGATAGAGTCTTAATACAGGTTTCATCCTATTTTCGTTAGAGAGCAGGATTTATTTTGTAATTTCTGCAATTCTGAAGGTTTATACTTTGGATTGACATTTATTATTCTGAAGTGTAGCATTGTAAGATAATATGGTCTCTGCTTTTAGACACCATGTCATAGTTATAATAATATCTTTAAACATTTCTATTGATTCAATTTTAACTGCAGGTTGCACAAGCAGAGGACAAAACTGCAGGTGGTTTGTTGCTTACCGAAGCAAGCAAGGAGAAACCTTCTATTGGAACGGTAAGTTTCTTTTGAATACTCTCTTCTTTGTAAAGATAGTATACTTTACCCAACAACTCTTATGAAGAAGATTGCTTTAAGGCCTGTTTGGTACCCTGAAAATGAGTATACTATAATTTATTAAGAAAATCTTGAATATAGACGACACTATTAAAAACAAAAAGCAAACATATTTTTTTCATTGGCCCCTAATTTAGTGTGGACTCTGGTAAACAATCCTTTTGACCGAACTAAATCTGTTGTAATGTGTTTAATGCTGTTAGGTAATTGCGATCGGCCCAGGGCCTCTTGATGAGGAAGGTAACAGAAAACCATTGTCTGTTAATCCTGGGAACACAGTCTTGTACTCCAAATATGCTGGGAACGACTTCAAGGGAAAAGATGGTTCGGACTACATTGCATTGAGGGTCTCAGATATCATGGCTGTCCTTTCCTAGTAACAAATTGTTCTGTGTTTTGTAACTTAAAAATTTTGTGTTCTTGAGGAAAATGGATTATTTTTAATCGGCGATGACAATTGAAACATAGCTCATTGCAATTATCTTAGAAAATCTACAAACTTCTGGTAATGTCAATTGTTTTCAGTTGTCCGTAATTTCCACCTCTCCTTAAATGTTCCAAAAGCATGTAGGGAATCTTTTAGGGCATTTTAAAACCATTGTGATCAATGGTAGATTAAATAGAGAACAGTATAATTCCTAAGGTGATTGCTATGATGCCTAAAAGTGCTTGCTTAACTTACCAAAAAGGGTTAAAAATCAATATTTAGTTTTAAAAGTATAAAAGTAAATAATCATTAAATATTCAAAAGTTGCCATAAAAAGTAAGTTAGGCAAAAGTTAGGCACCAAGTTATAGGTATCATAGAATTCACCAAAATTCCTAGATTCGAGAAATTACAAGATGTGAAATTACAAGGTGTTCATTTAATTTCGGGGCTGAAAATTTTTTTCTCCATCGACGTTATGCACATTCTTGGGTCATCATGCACTATGCTAATTTAATGGTTTAATTTGAATTACACCAATTTCAACATCCATTATGGCAATATATTTTCTTTTCCCTCTACGTCCACCTTCCCCTCCTCTTCCGTGCTCCCGTTTGGATCCAATACGCACCTTACTACTGTATGGTGATCCACTGTCCATCGTTGGCCAAGTGATTTCCAATCTTAACCCTGCATGATGATGGCTGTCATCGTTGCAGCTGGCCACTTCTTCGGCCTCTATTTCCAGGTCTAACTTGACAAGAGGATAAAACAACTATTGTTTTTGGACAAGGCTTCAAGTACCTGTCACCGCGTAATCAGAACTAGGGCAGGAAGTGAGTCAAACTAGCTCATGAGCCAGCTCAAACTCGACTCGTTAACAGCTCGATAAGCTAAGCTCATGAGCTGGTGAGCCAAGCTTGAGCCTGAAATTGAGCTCATAAATTAAATGAGCCGAGCTTGAGCTTGGATAAGCTCAGCTCATTAGCTCGTGAGCTGGCTCGATTATATATATATATATTTTATAACAATCTTAATTATTTAATATTTATATTTATTTCTACATATAATTTTAATAAAGGACATAAATAAAAAATTTATAATTTATTGATAGATAAACAATATATAAAATTGATCTTTTCAAATATTTTTAAAAATATATAAGTTATAATTTATTGATATAAAATTATAGATTATGAATTTATGTTTCTCTTATTTGAGCCAGCTCGTGAGTTCGAGCCAGCTCGTGAGCTTTTGGTGAGCCGAGCTTGAGCTTAAGAAATAAGCTCGATTGTTAATGAGTCGAGCCGTGAGCCAAGCTCAATTTTCGTGAGCCGAGCTTGAGCTTGGTCTAGCTCGGCTCAGCTCGGCTCACTTCCAGCCCTAATCAGAACCACTAATGTGGTACTTATTAGGAAATAATAGTTACAAATACAAAGTCACTGAAAATTGAGCATCATCTTCATCAATGAGAATATTACCATAGTTATTAGAATTGAACTCGTCACACTATTGGGTCATTAAATTACTAATGGGTCACAAGTTGAATTGGTTGCTCTAGATATAATTAAATAATTATATAAAATCTAATTTTACTTTTCATGTTCATAATATATGTTTAGTTTTTAGTTCCGATTTTTGATAAGTTGGATGACAACAACTTAAATACGTGGAGACATCAGGTTTTGCTCACAATTCAGAGTAAGCCTAGAAGATCATCTATATCAATATAAAATCCTACAACGATATGGAAAAGATGTTGCCAAGAAGACCAAAACAGAAACTGAAGCTTTCAAATAATGGAGACTTGATAATCTCATCCTATCAACTTGGCTTCCTGCCTAAGTCTCAACTACCTTCAAGAACAAGATTATTCATTGTCAGCAATTTCATGAAATTTGGAACACAATCAACGATTATTTCTCTGAGCCCTCTGTCATAAGAATTCAAAGTTTGAAGGCTCAATTAACATCTATAGAAAAACTGGTACAATTCCTTATTATTTTCTCTAAGGTTCAACATTTGGTGGATTCTTTACATGCTATTGGATATCAACATCAACAAGATGATCACATTTCTGCAATTCTTGATGGACTGCAGAGTACACTGTCTTCATCACTTCTGTAATGTCATGTTTGGGATCTTATAAAGTTTCAGAAGTTGAATCTTTTCTCACAACCTGATGACATGCTCAATAGGTACAAGAAACCTCAAGGTGGCATTCCAATATAAAACCTTGCTCAACTTACTACACCTTACAATTTTGAATTTGATCGACGAGCTCTTTCTCGACGAAGTATATGTGGAAGATTTGGATGTGGAGGACGTTTCACCAATCGAGGTAATATGCCTTGGTGACAACTCTGTGGTCGTCAAGATCATGTTGTTCAGACATTATGTCACATATTTGATTCCAATTTCCAAGCATATGGAAATAGTTCTCAGTTACAACAATATGTGTTTTCCTACTCCAACACTCAGCCACCACCACCACCTTCTCAATTTCATCAGCCATGTGCTTATTTCGCAAATCCACAGAATTATCAAGAATATGTGTGGTACCTAGATTCTGGTGTTAATCACCATGTTACACCAGATTCACTCAATTTGCTGACTTCCACTCCGTCAATCCATGAATTTGATCAATTGTTTGTAGGTAATGGCCAAGGTACGAGAATTCTTACTCAAGGCTCTTCAATTTTTTGTAATAAAAGCAGTAAAATCAATTTTCTGCTTACTAAACTTCTTCATGTTCCTCAGATTACTCAAAACTTGCTAAGTGCATCTCAATTTCCTTTAGATAATCGTATCTATTTTGAGTTTTGGCCTTATGATTGTATTATGCATGATCAGGATTATTGAAAAGTTATTCTCCAAGGCAAAACTAATAATGGAATCTACTCTTTTCATAATTCGTTTGTACCTGCCTCTGATGAATCTTTAGTGAACAATTCTTGTAATAAGTCTGTTTCTTGTAACCAAAGTAATTCAGATTTGTCTACTAAAACAGCTTTTGTAGCACAAAACAATAAAGATGTAACAATTGAACCTTGACATAAATGTTTAGGTCACAGTTCAATGCAAATTATTTTCTCTATTTTGAAAAAATGTGGTGTTTCCGTTAATTATGATTCTAATCTTGCACGTGTATGTAAATTCTGTACTATGGGAAAAATGCACCAATTGCCCTTTGCTAAATCTGACTCTATTTATAGTGCTCCTCTAGATTTTGTTTATGTTGATATTTGGGGTCCATCCCCTATGGTGTCTCAAAATAGATATAGGTATTATATATCTTTTGTTGATGCAATACTAAGTTCATTAATGTTTTAATTTTAACAAACAAAATAGATGGAGTTTATGTCACACTTTTTCACTCAATTCTTAACTGAACATGGAACCATGCATAGAATCTCATGTCCCTACTTAGACACACCCACACAAGGTGGTGTGAAGAAGAGTTGGTTTATCTCTTTTGGCTACTGCTGCTCTACCAATGACTTTTTGGGAACATTCATTTACTTCTGCTGTATATATCATAAATAGATTGCCTAGTTCTGATTTAAATAACAAATCACAATTTGACATGCTCTTTGGAAAGATACCAGACAATAAGTATTTGAGGATTTTGGGTGTGCTTGTTTTCATTATCTTCGAACATATAACAAAGTTAAATTTGCTTTTAAATAAGAAAAGTGTGTGTTTCTTGGCTATGATAACAGTTATAAAGGTTACAAATATATGACAAAGAGAGTAAGATTCATTATTCAAGACGTGAGTTTTGATGAAACCGATTTTCCATACAATTCCTTATTTGGCACTAAGCAGTCTTCTTTGACCAACAATGTATCAGACCTTTACTTTTAGAACTCCATCAACCACCTTAGAAACCTACTATACAAACTATAACACCTCCTAGAGTCCTAGTGCTGCCACTATCACAGAATTGACATCTCTACCCCAACCAACTATATGCCTTGATACTCAAGTAACTAATGCTGTTGCTACACAGAGTTTTGTATCACACAAAAACCCTATGAGATATGTTTACCTTTTGATTTGTCTATCAGTTCTATTCCCCCTGCCACAATCAACACTCATAGTATGTCGACTAGATCTAAAACCAAAAATACAAATCCTCAAGATCTTGTTGCATTCACTCAAGAACCTTATGATTTGGTTCAAAATCTTTCAAAGAATGTGAAACAAGCTCTTCAATGCCCTCAATGGAAAAGAGCTATGGATTCTGAAATTTCAGCTCTAACAAGATGTAAGACATGGGATTTGGTAGAATCACCAACAAATAAGACTGATATAGACTCAAAGTGGGTCTTTACTATTAAAAGAGAGCATTTTGGCAACATTACAATATATAAAGGTAGGCTTGTTACCAAAGGCTTTCTACATATTGAAGGTATAGACTATAGTCAAATTTATAGTCCTATTGTAAGGCCTACTACTATTAGGATTGTTCTTACTATTGCCTTGTCTCTTGGTTGGACTTTAAGGCAATTTGATTTTGATAATGCCTTTTTAAATGACAATTTAGAAGAAGTTTATAGGACTCCACCAGCTGGCTATCAATTTGACAATGGGTCTCAGGTTTGCAAACTAAAAAAGGTAATCTATGGATTGAAACAAGCTCCAAGAGTTTAGTTTGATATATTGATTGCAACTCTTTTAAATTTTGGCTTTACTCGCACCAAATCTAACATTTTTTAATTATTAAACATACTAATAGCTCTACTACTGTTCTCTTAACTTATGTAGATGACATTGTAGTCACTAGCAGTGACAATGATGAAATTGACAATCTTATATCTAATCTTAAAATCTTTCCCTTGAAAATTCTTGGTAACCTCAGTTACTTTCTTGGTCTAGAATTCTCTTATTTGGCAGATGGATCAATTTTAGTTTCTCAATAAAAAAATGCCAAAGAATTATTGAGAAAGGCAAAAATGGAACTACAAATCCAATGCCTACTCTTATGGTCTCAGGCTCTCAGCTTTAAAATTAACATCTAATGGTGCTGAGCATTTTGAGAATCCCAAACAGTATAGAGAAATTGTAGGAGCTCTTAATATCTAACTATCTTAAGACCTGATCTTGCTTTTTTGGTTAACAGGGTCTCTTAATTCATGCATTCTCCCACCATTGAGCATTATAAGGTTGTAAAACGCATGCTTCGATATGTTACAGGTACAGTTACAACAGGCATTCAATTTAAAAACCGATCTCAGGCTTTTTGCTTGTACAGATTTTGATTAGGTAGCGAATTTAGAAGACAGAAAATCCATCACTGGCTACTGTGTTTACCTAGGGAGTAATCTTGTGTCTTAGAAGAACATAAAACAAGCAAAGATCAGTAGGAGTAACATTGAAGCAAAGTATAGAAGCATGGTTGCAACACAATCTAAAGTAATATCACTACAACAGCTTCTCAAGGAACTTCATGTCAAACAACCAATTGCTCTTACTATCTATTGTGATAATTAGAGTGCATGTTTATTGGTAGCTAATACAGTTCTTCACACAACGTGTAAACATATGGAGGTTGATCTTCATTGCTTTCAGAGATTAGTTAACCAGAAGGAGCTCTATGTCATCAGCACTCCATCCATAGATTAAATTGGAGATATCTTTATCAAACCTCTATCAGCACCTCTCTTCCAAAAGTTTAAAGACAAACTTAGAATGGTTTCTAAACCCAGAGCTACGTTTGAGGGGGCTATGAGTGAGTATAGTATTTATGTTAGTTAGATATCAGTTAGTGCTAACAACTGATTTCTGTTATCCGTCCTTGACAGTTGTAGTTTTTATCTTGTGCTTAAGCTTTGTGTGTATGCCTTGTATATGCAAATGGCTATATCAGTGTATTAGTAACACAATGAGAATTATCAGGATCAAAGTCTAATTGCTTTTCTTGTAGCTCAAGTTTCGTCCACTCCTCCTTTTTCTGATTCTTTTTCTTCTCTGCTAATGCACGGACTTGTTCATCTCATGCATCTAATTCTCGATCATAGCTCAACTGCTATCAAAATAAATAATAAAATAGCATAGTTTAATTAGGTTTTACTGGATTTGATCAAGTTGATTCATGCGATTTTTACCGATTTTTATCGATCTTTACTGAATTTGACCAAGTTTGACCAGATTACACTACAAGAAAAACGCTAAATACCAACGAAATTTAGCGGCGAATGTTAGTGGCGGGTTTACCGGCAGATTTAGTAATAAATTCGTCAGTAAAAAAGTTACCGTTAGATTCGATATTTCGATGGTAAATTTGCTGGTAATAATTGAAGGGGAAAAAAAATTGGCGTGAATATTACCGTTAGTTTTACTAGCAGATAAATTCGTTGTAATCCTAATTAGTGCAACGCTGCGTTTTGGTCACTCGCAAAGCATTACCGGCAAATTTATTCACTGATAATCTTGCCCTAAATTCGAATCACGAACCATCCCCTTCAAAATTTAAAAAGAAAAAATCCTAGGCCTAGTTCAGTAACCCACCCCACCCCCAGCACTCTCACTTTCACTCCCACACAGAAAGGCAACTAAATTCCCATAGTGGTTCCCTAGATTCGGTTCGTACACCAATTTAGTCCCTGAAATTTCAATTGACTATTCTGGTCCTCAAAATTGTGCTCCAGGATACATACTGACCCATCATGCCAATTTCGGCGTGAGTCAGCAACTGGCTTGCTGATGTGGCACAGCCACTGCCACATAGGATCAACAAAACGGCTAGATAACGTTGATAGTGTTTTGCAATTCCCCAATTTAGGGTTTATAAAAGGGGCAGGAACTAAATTGGGGAATTACAAAACACTATCCACGTCATCTAGCTGTTTTGTTGATCCTAGATAGCAGCGGCTGTGCCACATCAGCAAGTCGGTTACTGACTCACGCCGGAATTGGCGTGAAGGGCCAGTATGTAGCCTAGAATGAAATCTCGAGGACTAGAATAGGATAATTAGAATCTAAATGCACGAGGCAAATCTGGAGACCACTATGGGAATTTAATCCACAAAGGCACAGCGCCACCCCATCTCCCCCCAACTTTCTCACCTCGGTTCACTGTATCGTGTGCTCATAAATTGCGTCTCCTCTGGATCTACCGCATCGTGAGTGTGCTCTCGCCGGATCCACTGCATGCTCGCGTCTTGCCGCCTCTCCTCCGCTCGTTGTCCCTCTCGTGCTTATTGCTAGCGGTCTTGCTCCCTCTGCCTCGTGTTTTGATCTTCTCATTCGCCATCACTGCACCTAACGCCTGGTGTTCTCCATTATTCGCGTCTTTCCTCTCTTCCTGCCGCTGTGCTTCCTAGTGAGTGCTTGTGTCTCGTGGCGCCGCGCCTCCAGTGACGGATCCAGAAAATTTTGTTAGTGGGGGCAAATCATACATAATAAGACAATACTTTTTAGGGATAAGTGTATTTTTTGTTTTTAATATTTGCAACTTTTTTTTAAAATACACCTAATGTTTAGTTACATTTAATTTTGTCCCTAACATTTTCGATTTGTGTCAAAATTACCCCTAGACATTAACTTATATAAAATGTTAGGAATACATTGAAAATTTTAGAGATAGTTTTGACACAAATAAAAAACGTTAAGGCCAAAATTGATTGAATAAAAAACGTCAGGGAGAAAATTGAATGAAATTAAATGTTGAAAATATTTTGAAAAATAAAACGCAAACATGCATTAAGACAAAAGTTATACTTTACCCTAATTTTTTAATTATATTTTATTATTATAAATATAATTTAAAATTTTTAGTCATTGTCCAGGATCTGCTATTAGACTTTTTACTTTAAATTTTTAAAAATATCTTTTTACTAGAAGAGGTTGATAAATTATTTGAGATCCAAACTCGAATGATTATATTTTTTTTTGAAATATTTTTTCGTTACTAAAAAATAAATTTATAAACTTAAATTAATTTATTAATAAATATAAATATTATAAAATATAATTTATAATTTCGCAAAAAAATTAAAAGTATAATACAAATATAAAATACTCAGCAAACCAGTCATAGAAAAAAAATACTAATAAAATTTTATTATACAATAACCATTAATAAAAAAAAATAAAAATATTAAATTACAAAATAAGTGCAGTATAATTTAATAAATGAAAATTACAAAGAAATAAAAATAAACATTTAATTAAATCAAAAGAAATTAAAAAATAGAGTAGAGAAAATAGAAAAATAGAAAAATAGAAAATTGGAAAAAAAAAGTAAAGAAAGATAGCAGTGATAAACCCCAATTTTATGGTTTATATTGTGTAGAATTTGGGGATTTTTGTCGATATTTTTCACGCTTATTCACAAGAACTGCATAGTTTTGTGTTCTATTCCTAATATTGCTCCATGATGAAAAACATGCTTATTTTGCTTTAGAATTGCTATATTTTGATCCTCTTTTATTGCCATTCGATGCCGTGATGTATTTGTTGAGTGATTTCAGGATTTATAGGACAAGAATGGCCTAGAAGAGAGAAAGAAAGCATGCACAAAAGGAAGGAACATGAAGATGTGGATTTTGGGAACTTCAGCACCGGCGCGCACGCGCACTTCGCGTGCAAGCGTGGATGTAGATAGCTGAAAGCGGTGCGCAAGGATGGACGCATCCGCGCGGATCAGAGAATTTCCACTGACGCGCATGCACACATGGCGCGCACGCGTGAATCACAAAAGCAATCGGCGTGCACGCGCGGAAAGCTCACGTGACCTCATTAAAGGAAATCGTGCCTGGCAATTTCTGAAGCTCATCAGGCCCAATTTCAAGCTGTTTCTGCATGAAAAAGACCCAAGGATGCTAGGGGGAAGGGGGGATCAATCATTTTACACTTAGACATAATTTTAGTTAGTTGTGGGGTTCTTTGTTCTTCTAGAGAGAGAAACCTTTGTTCCTCTCTAGATCTAGCTTTAATTTGATCTTCCCTTGTTGAATTCTGAATTGGATCTTGTTAATTACTAGTTTTAATTGTTTAATTTGAATTCTCTAGTATAAGTTTGTTTAGATCTTGTGTTAGTTTTGTGTTTTCTTGTTGTTTGTCATTTTATACCCTTTTCATGAATCTTGTAGATCTTGATTTGTTATTGTTGCATTGATGATTTCCATGATTAATTGTGTTGTTTGAATGATTGTATGTTGATAATTGTTAGTGGGTACTTGTTAGTTCTAATTTAATTACAATTTAAATAGGTCTTTTATTAATGCTTACCATGTGTTTGATGAAATGTTTCCTTTGATTATGGAGTAGTTCTCTTTACTCTTGGCCTAGGCTAAGGGAATTGGGTAAGCTTGAGTCATTGGGTCTAATGGATTAGATGATTTGGGAACCCTTAATGGTCAATTTGATAGCCATTGACACTAAGCTACTACCAAGCTAATTGGTAGTTAGGTTGGACCTTATGGGTTGATGTTGACCAAACCATTTAATATACTTCAAGTATAGAAGTATAACTTAATGAGTTTGGTTCCTCATAATTGTCAAGATATGGTTATTAGATAAGGATAGTGACCTCAATTTTCATGCCTAGCCAAGAGTTGCTTTTATCATTCATATTTGAAAATCCAAAAATCTTGATTGCTTTATCTTAGTTGTAGTTACTTGTTTAGTTTAGAATAGAATTACTTTGGATGTTATTTTATGAGTTTGGAATTATTTACATTTTGCTCTAATTGTTTGCATTAGTTTCTTGCATCCCAAGATTACTTGCTTGTTAAGATTTCTAGTTTAATTTCTTGCTCATGACTTGCAATCCCGGATTTCTAACCAATGTTGAAGCACATGTTTGCCCATTCCTTGTGAGACGACCTGAGATTTAAATACTTCGGTTACTTTTATTGGGGTTGAACTTGTGACAACTAAATTCCTTCAAAAATTTGATACTCGAGGATTGTTGTTGGGAAGAGCTATACTTGTAACGGGATTTTATTGAGAAATTATATACCAACATAGTCCACGGGGGTTCATCAAATTTTTGGCGCCGTTGCCGGGGAAAGGTTGCAACATATGCCTTGATATTGGTTATGTGAATATGTGAATATTGTAGATAGTTTACTTTCTTTTAATACTTAGCTATAGTTTAAATTTCTTTTATATGTGTGCTATGACTCCCAAGTTTGATGACTCGGTCTCAACCGAATTCTAGCTTAGCCGAGTTTGACCCTGAGATTGAAAGAACTTTATTACACACTCGGCAAGCTAGACGGCGGTTGGATTATACGGCTAGTACTTCGGCCTCTCTTGAGGAACATACAAAATCACTAGGCGGTACCGAGAGTGACTTGGAGTCCGCTACTTCCTATTCTTCTGTTGGCACCACTAATACATCTTTGCATCCTACAGGTGAACCATACATGGCGGAGCCACGACGGATCACTTTGCACGAGCAAGGAGCTCCGGATATCATACTCCAACCTTTGCAAGCAAGGTATCCTAACCTTGACCCAAACTTTGAGTTGAAGAGTAGCTTGATAAATCTACTTCCTAAGTATCATGGGTTGTCGGGTCAAGACCCCATCCGACATCTAAGAGATTTTTAAGTTGCTTGTTCTACGGCTCGAAGGCATGGAGCTAATGAGTTGGCTATTATGGTTTTTTTCTTCCCTTTCTCTCTTGAAGGGAAAGCAAAGATGTGGTTTTATTCACAACCGGATGAGATTGTGACTAATTGGGATTTCTTGAGAAGAAAGTTTCTAGATAAATTCTTCCCACCGGAGAAGACCGACTACATCCGGAAGGAGATTTCGGGTATAATGAAAAAGCATCAAGAGAGTTTGTATGAGTATTGGACTCGGTTCAAGAGGCTATTGGAATCTTGTCCACACCATAGATTGAACACTCACTTGCTCATTAGTTACTTCACCGGAGGTCTTTGTGCGGAAGATAGAAGATTGCTCACCGCTTCTAGTGGCGGTTCCCTTTCAAAGAACAAGACGGAGGGAGAAGCTTGGAAATTAATAAATGATGTTGCCAAGGCTACACAACATGTAAGGGTGAGAAGTAATCCTCTCAAGGGTGTGGTAGAACCATCCCCTTCCGAAGCAAGCTTAACCAAGGCGCTTGGGAACATGACTACTATCCTCACTCAAATACAAAAAGATCAAAAGGAATACTACTCTATCCAAGCCATCCAAGCCCCACCTCAAGTTGCTCAACTTGAAGGCCCTCTTAGAAATTGTGGTTTGTGCTCTAGCACCACGCATTACACCGATCAATGCCATCAAATTCAAGAGGAGCATGCTCTTGTTGTGGCCAATGTAAATTACAACAACCGTCTGCCCTATCCTTCTCAAGGCCAAAACAATTACTCTCATGGTAGTAATCAAAATCAAGGGTGGAGGGTGATAAACCCCGATTTTGTGGTTTATCTTGTGCTTATTTTGGGGGATTTTATCACCTTTTCTCACATTTATTCAATGAAATAGCATGGTTTTGTAATTCTCCCTTGATTTGTGCTTAAATGTGAAAACATGCTTTTTAGTCCTTAAAATAGCCAATTTTAATCCACTTTAATTCCATTCGATGCCTTTGATATGTTTGTTGAGTGATTTCAGGTTTAGAAGGCAAGTATTGGATGGAAGAAATGAGGAGAAAAGCATGCAAAGTGGGAGAACTCATGAAGAAATGAAGGAACCGTAAAGCTGTCAAGCCTGACCTCTTTGCACTCAAATGACCATAACTTGAGCTACAGAGATCCAAATGAGGCGGTTTTAGTTGCGTTGGAAAGCTAACATCCGGGGCTTCGAAATGATATAAAATTCGCCATATGTTACTTTGCGCTCAGGGGCGCGCATGCGCCATGTACGCGTGCGCGCCGATTCTGCCCGTGGGTCCACTTTAGTGAAATCGCCCCCAGCGATTTCTAGCTCATTTTGGGCCCAATCCAACTCATTTCTGATGCTATTGAACCTAAGGATTGAAGGGGGAATGAACCAAGTAGTCATAGGGTAGTTTTCATTATGTTTTAGGGTAAAATTCTAAAGAGAGAGGCTCTCTCCTCTCTCTAGATTTAGGATAGAAATTAGGGTAGAGTTATGTTAATCACTCTCAAATTTCTCTTTTAATTCTTGTTTTGATTTCAATTCTCTTTATGTTTTATTGTTTTATTGTCTTTGATCTTGTATTTTCTCTTGTTAATTTTTTATTTTACTCTCTTTTATGTTTATGAACAATTGATGGATCTTAATTTTCTTTAATGCAATTTTATGTTTGATGTTCTTTTAATTGATGATTTGAATTGTTGATTTACTTTTCTTGCAATTGGTAGTTGATAGATTTTACTATTTCTTGTCATTTATTATGCTTTCCTTTTATGCCTTCCAAGTGTTTGATAAAATGCTTGGTTAGTCTTTAGAGTAGATTTTGAGCATTCTTGGTTTGGAAAGAGTAATTAGGCAATCTTGAGTCATGAAAACCCAACTCATGTTGGTGATCTAGAGTTGTTAGCTAATATTGTTTCTATTGACGCTAATCTTTTGCTAATTTAATTAGTGAGTTGATTAGGACTTTTGGAATATTGTTTCCATTGACGCTAATCTTTTGTTAGTTTAATTAGTGAGTTGATTAGGACTTTTGGATTGAGATTAGCTAGTCTTATTAGACTTTCTCTCCTGGAAGATAATATGATACCTTTCCAATGTTGGAGATGACGTAATAAGATAAATTCTTGTTATTATTGTGATATGATTGATTAATCTTGTTTGACTTTCTCCCTATTTGTTGGAGTTGACTAAATAAGATGAATTAATCATTGCATGACTAGGATAGAAAGCCTATATTCTCAATCTTTGCCATGAATGTCTCTCTTTATTAATTGCTTTCTTTAATTGCTCTCTTTACTTTTCTTGTCATTTATTTTATTGCCCTCTCATCAACCAAACCCCCTTGCATTTTCATAGCCAATAATTGATCACTTCATTGCAACTCTTCGTGAGACGACCCGGAGTTTAAATACTTCGGTTAATTTTCATTGGGGTTTGTACTTGTGACAACTCAAATTTTTGATGTGGGAATTGTTTGTTGGTTTAGAACTATGCTTACAACGAAGTTCTTATTTCTAGAAGAGAAATTCTAAACCATCGAGCAAAACTCGTTCTTCAAAATGGCGCCGTTGCCGGGGAGTTGCAATGGTATTATATTGTTGGCTATTGTGAATATTGTGAATATGTTTGCTTTTTGCTTATTTGTTAGTTTTTGTTAGTCTTAGAACTTTGTTGCTTATTTTTGTTAGTTTTTGTTTTTGTTTGTTACTATGAATTCTCACCCCTTTGGCTATGAGTTTGGTTCAAATTATGTTGTAGGAAATGGGAGCTACAATGAGGATGTGCATCAAGGATGGAGCCATCAAAGATGGGAGGAGCCTCAAGGGATTGATCAACCTTCTTGGCAACAACAACCTTCGAATTCTTATGGGTATAACTCTCATCCTAATGCATATCAATCTAATGGATGTGGTGACCCTTATTGTGATTGTCAACAACCACCACCACATGCCTATGAACCACCCCCTCAACACGACTTTGAACCACCTTACTCACAAGCCCCTACCACCAAACACCTCATCATGACCCTAATCCTTATCCACCATACCAACCACCTTATGAACCATATGAACTATACATGGAACTACCACCATTCCAACACAATTACTCTCAAGAACCACCTCAATATACACCATCTCCATACCCTTTCCATGATGAACCAACTTCCAACTATAATGCCTTCCCCTCAAACAATGAACCCTCTCTTCCACCACCGCCCTCCGATGAAGCCTCCATGTTGGAATTGAGAGATCTTGAATCTCATATCTTAAGGCGACAAGAGGAGGATGAAAAGAAGTTTAAAGAGCTAGGAGCCAAGATGGTTATCCTAGTGGAAGCCATTAGCAATATGGCCTCCTCCCGACTAAGCCTAAGCAACCAAGGCACTCCCATTGACGAATGTGGAGAAGCAATTAAGGAGCATAGTGAGGGAGTGAGCTTAGAGCTTCAAGATGAAGAAGAGGAGTTGAAGCAAGAATTGTCACAAGGGGAAGAAGTTGAGATGAATGAGCCGGAAGAAGTAGTTGAAAATATAGGAGATGTTGGAAGTCCATGGGAATGTAGCATTAGAGAGCCCTCTTCTAAGATACTTGACGTTGATGTTGAGGAGGGTGTACAACCTCCAAAGCATATTGAAGACTTTGAAGAGGTTGATCAAGAGATGGATTCAATCATTGAGGAGTTCCTATCTACAATTGAATCCTCTCCCATTGGGCTTGAAATTGAGATCAAAGAAGAAGATGCACAACCTCCCATGCCCTTGGTGAGCAATGAAGAAGAACTTGAATTGGAAGCAAGCCACCAAGAGGAAGAGGTTGAAGTTGAGAAAAGTTGCAAAGAGGTGGAGGTAATCATGGAAGAGCACAAGGGAGTGGAACTTGCAAGACCATTGGAGACATCCCTTCCTAAGTCACCATCTAATACAATATTCAAGTGGGTAAAATTCTTATCCCTAAGCTTTAATTTCTCACTTGAATATGGTTTACTTGAGACGGATGGGCAACTTAGAGCTCTTTGTGGAGTCAAGAGTAGGAGAGAATTGGTTAGTGGGTGGAAATGCCAATCAAGGTTCCTTATGGTTGGAAACTCAAAGTCTAAGTGCAATGGTTGGTATAGTTCTCAACTAAAGGGGTCTAGGAAGATGATTTGGTGTTTACTTGAGAATTCGGATCACTTCTTACCCAATTGGAATTATGATGATCAACTTGAAGATGGGTGTAGAAACAAGATTTGGGATCTGGGTATATATGAGGATCAATTTTGGAAGCCCTTAGCTTGTGTGGAACTTCATCAAATTAAAGCTTGGTGCCATTGATCTTGAATTTCGGAGCTTACTTGAAGTCCAAGCATTGGTGGAAGTTTCAAGATGAGTTCAAGCATAAGCCACCATGACAAGGAGCTTCCCAAATGTCCAACTTAAGGACTTAAACCAAAAGTGCTAGGTGGGAGACACTCCACCATGGTAAACTCTTCCCATTCTCTTTTAGATTTGGTTAATAAGTGATTGGAGTTGCCATTATAGGTAGTTTTCTTCTTTTCTATACTCTTATACATTTTGTTTCGACGATAGGTTGTAGTAGTGTGTTTTGATTAGTTTAGATTGTTGTTAAAGTAGGTTGCTTGAAGTACAAGTTTTGTTTGTTTTGTCTTTGAAAATTTTTCAAAAGTTAAAGATTTTTGTTAAATTTGAATTTTGGTTGCTTTAGAATGTTCATAGGTTAGGAGAGTGTTAAATTCTGTTTTATGTTTCTAAAAAAAAAAAAGGGCATCGGCGCACAAGCACGCTGTGTGCGTGCGCGCCGGTGTGGTTTCACAACTCCTAGTACTAAAACCCGAGAGTTGTGCCCACTTTATGCCTACTTTGTGCCAGGCGATCTGCACATAAGCACGCATGGCGCGCGCGCTGATTGTCCCTGTCGCATCCGCGCCCAAGCACGCATGGCGCACGCGCGCGGATTGTCCGTGCTGCATCCGCGCCTGAGCACGCATGGCACGCGCGCGGATTGTTCCTGCTGCATCCGCGCCCAAGCACGCATGGCGCATATGCGCGGATTTGCACCCTGTTTTTCTCCTTTCTCCTTTCTCCTTCTTTCTTCTTTCCTTCTTCTTTCTTTCTAATTTTTTTCTTTCTTTTTCCTCTCTTGGAAATTTTTTTTCTTTCTTTTAAATAATAATAATAATAATAAAAAAATTATTTAAAAAAATAAAAAAAATTTTTCTTCCATTTTCTTTTATTGTATTTCCTTGTTTTCATTCATTGCATTTTAATTTTATTTTTGTAACTTGTTTTCCCTTTTATTTTCTAAATTTCTTATTTTAACATTGGTGTTAGATTACTCTTACTCAATTGTTGAAAATTCCTTAGATTATTTTGGTGCTTCGTGACTTGTTTGGCATTAATTGTAATATTTTCTCTACATACAAGATTAGTGCTTTAGTCCTTCCCAACTCATGATCCCTTGTTTTTATACATTGTTGTTATTGTGTTAGGATAGGGCCAAATACTCTCATGATTATCCCTAATCTTGTTTGTGTCAATTTCCATTTGAACTTGATGCTCAACATGCTCTTCATGCTTTAACTTTACTCTTGCATCAAGTGTTAGTTAATATGCCTTAACTTATATTGTTTCCTCACTCACATGTTGTAGCTACCATGTAGTGAGAACCTTACTTTTATTTGGCATTAGCCCCCGCCTATGTTCTATTTGTTTCAATATCTTTGTTATAGGCTTACTTGTCTTTCTTTTTCTTTCCTTTTAGGTTGGCCACCAAGAAGGAAAGAATGGAAAAGCTTCTAATGGGGCAACAAACAAGTTCACCCGCACAACCTTTTGAAGAAACTCATCAATTGTAGCAACCCATCCACATTGCTCTTCTTTGCATACACTGAGGACAGTGCAAATTTCTAAGTGTGGGGAGGTCGTCCGACCGATCTCCATGGGTAACCATTTTCTTTTTTCAACACCAATTTTTCAATTTTTGTCTTTGTTAGTTAGTTGTTGCATTGCATGATAGGTTGCATGTTAGTTAGAATTTGTACATATTTTACCACTTCTTTTTATGTTAGGACTACTTGGTTAGGGTGATGACTTCTTTTCCAAGAAAAATTATTTTTAGGGCACCCTACCAATTTGAAAAAAATTTTTGTTGTACTTGCTTGAAGAATTTATTTTGGAACATGGTTTTTGAGCTAAGAACACAAGCATGTGAGTTTTGAGCCAAATTGCGTGGTTACATCTTATAACCACTTATTTCCATTCTTGTGTGCATTGTTCTCTTTCTATGATTGTGATCTTTGATTTGTTTGATTCTTTATGTCCATTATTCCATGTATACATGCATTTATATGATTGAGGCCATCATTTCATTTAGCTCAATTACCCAAATAGCCTACCTTTCATCAACCATTGTTAGCCAATTTTGAGCCTATTGAATCCCTTTTGTTCTTAATTATAGCACATCACTACCCCTAAGTGAAAAACAATAAATGTCCTTAATTTGGATCTTTGATTAGCTTAGGCTAGTGAGGGTGTATATCATTGGGCATGGGAAACTTGGGACATTGGTTGAGGTAAAAGTGTAATTTTTATTTTTGTGAAAATATTGGGAATTGGGTACATATTCATGCACTATATGTAAAATCATATGCATTGATACGTTTGTATATACTTAAAAAAAATGAATATATATATATATATATATATATATATATATATATATATATATAGAAAAAAATATAATAGAAAAATAAAAAATAAAAAATATATAGAAAAAGAATACAATAAAAAGGGGACAAAAATGTCCCAAAGTAAAGTTCAATGAAAATCAATGCATATGGAATGTGAATTAAAGAGAATGCATGAGTATGTGAAAAAGTGGGAATCATGGGTAGCTATGTATTGTATTAGAATTGTATAGGTTGTTGTATGTGTTTAGTGAGAGCTTAGGCTAATCAAAGATACAAATTTCAAGCTCACTTGACCATATGCATCCTTACCTTTACCCTAGCCCCATTACAACCTATGAACAAGTCCTCATGATGAATGTATGCATGCATTGAATAACTGTTGATTGTTAGAAGAAAAACAAATCTTGGAAAGCATGATTAGAGAATAATTGAGTGAATCGACCCTATACACTTGAGCGACTAGAGCGGATACACATCCGGTGAGGGTTCGATGCTCAATTCCTTGTTCCCGGCTTTCATGAGCGTTCTTCTTGCAAGTATATTTGTACTTTATTTTGATATTCAAATTGGTAGGATTCATGAATCATCATACTACTTAGCCCGACTTGTTCATATGTGTTCTTGAGGAATGATTTACTTTTAACCAAGTAGATAGAATCATTTTGCATTTAGTTGCATTCATTTAGATAGGAGCATATAGTTTATTTGCATTGAATAAATGTTCATACCCTTTTCTTGTCCTTCTTTATTCTTAGCATGAGGACATGCTTGGTTTAAGTGTGGGAAGATTTGATAAACCCCGATTTTGTGGTTTATCTTGTGCTTATTTTGGGGGATTTTATCATATTTTCTCACATTTATTCAATGAAATAGCATGGTTTTGTAATTCTCCCTTGATTTGTGCTTAAATGTGAAAACATGCTTTTTAGTCCTTAAAATAGCCAATTTTAATCCACTTTAATTCCATTCGATGCCTTGATATATTTTTTGAGTGATTTCAGGTTTAGAAGGTAAGTATTGGATGGAAGAAGTGAGGAGAAAAGCATGCAAAGTGGGAGAACTCATGAAGAAATGAAGGAACCGTAAAGCTGTCAAGCTTGACCTCTTCGCACTCAAACGACCATAACTTGAGCTACAGAGGTCCAAATGAGGCGGTTTCAGTTGCGTTGGAAAGCTAACATCCGGAGCTTCGAAATGATATAAAATTCGCCATATGTTACTTTGCGCTCAGGGGCGCGCACGCGCCATGTACGCGTGCGCGCCGATTCTGCCCGTGGGTCCACTTTAGTGAAATCGCCCCCAGCGATTTCTTGCTCATTTTGGGCCTAATCCAACTCATTTCTGATGCTATTGAACCTAAGGATTGAAGGGGGAATGAACCAAGTAGTCATAGGGTAGTTTTCATTATGTTTTAGTGTAGAATTCTAGAGAGAGAGGCTCTCTCCTCTCTCTAGATTTAGGGTAGAAATTAGGGTAGAGTTATGTTAATCACTCTCAAATTTCTCTTTTAATTCTTGTTTTGATTTCAATTCTCTTTATGTTTTATTGTTCTATTGTCTTTGATCTTGTATTTTCTCTTGTTAATTTCCTATTTTACTCTCTTTTATGTTTATGAACAATTGATGGATCTTAATTTTCTTTAATGCAATTTTATGTTTGATGTTCTTTTAATTGATGATTTGAATTGTTGATTTACTTTTCTTGCAATTGGTAGTTGATAGATTTTACTATTTCTTGTCATTTATTATGCTTTCCTTTTATGCCTTCCAAGTGTTTGATAAAATGCTTGGTTGGTCTTTAGAGTAGATTTTGAGCATTCTTGGCTTGGAAAGAGTAATTAGGCAATCTTGAGTCATGAAAACCCAACTCATGTTGGTGATCTAGAGTTGTTAGCTAATATTGTTTCCATTGACGCTAATCTTTTGTTAATTTAATTAGTGAGTTGATTAGGAGTTTTGGAATATTGTTTCCATTGACGCTAATCTTTTGCTAATTTAATTAGTGAGTTGATTAGGACTTTTGGATTGAGATTAGCTAGTCTTATTAGACTTTCTCTCATGGAAGATAATATGATACCTTCTTCCAATATTGGAGATGACGTAATAAGATAAATTCTTGTTATTATTGTGGTATGATTGATTAATCTTCTTTGACTTTCTCCCTATTTGTTGGAGTTGACTAAATAAGATGAATTAATCATTGCATGACTAGGATAGAAAGCCTATATTCTCAATCTTTGCCATGAATGTCTCTCTTTATTAATTTCTTTCTTTAATTGCTTTCTTTACTTTTCTTGTCATTTATTTTATTGCCCTCTCATCAACCAAACCCCCTTGTATTTTCATAGCCAATAATTGATCACTTCATTGCAACTCTTCGTGAGACGACCCGGAGTTTAAATACTTCGGTTAATTTTCATTGGGGTTTGTACTTGTGACAACTCAAATTTTTTATGTGGGAATTGTTTGTTGGTTTAGAACTATGCTTACAACGAAGTTCTTATTTCTAGAAGAGAAATTCTAAACCATCGAGCAAAACTCGTTCATCAGAGGGATAATGCACAAGGGAGCAATCAAAACCAAAGATGGAACAACTCTTCTTCTCATTACAACAACAACCAATCTTCATCTCAATACCATCACAACAACAACAACCACCAAGCCAACCAAAATCACCACAACCAAAACTAAAACAACTACACCAAATACCAAGCACCACACCATAGACAACAATCCAACCAATCCTCTTCATCTTCCACCAATCAAGTTGATGAGCTTAGAGCCACTGTGGATAAACGGGACGAGGGCTATAAGGCTCAATTCGAGGCCATGAATGCTCAATTGGCCAATATCACCGATATTATCTCAAAGATGGCCATGTCCTCCAACAACACCAACCAACCCTCAAGCTCTTCTAGCCTTCCTTCCCAACCCCAACCGAACCCCAAGGGCGGTCTCAATGCCATCAGTCTACAGTCGGGGACTACATTGGAGGAGATACCTCCTACGGTCATGGAAGACATTCATGAAGAAGAGGTGGTTGTTGAAGCTCCACATGAAGAGGAGGAGGTAAACAAAAAGCAAGATGAAGAAGGTGTAAGCCTTAAGGAGCCCAAGAGGAAAGCTATAGTGGATGAGTCCATTCCTATCCCATTCCCTTCCTTGGTGAAGAAAGCAAGGAAAACTCCGGAATTCGATTTAAACATGCTTCAAGTGTTCAAAAAAGTTGAGGTAACCATACCACTTCTTGATGCTATCCAACAAATTCCGAAGTATGCAAAATTTTTGAAAGACTTGTGCACACACAAGGATAGGATAGGAGAGTTGGAGACATTATCCTTAGGTAGTTCAATTTCTTCCTTGATGAAACCTATTCCAAAGAAATGTGGTGACCCTGGACCTTGTTTGGTGTCTTGTTGTATTGGTGGGCGCACTTTTCATGACTGTATGTGTGATCTAGGAGCTTGCGTAAGCATCATGCCATTGTCCATTTTTGTGCGGTTGAATTTAGCTCCATTAAAGAAGTCGACGGCAAGGTTTGTATTAGTCGATAAAAGTGTGATCACTGTGATGGGAATAGCAGAAGATGTACTTGTGGCAATCAAGGACTTGGTTTTTCCGGTTGACTTTTACATCCTTGAAATGCCTCCAACAGGAAATAGAAGCTCATCCTTCGTTCTACTTGGTAGACCCTTTCTTAAGACCTCTAAATTCAAGTTAGATGCCTTCACCGGCACATATTCCTTTGAGGTTGGAGACAAGACTATCAAGTTCAATTTGGAAGAAGCCATGAAGCATCCTCCCGAAGAGCATTTCGTTCTCCGATGTGATGTAATTGATGAAGTGGTAGCGGAAGTGCGAGAAGGAGACCACAACAAGTTGTGCTACCATATTGTTGAAGAGACGGATGGCTGACGTCGGGATTTTTGCCAGTAAAGAAGTTCATAAAAACAGTCGCATTGTAGATATAGTCTCTAAACCAACAAAAATCCCTTCGTGCAAACGTTTTTGGGTGTCACAAGTAACAAACCCCTTTTAAAATTGTTAACCGAGTATTTAAACCTCGGGTCGTCTTCTCAAGGAACTGCAAGGAAGTATGTTCTTATTATTGGCTATAAGGGTTGTAATCGGGGTTTAGAAGGTGAGAAGCAAGTGATTTGAATGACAAGTAAAGTAAATGGCAATTAAAATAAATAAATACTGTAAAGAAACTTTTGGCAAGGTAAGAGAAATTGGAAGTCCAACTTAGTTATCTCTCTCAACAATAATGAAAGTTGAATCTAAATTCCACTTAGTTAACCTTTGCTAGAGCAAAGGAAAGTCAAGAGACTAATTAGTTTGACCTTCGAATCCTATTTATTTCCTAAGAAAAAGTTGCTTTACAGTATTTATTTATTTTAATTGCCATTTACTTTACTTGTCATTCAAATCACTTGCTTCTCACCTTCTAAACCCCGATTACAACCCTTATAGCCAATAATAAGAACATACTTCCTTGCAGTTCCTTGAGAAGACGACCCGAGGTTTAAATACTCGGTTAACAATTTTAAAAGGGGTTTGTTAATTGTGACACCCAAAAACGTTTGCACGAAGGGATTTTTGTTGGTTTAGAGACTATATCTACAACGCGACTGTTTTTATGAACTTCTTTACTGGCAAAAATCCCGACGTCAAAATGGCGCCGTTGCCGGGGAACTGCTAACGTGTGCCTTATTATTGGCTATTATAAATATTTTTCTTTTACTTGTTTATTTATTTCTGTTTTTCTTTTTATTTTTCATTTGCTACCATGAACTCTCACCCCTCTCGCTTTGAGTTTGGTTCTAACTTTGTTGAAGGAAATAGAAGTTACAGCAAGAATATGCCTCAAGGTCAGACCAATCAAGGATGGATGGAGCCAAGAGGATCTAATCAACCCTTTAGGCAGCAACACCCTCCGAGATATCCTGGACAAAGACCATTCTACCGTGCATACCCAGCTGAAGGATATGGTGGACAACCTTGTAACTACCAACAAGCCCCACCCCGTGCCTATAGACCATCCTTTCAACATAACCTCGAACCATCACACTCACAAGCTTCTCTTCACCATTCGCCACCATATGATCCTTCCTTGCCCCGATTCCAATCTAATCACTCCCAATCACCGCCACTTTCCTATGTATCATGTCCAAGTCCGGCAACCCGAGAAGCAGAGGTTCGCCTGAAGGAAACAGTAAATAAACTTCAAACAACCATTTGACAACTGGAGCAAGCGGTAATCCAATGGGTTTCTAGGCGCTCAAACATTCAAGGACCAACCACAGCCCCATGTGGACAATTTCATGAAGAGCATAGCATGAAGGAGATATTCGAAACTCCAGTGGACAAGACAGAACATGAAGTCGTACTAGAACAAGTAGAAGAAGCTGTCATCGTTCAAGAAGAAGAGTTGGTTGAAGATCTAGGAGATGCTGAACCTCCATGGGAATCCAGAACTGAGGAGAACTCCGTCAAGGATGTCACAGTTGATGCGAAGGAGGATAGTACACAACCCCCAAGGCAAGTCGTTTATGAAGAATCAGACGGAATAATTCAAGAAGCAATTTCCCTTGATAGTGATAGTCACAAGTCTAGCTCTCTTAGTAATGAACTTGCATCCGCAAGTGAATTCTCTGAGATCGAAGAATCTTCCCCAGATGAATACGAAGATGATGCAGAGGTAGATTTCTCTCAACCTCCAATCTACGACTCGAGTGATGAGGAAGACATAGAAGACTTTGACCAGGGTGATACTACATCGGAAGACTTTTGCAAGGAAGTGGAGAAATTCACAGAAGAACCCAAGAGAGAAGAACTTACAGAACCACCAGAAACACCTACCCCAAGGACATTGCCACCCAATACAAGCTTCAAGTGGGTACAATCTTTAACCTATAACTTTACTTATTCACTTGAATATGGTTTGCTTGAAACAGATGGCCAGCTTAGAGCTCTTTGCGGCTTTAAGAGTAAGAGGAAAATGGCTCGTACTCAGAGCTGGTGCACAAGGTTCAATAAGGTTCCACGCTTCACCTCGAAGTACATGGATTGGTATCATGCTCAATTGCATGGATCACGAAGAACGTTTGGTCACCATGGTGAGATTCTACTTTTTAAACCGCCCGGATGGAAACATATAGATCAAGACGGGGGTGGATTTAATAGTAAAGCTTGGGATCCTGGAATCTATTCTGACATTCGTCATCCCGGGAGCCTGAAAATTTGTCTGAAGCTTCTCAGAAGCTTTACATGCCTACTATGGGACCCCGGAGGCTATTGGCATTCCAAGCACTGGTGGAGATTTTTGGACAAATTTAAACACAAGCCACCATAACAGGAAGCCCTTCCAATGTCCAACTTAAGGACTTTAACTAAAAGTGCTAGGTGGGAGACAACCCACCATGGTATGATCGTTCCTTTTGCAATTTTAATTTTATTTCGTTTTGTTTGTTTTTTTTTTTAATTTTATTTTTATTTTATTAAACCTGGAATCATGCATAGCATTCACATTAAGCATTGCATCCTGCATTCAGTTACAAAAAAAAAGGGGATGCACGACGCGACCGCATGCCCCATGCGATCGCGTCGTATGGCGAAAACACTATCCACGCGACCGCGTCATCCACGCGGCCGCGTGACCTGGAGATCGGTGTAAACATCCAACGTTCAGAAAGTTAGGCTGGAATCGTACGGCCCTTGTGCATTTTGCACAAATTGGCCCACGCGATCGCATGCCCCATGCGATCGTGTCACTTACACAATACCAATCCCACGCGACCGCGTGAGCGACGCGATCGCGTCGCATGGATTGCACATCACCCCAGAAGGAGACAGAGAGTTGCGCTGAAACAGTGCTGGAGTCGTGCGTTTAGCACAAATTCCAGCGACGCGATCGCGCAACCCACGCGATCGCGTCATCCCCTTTTCCACCCCTCTCATGCGATCGCGCGACCCACGCGATCGCGTCACTCCCATTTTCACCCCACCACGCGACCGCGTCCCCCATGCGATCGCGTGGATTTGAAAATATAACCCCCCAGCCACGCGAACCCTATCAATCGCGCAAACCCCCAACCCTCTTCTCCCTCTCTTCCTCTTCTTCTCTCAACCACCACCCAGCCACTACCGCGCCACCACTCAGACGCCGCCGCCACCCAGACGCCGCCACAACCCAGACGCCGCCGCCACCTACCCCCCTTCCTCCCTCCCCTTCTTCTTTCTTCTTTCTTCCTCTCTTCCCCCCCTTCCCGCCACTGCCCTCCGCGGACCACCACCCACCACCGCCGGTCATCCCAGCCACGCCACCCCCGTCTCCCCTATCCAATCCCCTCCCCTATTTCACCCATTACCCTTCCCAAAGCCCCACCACCCAGCAACTACCGTGCCACCACCCAGACGCCGCACCGGACGTCACTACCAACCACCGTGCCAACCACCGGACGCCACCATCACCACCACCCAACCACCTTCCTGCCTACTCTCCTTATTCAGCCTTCCAGGTTCCGCACCACGCAATCCCTTTTATCCGTCCGTAGTTCTTCTTATTTTTTTTCCGTTTCTGTTCATAATTAGGATAGATAGTCTTGCATGTTGTAGTGGATTTTAGGTTGTTAGGTAGATTAGGCTGTGGTTAGTGGCTCTAGGTCTGTTTATTTGCACTGTTCTTGCTTCTATTTTATCATATTTGCAAATCTGCTATTGCTGTAATCTTGTTCATATGCTGTATTTCTTGTATATTGCTGCTCTTTACATTCATGTTTATATTATATATATGTACCTGCAGCTTAACTTTTTAATTCATATGAACTGCCTTGTTTGCTGTTTATTTTCCGGGACTATCCGATTTTAGCCGGAATGCTGCCCAAATTTTTTGTGAATTGTTTTCATTCATGTTTTGGTTTGGCAATCTAAACTTTGTTGTCCTCTGCCTTCACCAAACCGTTTCATGAATACTATGGCAGACTTTCTTATCCTCTTTGATTTCCTGGTTTATAAACTGCAATTGTGATATTCTGATTCCAGTTCTTGCTTTCTTTATATCTATTTGAATCAACATCACCCTGTTTTCCTTGTTCGGTTATGAGTTATTTCTAGTTATAATTGTGAATCCTTGTTACATGGACTATTTTCCTTATGCCGCTTACTTTAACCCGCATTTTACTGACTCACTAATTTTAATTTACTAACTTCTTTTTCATAATCTAACCATACTAACCTTTCAAAATCTCTTTTCTGATTTTTCACTTTCCTCTGACTTTCTAACCATGGCATAATGACAATTTTTCTATTTTAACTTGAATTCTGATACATTTTGAATTGTAAATTCTTCCTTTCCAAATTTTAAACTACTACACAATCCTTAATGCACATTTACTTGACTCATTTACCTCATTCTAATTCTCCTTTGCCGCTTTGAGTTTTCTTTGTTTAATTGCCTATTTGCTTCCCTATTTTTATCCATATCCTGGTTTCCCATTTTTCAAGATGTTTGCCTCACAGAGGAAAGGAAAAGGCAAGGCTACTGGCAAGCACAAGAGAGGAGATTCCTCCCAGTCCATCATTGACCTAATGCATGATTCCTCATGGCGGGAGAAGAACTTTACACAGCAGGAAAAAGCTGACCAGCTGCTCCCTGCAAATGATCCAATAAAATTTACAAACTGGTACTGTGAGCTGAAGTATCCGGCATTTGCAAACTTCAGCAATCTATACCTAGAGAGAACTCTGAGGATTCCAGAAGCACTCTAGCAGTACACCACTGACCAAATCAAGCAAAGAGGCTGGTTCTTTCTGGAGAGAGCACTAACAGAGGTCAATGCATCTTGGGTCAACGAATTCTACTACAACTACTACATCACCACCCTCGATGCAGTGAACCTGAGACGAAAGTAGATTCTGGTCACTGAGGAGGCCATAGAGGACATTCTCTGGCTCCCAGCCAAGTCCGACCAGCTTGATGGTTATCGAAAGGCTGAGGAGGACATGCGCCTGATGCAGTTTGATTGGGATGCTATGAAGGCACGGATAGCTCTCGACCCGACTGTTCCTTGGGAGATGGGTCAGGACACCACGATGCCTAGAGGGATCAAGAGGGCGTACTTAAATGATGAGGCTCGGTTATGGCACCAGATCTTGAGCAACTATGTGATGCCGAGTACTCATGAGATGGAGATCTCGGCTGCTATGATCACCCTCCTATGGTGTGTGATGGAGGGTAAGGACCTTTATCTGCCACGCTTTATCCGGCATTATATGGCCAGGGTCCACGTCCGAGGCACCCTCCCTTTTCCGTATCTGGTTACACAGCTAGGCCGTCGAGCTGACGTGCCATGGGAGGATGCTGATGAGAGACCACCAGTGGCGGACTGCAGGAAGATCATTCCTTACAGTAGGAACTTCCTAGCTTTGGGCTCCAGACCACCACCCTTCCCTGCTACTGATGAGACAACCCCACCGTCTGCTGGACCCTCTTCATCCACGGCTGCACCTGCTGCCCCTGCTGCCACCACTGCACCTCCACCTGCCTCTGAGCCCGTATACTATCTCGTGCACCGCCTATTCTGACAGCTTGATCAGATGGAGCGCTGTAACCGGCGCCGGTATGAGAGACTGGAGCGTCGCAGCCAGCGACGCTATTCACATCTGATGCTGATGATCCGACAGGGTGGTGACATCCCCTCCGAGCCCGACACACCATCAGAGCCATCAGAGGAGGAGGAGGATGAGCCCCAGGAGGAGACCCATCCATAGGCAGGCACAGAGCAGGATGCACCACATCAGAAGGTTACGCATCAGATCGAGGTTGCAGATCCGGAGATCCCGATCCAGTCAGCACCGCCTCTACGGCAGCCAGACCCTCAGCCCACCACCACCACAGAGCCTCCAGCTACCATCCCTACCAGTGATGACACCCCTTCACACCCGGCTTGACTGAGCATCAGGGACGATGCTTCATTTTAAGTGTGGGGAGATCGCCATCTCTGGCGTTTTATTTTGGTGAACCACTACATCTCTTTTTCTTTTATTTTGGATATTTTCTGCATTTTTCTTTTTACTGCTATTTTCTGAGTACTTATACATTGCTACTTTTATGTATTTTTACTCTATTTTCGCATTTTGCATTTTTAGTTCATATTTTTAGTTATTTAGTTTAGTTTACAATTCTGACTTATTAGTGGATTAATTAGTATAGTTTACCCTTTTTAGCATAAGATAGCATAGTTAAATTGAAAAAGGAAGTAAGCTAGGAAATTGAACATAACAGATTTAAATCCATAAACCTTGTATATATAGCATTACATTATATAGTTAAGTTGACAACATTTCATCAAGGAGGAACATTAAAACTTTAAAGGCTACCCTAAATATTTTTTTTTGAGAATAATGAGAATTTTTAACTAAACTTGCATAACATATATGAATGATATATGATGCTTGAGTTAGAGAACACACAGCCTGTGAGTTTTGAGCTTAATTGTATGGTTGCATTCAAACCATAATTTCATTCCTGTGTGTTTTGCTTCTTTTTATTCTGATGTTCTTTACTTTGCTTTAATCTATATGTCTAATTATAGAATATAGAATATAGATACATATCAAAAGAATGATTGAGGCCATCATTTGATTTTTAGCTCACTTATCCCAAATTAACCTACCTTTCACATCACCCTTGTTAGCCCCCTTGAGCCTTTAAAATCCCTTTTATTCTATTTAGCCACACTACTAGCCTTAAGCAGAAAAACAAAATAAAATCCCAAGTTGAATCCTTGGTTAGCTTAAGATAGAAAATTATGAATAGATTAAAATATGGGGAACCTATTGGGAACATGGATGATAGAAAAAAAAGGTAGAAAAGTTGAAAGAAATAAAATAAAATTTGGGAAGCATGCTCATGAGAAATCAAAGTGATTCAATTACCATGTGCATTAAAAAAAAAAGAAGTTATTTTTCAGCATTTAATAAAAGGGGATACAAAAGAATTCCCCAATGCAAAATAAAAGCAATGCACATGGGATAAAAATAAAATTCAAACATGAGCATGTAACAACAAGTGGGATAATATGGGAAAATTGGTAAAGAAAGTTTTGTTCTACTAAATATGTATGTTAGGTGAGATCTTAGTCTAATTAAGGATTCACTTATTAGCTCACTTAGCCTTATACATATATCCTTACCTTTACCTTGGCCCCATTACAACCTTAGTTAAAGACCTCGTGACTTTTGGTATGACTGTACTCTATAATTGTTGATTGATTAGATGAAGAACAAAGTTATAGAAAGTAAGAATAAAAGGAAAAGTAGAGTGAATAAACCCAATAAACACTGAGTGACTAGAGGGTAAACACAAAATCCAGTGAGGGTTCAATAACTCATCAACATATATCTGTGCTTAATTTACTAATTGTTTTGCAAGTTTGTACAACATTTTTATTTCCCATCTCATTTGCTAAAATGCTTTATTATTAATTTGACTACATGTAAGCTTTATATATGAGTAGATAAATTGGAATTGCATGACTCATTTAGGTAGATGCATTTAGAATAGGTTGCATTGCATAACATTCCACCACTTTAACCTTACCTTATTCTTTACCTTGGATTTAGCATGAGGACATGCTATTGTTTAAGTGTGGGGAGGTTGATAAACCCATATTTCATGAGTTATTTTGTGATTAGTTTGAGTGATTTATTCAATCCTTCACCCACTTATTCATATTAATTGCATGGTTTTACTTTCCCTTCCTTATTATGTGATGTATGTGAAAAACATGTTTCCTAAGCTTTAAAATTAATTATTTTAATTACCTTTACTTCCATTCGATGCCGTGATTAGTGTGTTCAGTAGTTTCAGATTTTCTAAGGCAGAGTGACTTAAAGGATGGAAAAAGAAACGTACAAAAATAGAAGGAAAGTGCGAAGCGGAGTTTTGAAGAAACTGGCATCCACGCGATCGCATGGACGACGCAATCGCGTGCCAGGCGCAAAGAAGCAGCGACGCGGCCGCATGACTTAAGCATAGCGCATTCCATGCGGACGCGTAACCGACGCGACCGCGCCACAAGAAAAACTCCAGATGACGCGATCGCATGACCCACGCGGACGCGTGACAGAGGCCACGTATCAGAATTTACAGAATACGCCCCCAGCGATTTCTGAAGCCCTTTTGGCCCAGATCCAGGTGCAGAACACACAGACTAGAGGCTATAAAGTGGGGGAATGCATCCATTCAAGAAGGAGCTCGCATTTTTATTACTTTCCATGATTTAGATTTAGTTTTGAGAGGGAGATTCTCTCCTCTCTCTCTTAGGATTAGGATTTAGGACTTCTCTTAGTTTTTAAGAGTGACTCTCGATCCAGGTTTAATATTTACTTTAATTTGTGTTTCTATGCTACTTTTACTTTAATGCTTTTATTCGTATCTACAGATGTTGCCCAATTGGCTTATGAATAATTCCATGTTACAGATTATTATTTGAATTAATGATTATTTGAGGTATTTCAGTTTATTATTGTTCTCTTTAATTTAAGTTATTATTGCTTCCCATATAAGGACATTTTTATTCCAACAATTTTACTTTTTCCCTTTTTGGTCTTGGTTAAGAAATCAGTAACTCAACATTATTAAACTCAGCATAATTGATAATCGTTATCTTGCTAATTGAACTGAACTTCAATAATCCCAACTTTTTCTTAAGAAATAAATAGGATTCGAAGGTCAAACTAATTAATCCCTTGACTTTCCTTTACTTTAGTAAAGGTTAACTAAGTGGAATTAAGATTCAACTTTCACTATTGTTGAGAGGAATAACTAAGTTGGACTTCCAATTTCTCTTACCTTGCCAAAAGTTTGATTTACAGTATTTATTTATTTTAATTGCCATTTAAATTATTTGTCATATCTACTCTTCACTCTCAACCCCGATTTTACAACCTCCATAACCAATAATAAGAACATACTTCCCTGCAGTTCCTTGAGAAGACGACCCAAGGTTTAAATACTCGGTTATCAATTTTAAAAGGGGTTTGTTACTTGTGACAACCAAAACATTTACACGAAGGGATTTTTGTTGGTTTAGAGACTATATCTACAACGCGACTGTTTTTATGAACTTCTACTGTGCGCACGCGTGCGGGAGGTGTATTTCTTACTCTTGGGCCAAAAACCCGATACTCATGCCCACTTTGTGCCCATTTCATGCTAGGCACCCACGCGTCAACGTACGTGCCGCGCGCGCGCCCTTGCAAATTTGGCCATCGACGCGCAAGCGCACTGTGTGCGCGCGTGCCGATGGTGCTACCCAAACTCCCTGGTACAAAAATCAGAGAGTTATGCCACACTTGTGCCTAACCTGTGCCCACACCGACACGTCCGTGCCGGTCGCCAATCCACTCAGGCACGCGTCCGCGCACTGTGCGCGTCCGCGCGCCTGTACTGAATGTTAACTCTGGTACATATTACCCGAGACTTGGGCCAACTTTGTGCCAATCCTGTGCCAGGGGCACAGTGATAAACCCCGATTTTGTGGTTTATCTTGTGTTTATTTTGAGGGATTTTATCAATATTTCTCACACTTATTCGCAAGAAATGCATAGTTTTGTGTTCACTTCCCAATATTGCTCTATGATGTAAAACATGCTTATTTTGCCTTAAAATTTCCATATTTTAATCCTCTTCTATTGCCATTCGATGCCGTGATATATTTGTTGAGTAATTTCAGGAATTATAGGGTAGGAATGACTTAGAAGAGAGGGAGAAAGCATGTACAAAAGGGAGGAACATGAAGAATTGAGATCTTGGGAAAGCAGCATCGGCGCGCTCGCGCACTCCATGTGCACGCGTGGATGGGATTGGCTGGAAGTGGCGCGCAAGGATGGACGCATCTGCGCGAATCAGGAGATTCTTATCGACGCGCACGCGCACTTGGCGCGCACGCGTAGAACGCAAGAACAATCGGCGCGCATGCGTGGAAGGCTGCACGTGACCTCATTAAAGGAAATCGTGCTTGGTGATTTCTAAGGCTCATGAGGCCCAATTTCAAGCTGTTTCTGCATGGAAAAAGACCCAAGGATGCAAGGGGAAAGGGAGAGATCACTCATTTTACACTAGGACATAATTTTTAGCTAGTTTTTGGTTCTTTAGTTATTCTAGAGGGAGAAACCCTTGTTCCTCTCTAGATCTAGTTTTAATTTGATCTTCCCTTGTTGATTTGTGACTTGGATCTTGTTAATTACTAGTTTTAATTGTTCAATTTGAATTTCTTGTTACAATTTTGCTTATATCTTGTGATAGTTTATGAATTCTTGTCAATTATCATTTTATACCCATTTCATGAATGTTGTGAATCTTGACTTGTTGATGTTACATTGATGATTTCTATGTTTAGTATAGTAGTTTGGATGATTGTATGTTGATAATTGTTAGTGGGTATTTGTAAAATTCAATTTAATTGCTATTTTGAACATGTCTTTTGTTAGTGCTTACCAAGTGTTTGATGAATTGTTTACTTTGATTATGGAGTAGTCTTTTTCACTCTTGGCCTAGGTCAAGGGAATTGGGTAAACTTGAGTCATTGGGTCTAATGGATTTGATGGTTTGGGAGCCCTAGGTGGTCAATTTGATACTCATTGACGCCAACCCACTACTAATCTAATTAGTAGGTAGGTTGGGACTTATGGGTTGGTGTGATCAGGGCCATTTGACGTACTTCAAGTCTAGGGGTAGATATCACATACTTAAGACTTTGAGAGTAGACTTAATGAGCTTGGTTCCTTATAATTGTCAAGGTATAGTTGTTAGAAAAGGATGGTGATCCCAATTCCCAAGCTTAGCCAAGAGTTACCTTTATTATTCATACTTGAAATCAACTTTCTCAACCAATTGCTTTAGTTGTAGTTTCTTGTTTGGGTTACAATAGAATTAAGTAGAATGTTGTTTATTCATTGAAAGTGCTTATGTTTTGCTTAGTTGATTGAATTAATTGTTGCATTTTAAGATTACTTGTTTGTTAAGATTCCCATTTATTTTCATGCATATAACTCACAACCCCGGATTTCTAACCAATGTCGAAGCACATGATTGCCCATTCCTTGTGAGATGACCCGAGGTTTGAATACTTCGGTTATTTCTATTGGGGTTGAACTTGTGACAACCAAATCCCTCTTCTAAATTTGTCCCCCGAGGATTGTTGTTGGTAGAGCTATACTTACAATGCGGTTTTCTTGAAGAGAATCTTTACCAATACACCCTTGGCGCTGGCTTGTCAAATTTTTGGCACCGTTGCCGGGGAATGGTTGCAACGTATGCCTTGATATTGGTTATGTGAATATGTGAATATTGTAGATAGTTTACTCTTTACTTGCTTAGCCATAGTTTAGATTTCCTTTACATTTATGCTATGACTTTCAAGTTTGATGACTCGGTCTCAACCGAATTCCAGCTTGGCCAATTTTGATCCCGAGATCGAAAGGACTTTATTACACACTCGGCAAGCTAGGCGGTGGTTGGACTATACACCTAGTACTTCGGCCTCTTTTGAGGAAAACACCGAATAACTAGACGTTTCCGAGAGTGACTTGGAGTCTGTTACTTCCTATTCTTCTGTTGGCACTATTAATACATCTTGCTTGTTCTACGACTCGAAGGCATGGAGCCGATGAGGTAGCTATCATGGTTTTTGCCTTCCCATTCTCTCTTGAATCGCAAGCAAAAACATGGTTCTATTCACTACCGGATGAGATTGTGACTAATTGGGATTTCTTGAGAAGAGAGTTTCTTGATAAATTCTTTCCATCGGAGAAGACCGACTACATCCGGAAAGAGATTTCGAGCATAATGCAAAGAGACCAAGAGAGTTTGTACGAGTATTGGTCTCGGTTCAAGAGGTTATTGGAGTCATGTCCACACCACGGGATGACCACTAACTTGCTCATTAGCTACTTTACCGGAGGTCTTTATACGGAGGATAGAAGATTACTCACTGCTTCTAGTGATGGCTCCCTTTCGAAAAACAAGACGGAGGGAGAAGCTTAGGATTTGATAAAGAATGTTGCCGAATCTACACAACACACAAGAGTGAGGAGTAATCCCCTAAAGGGTGTGGTAGAACCATCCCCCTCCGAATCAAGCTTAACCAAGGCACTTGGGGATATGACCACCATCTTTACACAAATTCAAAGGGATCAAAAGGAATACTACTCCATCAAAGCCGTCCAAGCCCCACCTCCAGTTGCTCAACTTGAAGGCCCTCCTAGAATTTGTGGTTTGTGCTCTAGCACCACACATTACACCGACCAATGCCATCAAATTCAAGAGGAACATGCTCTTGTGGTAGCCAATGTGAATTACAACAACCGTCCACCCTACCCTTCTCAAGGTCAAAACAATTACCATCAAGGTGGTAGTCAACATCAAGGGTGGAGAGATAATGCACAAAGAAGCAATCAAAACAAAAGATGGAACAACTCTCCTTCTCATCACAACAATAACCAATCTTCATCCCAATATCACCACAACAACACCAACTACCAAGCCAACCAAAGCCACTCCAACCAAAACCAAAACAACTACACCAAGTACCAAGCACCACACCATAGACAACAAAATCAAAACCCAACTCCTCCATCTTCCAACAATCAAGTTGAAGAGCTTAGAGCCGCTATGGAAAAACGAGATTCGAGTAACAAGGCTCAATTTGATGCCTTGAGTACTCAATTGGCTAACCTCACCAACTTGCTTTCAAAGATGAACATGTCAAACCAACCACCAAACCCCAATAACAACATCAACCAACCCTCAAGTTCTTCTAACCTTCCATCCCAACCCCAACCAAACCCAAAGGGCGGTCTCAACGCCATCACTCTAAGGTCGGAGACTACATTAGAGGAGATACCTCCAAGGGGCATGGAGGATGTTCATGAGAAAGAGGTAGTTGTCGAAGCTCCACATGAAGAAGAGGTGGTAGACAAAAGGCATGAGGAAGAAGGAGTAAACCTCAAGGAACCCAAGAGGAAAGCTATAGTGGATGAGTCCGTTCCTATTCCATTCCCTTCCATGGTGAAGAAAGCAAAGAAGACACCGGAATTTGATTTGAACATGCTTCAAGTGTTCAAAAAGGTTGAGGTAACTATACCGCTCCTCGATGGTATTCAACAAATTCCAAAGTATGCAAAATTTTTGAAAGACTTGTGTACACACAAAGATAGGATAGGAGAATTGGAGACATTATCCTTGGGTAGTTCAATCTCTTCCTTGATGGAACCTATTCCAAGAAAATATGGTGACCCGGGACCATGCTTAGTGTCTTGTTGTATTGGTGGATACACTTTTCATGATTGTATGTGTGACTTGGGAGCTTGTGTTAGTATCATGCAGCTTTCTATCTATGTGCGGTTGAATTTAGCTCCATTGAAGAAGTCGGCGGCGAGGTTTGCCTTAGCCGATAAAAGTGTGATCACAGTGATGGGAATAGCGGAAGATGTACTTGTGGCAATTAAGGATTTGGTCTTTCCGGTCGACTTCTACATCCTTGAAATGCCTCCAACAGAAAATAGAAGCTCATCCTCCATTCTACTTGGTAGACCCTTCCTTAAAACCTCCAAATTCAAGTTAGATGCCTTCACCGGTGTATATTCCTTTGGGGTTGGAGATAAGACTATCAAGTTCAATTTAGAAGAAGCCATGAAACATCCCCCCGAAGAACATTCTATGCTCCGATGTGATGTAATTGATGAAGTGGTAGCGGAAGTGCAAGAGGAAGACCATGACAAGTCATGCTACCCCACTGGTGAGGAGAAGGATGACCAAGAGGATGAACAAGAAGAAATTGTCAAGAATGAGTCCCATGAGCTTGATGAAAAAGAACCTCACCTTGAGGTAAAAAGTGAACTGAAGCCCCTTCCATCTCATTTGAAATATGCTTTCTTAGAGGACAACCAAGGGTTTTCGGCCATTATTGCTAGTGAGCTCTCAAGTGAAGAAGAAAGAAAGCTCCTAGACGTTCTAAGAAAGTATAAGAAAGCAATAGGATGGAGCCTAGCAGATATTGTGGGAATTGACCCCCGCAAGTGCATGCATAGGATATTTCTCCAAGATGGAGCCAAGCCGGTTAGGCAACCGCAAAGGAGGCTCAACCCAACCATCCTTGATGTAGTAAAGAAAGAGGTCACTCGATTACTGGATGCGGATATCATATACCCAATTTCCGACAGTGAGTGGGTGAGCCCGGTTCAGGTTGTTCCCAAGAAGTCAGGCATCACAACGGTTAAGAAGGACGACGGTGAAATGGTTACTAAAAAGGTACAAAATGCGTGGTGAGTATGTATTGACTACAGAAGATTGAACGCCACCACACGGAAGGACCATTACCCCCTACCCTTCATTGATCAGATGCTAGACCGCTTGGCAGGTAAATCTCACTATTGTTTTCTTGATGGATTTACTGGCTATTTTTAGATACATATTGCTCCTGAAGATCAGGAGAAGACCACGTTTACCTGTCCGTTTGGCACCTTTGCCTATAAAAGAATACCATTTGGACTATGTAACGCACCCGCTACCTTTCAGCGGTGCCTGACGAGTGTCTTCTCCGATCTAATGGAGAATTGTCTGGAAGTTTTTATGGACGACTTCAGCGTTTATGGTATCTCATTCGATTGTTGTTTAGAGAGCTTGGCCAAGGTCTTAGCTAGATGTATTGACACCAACCTTGTCTTAAATTTTGAAAAATGTCACTTTATGGTACGACAAGGCATAGTGTTAGGACATGTAGTCTCTAGTGAAGGCATTTCTGTGGACCCGGCCAAGGTCGATGTTATTACTACTTTGCCTCACCCCTCATCCGTGAGGGAGGTCCGCTCGTTTTTGGGACATGCAGGATTTTACAGGCGCTTTATCAAGGACTTTAGCACGATCGCTTTGCCATTGTCGCGCCTACTCCAAAAAGATGTGGATTTTGAGTTTGACAATGAATGTGTAAAAGCTTTTGAAGAGCTAAGGAGAGTCCTTACCACGGCACCGATCGTGCGAGGCCCCAACTGGACGTTGCCATTTGAGATAATGTGCGATGCGTCAAACTATGTTGTGGGTGCCGCGCTTGCATAGCGCGATGGTAAACTCCCTCATGTCATTGCTTACTCTTCTAAGACACTAGATGCAGCACAATCCAACTATACCACTACCGAAAAAGAACTCTTAGCCATTGTTCATGCTTTAGATAAATTCAGATCTTATTTGCTAGGTTCAAAGATAGTGGTATACATGGATCATGCAGCTTTAAAGTACTTGTTGACAAAGAATGAGTCAAAGCCTAGACTCATACGTTGGATCTTGCTTTTGCAAGAATTTGACATTGAGATTAGGGACCGGAGTGGATCTCAAAACCTGGTTGCGGATCATTTAAGCCGCATTGAGAATTTAAAAACTGATACATTTCCGATCAATGACTCATTCCCATTGGATAGTTTGCATGCTGTGTCAGATAGCTTTCCTTGGTTTGCCCCGATGGCGAACTACTTGGTTGCAAGAATCTTCCCTCCCAACTTTTCGAAAAACCAAAGGGACAAGTTGAGGAGTGATTCCAAATACTATATTTGGGATGACCCTCACCTGTGGAAGAGAGGCGTGGACCAAGTAATTCGAAGATGTGTCCCGGAACCCGAATTCCAACCGATCCTTGAAGCTTGTCATTCGTCCGAATGTGGTGGCCACTTTGGCCCACAAAGGACCGTTAAAAAAGTGTTGGATTGTGGATTCTGGTGGCCAACCTTATTCAAGGATGTTAACCGGTTATGTGTGTCTTGCCATCAGTGTCAGAAGTCAGGAAACGCATCCCAAAGGGATGAAATGCCTCAGCAACCTATGTTGTTCTGTGAGATATTTGATGTATGGGGCATTGACTTTATGGGACCGTTTCCCAACTCTAGTGGGTATCTGTATATTCTGTTAGCAGTTGACTACGTGTCAAAGTGGGTAGAGGTTGTGCCTACCCGCCTTGACGACGCCAATACCATTGTTTCTTTCATAAGGAATCATATTGTATGCCGTTATGGGTCGCCACGAGCAATCGTGAGTGACCAAGGATCCCACTTTTGTAACAGGAAGGTAGAAGTATTGCTCAAGCACTATGGAGTGACGCATAAGGTTGCTACTGCTTACCATCCACAAACAAATGGGCAAGCGGAAGTGTCCAACCAGGAAATCAAGAGAATCTTGGAAAAAGTGGTCAATCCACAAAGAAAGGATTGGAGCCTCCAGTTAGGAGATGCGTTATGGGCATATAGAACGTCATACGAGACTCCGATAGGGATGAGCCCTTTCCGGATCGTCTATGGTAAGGCATGCCACCTTCCGGTGGAGATTGAGCATCGAGCCTATTGGGCGGTAAAGCAATGCAACATGGATCTAGCCAAGGCGGGTGAAGCTAGGAAGCTACAATTAGAGGAGCTTGAATGCTTGAGGAATGAGTCATATGAGAATGCCCGAATCTACAAGGAAAAGACTAAAGCATTCCATGACCATCACATTCGAAAGAAGGACTTTCAAGGAGATGAATTCCTCCTCTACACACTACAAGAAAACAGCTCTATTGCCACGCTTTTAAAGCGTGGCAAAAATTTGAAAAAAGCGTGGCGATAGCTTTTTGCCACGCTTTTTGAGCTACCGCCACGCTTTTTCTTTTGCCACGTTTTTTACAAATGGCCACCCTTTGAAGCGTGGCCGTATGTGAGAGATATGGCCACGCTTTTGAAGCGTGGCGATAGAGAGAGATATGGCCACGCTTTCAAAGCGTGGCGATAGAGAGAGATATGGCCACGGTTTGAAAGCGTGGCGATAAAGAGATATGGCCACGCTTTTAAAGCATGGCCATATCCAGAGGTACAGCCACGCTTTAAAAGCGTGGCAATAGCCTTATAAAATTAAAAAAAAAATCCTTTTACTGATTTTTACCTTCATCGATACAAAATATAAATTTTTCAGTTCTTTTTTATTACCAAATTTATAAATATAGTATGCAATTTTTATTACAAGACAAATCAAATAATTAGTGACATACATAATTTTTTCTATAATTGTTTTATACATTAAAAAACTAATACTCAAATACAAAATAAATCTCAAGTTCAAATTCCAAAACTAAAAACTGAAAAAAAATACAGAAACAATACAACTTAAATCCTAAGTCCTTTGTTGTTCCTCCTTCCTCTAACCCTCTTAAACTTCCTTCCTTTAGATCATATACATAATTGTTTTGGAAATATTTGTGAACTTTTTTACCTGCAAAAGATGGCAAAAATAGATACAAAATTGATAAATTATTTTGAAGCTTCACTTTCCATTCTAGACAACACTAGCTTTATTTTCTTTTAGCCTATTACTCAAAGTCACAAACCAAAACATGTGTTATCTTGTAAAAAAACTTTAAAAGAAGATTAAAGAATAAAATTCTTGAAATTGTAAATTCACGCTTCTCCTGTGTTCCCACGCATCTCCACAATACAGTTTGGATCTTTTTGTCAAAGCTCTGCCCAAAAGCTTAGAAAGAGAATAAAGGGACAAACTTGGATGATATACATGCAAGCACAAATATCCAAAATCAATTATTGTAAAAGGCATTTCCACTTAAAAGGGTCATAGGAAAGAAGAAGAGAATTAAGGAAGGAATACCAGTGCTATAGGGGCTCTCAACTTTAACTTGGGCACTCAGACAAACTCCCATGCTAGAAACAGGTTCCTCAATTACTGAATCCTTGTTTGTTTTGTGAAGATTACAATAAAAAAGCTGAGAACTCAACTTAAGGTCCAGCACAACTGCATAAACAAACAAACAAACAACCATGAAAGGTGGACTGAATACAGAATAAGAAACAAGAAAAGATCTGAGGCCACGAACCTGATGGGGAAATGCATTAGGACCCAGTTCTATTTTCCTTTTGACTTCAACCTTTATGGACCCCATCCCTTCAATTTTAATTAATACCTACAAGCTATAATGCCACTGCAATTTACAAGCAATAAGTACACTAACTACATTAAATTATTCAAAAACACAAACTACACTAAATTCTGCCAAAAATAAAACAGTAAAAACGAATTGAGAATTTGTTTGTCAGGACTCTATTATAAATATTTTTAATATTTTTTAGTATAAATAAATTATTTTTTAACAAATAAATTTTATTGGTAATTATTCACTAAATCAATGTGAACACATTCTCTATTCTTGCCAAAACAAGGTGATGAAAGTTAGATATCATGTCACATAAAGGTAACCATTTAACTCTGTCAGCTTTAAAGTTTAAATAGCACTTTACTAAGTGATTAGTTGATTACTATTCAACCAATGTGTAGGCAACTAGGCATTAGGATTTACATTTCTGACCCATGAAACTCACCATGCTTTTGTAATTAGTCCAGATATATCAACTGTGCAAGATCACATGGCTTGTAATTAATATTTAATAATACACAAAAATTGATTATTACAAGAGTATTCTATGAAGTTTAAAGATATTGATGCCATTCAGCTATTATAGCTAAAAATCAACCTATCTCACCAACTCAATTATTCTTATGAAAGTCTATATATCCACCAAACAAATATTGGATAAAGGTACCAGCATCAGAATAAGAATTGGGTACAGAAAAAAAATCCAAATATGTTCAACTATAGTAATAAATCCATTCATATGCTTCCTTTTTTTCCCTACCAATTTATACAGTAACATGACCATGTTGCTCCTACCAGGGATAATCGCAGGTTGAAGAAAAAACGATAAAAAATAACCCCATGAAGCTAGGTACTCTTAGAAGAGAGTATGGTGAGTATAGTGCTGCTTCTGCATGCATCACAAGAAATGAATATATACATGTAGAGATGATAAAATTGAGAACAAAGTTTAGATCCATGCATAAGATAAATTAAAGGACTGATATCAAAATTAATGATGTATGTCAAGAGGAGCAAGCAAGCAATCAGTTAAACTTGCATTGGTCACAGAATTAGAGAGAGTGGTTCAGTGAGTGATTCTAACGAAATTCCACTTCTATGGAGACAATTCAACCTGGCAAATAGATCTTCTTTCTTTTCATTGATTTTATCGTTATATATATATATATATATATATATACACACACATTTGATTTTATTTTCATTTAGTATTTTTCTTGTGGAATATTAGTGGTTTAGTATGCTATAAGGTATAAATTCAGAACCTAATTTTATCTGGCTTGGAAGACATAATAAACGCCAATTGGCAATTATCGGTAATTTCATCAATACGAGTTCATTATTTTTGTCAAAATGAATTGTGTACCTCACCACACACAAACACAAGGAAAAGTTTAAAAATCTCTAAAAGAGTAAACACTTTAGGGAACGGGAAATATCATGCATAATTGCATAGAGAGTAGCCCCTGTGTAATTATTGATTTCGCCGGTCTAATTGCCAAGAGAGGCCCCACTCACTTCATCTTCACATATTCTAGAAAAGCTTATATTAAACAGTGGCAAAAGGCCATTTCTAATCATGTTATTCTTGACTAATGATTTAGGAGTTTTATACCTAAACAATAACTCTCAATTCGATTGCCGAGACATATTTCTAAAACTCTATGCTAACTTACTCAAAATTTATATACACCAAATATGTTTTCATTTTCAAAACAAAAACATCTCTATTTGAAATCAGATTTACATGTACTGGTTTGTGAACCTAAGACATACTAAGCACTACAAAATTATGTACATTAATAACATGTGTAGTTATAGACTCATACATTTAAAGCCAAAATATAAAGAAAATTTATAAAAAGAAGCAATAAGACAAGGGAGGAATGTAAACTAACCTACAATCAGTCATCATCACAACTTTATTTTTCTCTGTTTTCTTCAGCTAATCCAAGATCATAATTAAGTAATGGAGCAAGAATGGCCTCCACAGCTGATCTCTGCTTGGTAATTTCGCGAAGAATGGCTAAATGAGCATCCTTACAAGCTTTTGCATCTGGAAAACCAAGGATCCATCTCCCATCCACAAAATGATCAGGCATGCTAAGATGATTTCCTTTAGCTTTAGTTGCATACAACTTGGGGTTGAACTCTCTTACTCGAAGATGCAACCATGAGGGGTGATCCTTATCTATTGTTGGCTGTGAAACAGATAAAGAGGCAAATAACTGAAAAAACAAATAAATCAAAACATGATGACTCGATCAAGATATTGACTTACACATAACCCTGCCAATGGAGCAATTGTTATCACTACCCCATGCCGGCTTCGAAATGGGTGTTTCTCTGTGAGAAGCAATTTTCTGGTATTCTTATGTACCATTGGTACTACATATACATCTCTAATTTTGGCATTTGAAAATGCAATTGTACAAGGTATTCCAGATTCTGCAGTAGTCAGCATTAGAGAATGAAAAAGAGACATGACGCCAGAGGCACAAACAAGTTGAAACAGAACGATGCCTACCCAAAGAAACATTAGACCCAAAGCTAGCAGAAGAAACATTTGAAGAACAGATTATTCCAGAATCATTGCTAGAAATGGCAATCAATGGATTCTCTGCCAACTCACGTTTGAATATAAATGTCTTCAGCTGAAAGTGGAGAATAAAAGCCTAGAAAAATAATTGGTATCAGAATTATGATTCAAGAGTTTTCAAAGAACAACCAATAAAAAACATCACAAATTTACATATTTAACAGCGTCAACCAAAATACTAATTAAAAGAGATTTAATAAAACAGGAAAGCTCATAAACTGCCATGAAGACAAGAAAAGAAACATTTGCAGTAAAGTATACTCTCAAAAAAACAAGACAAAACTCAAGAGCAAGGTTTGGAAAATAAAACATTGGAAAGAGACACCCATCTCTGAGCATTAAAGTAATTTAAGAAAAATCATCCATAAAAGACAATTTAAAAGAATAAATTAGAACACCTTCACTGCATCAACTGTCTTTTGCCATGCAAAATAGGAAGATGTTTGACCTGTGAAAAAAAATAATTCATTTACACATTATGAAATCAGTGCTCAGGACAATTCAATATAATGAGGGGAACATAAAGAAGTAATATACCATTGGTGGATTGTTGGGGAAGAACAAGTTCCAACATAAATATTGGATCTTTATATTGGGAAGATTGCTCCAAAACTGCATACAATATATATGAAGGATGTGCATTAGATTTATTTTTAGTTATTAAACAACAACAAAAGCCTAGTCCGGATAAATAGGGTTAGTTACCTAGATTAAGTGATGCTATTGCACTCTACTAAAAATGAAATTTTCAATGGTTCAATGTGAATTTTACCTTTCTTTTGTCCTTTTTTAATTAGGAAATATGCATGCACTCTTTTTCAATTTTGTTAAACATATACTAGAATTATTGAACTAATCCAAAAGACAAATTACCCAACAAAGATGGATCAGGATCAACCTCAGTAAGAAGAGTAACAAATACCTTTTGTACAGCTTGACCATTCATTTCTTACAATATCCGGAATATGATCAAACCAAACTCCATCAAGTTCTTTCAGAAAATGTACATGTGAGTGATCATATGCAGTCTGCTCATGGAAACTAGAAACTATAAAACTTTAGAAAGTTTAAATGTATACAGCAATTCCTTTCAATTTTTCTTGCTTTAAATTTTTCTCTCCTCAACTGTGTGTATATATCTTCTTGCTTTAAATTTTTCTCTCCTCAACTGTTTTTTTCCTTTCAATTAGGCAGAATTAAGATAAGAACAACCTAAACATAAGATAAGATCTAATGATCCGTACGGATATATGGGATAGCTAGATGATTTTACATTGTTTCAGCAGTGCTGAACACACTTTAATTATTACTTTAATATTGCAGGTTATTCGAGCTTATCTACAACTTACTACAATTACAGAAATGATCATTTTTTTATGCACTCATGAATCATGATTATATTGCTGAAAAAGGAGTATTCTCGTGTGGTTGATTAATATGGAGTAGGAGGAAGAAGGTGATTCTTAACCAAAGACCAAGACTCTTGCAAGTTTTCTTTAACCCATAGAAGCTGAAAAGTTTAGAATACTTTGGAAAATGAGTTCATAAAAGAGAGAATGATTCTTAAAACTATAGATGATGTAACAATAAATCATGTGAACTAACTGCATTGAGCAAAATGTAACCAGTTCAGTAGCTGGGAATGTAAACTTACCCATATCTGATCCATTCCAGGACAAGTTTTCAAATTCAAGGTCATTATCTTCCTCATTGCCAGTGGGTGCTTCAATCACACTAAGAGCAAGTTGCATCCCGCTTCTTTCAACTTTTGAATGAAATCATCAAACCTGTCTTCCAATTGCATAAGGCTATTAGCAAGTTGATTGCAGACACTAACTTCGCCATCCCAATTCTCGCATAGGCAGAACATTTGCCACACACTTCGCAATACTGAGATGCTCATTGCTCCAACCTGAAACATGACTGTAAGTTCACCAAACGAGGATTGACTTCCAATTAATTCTCAGGGTATGTTTGGTTCGGGTTGAAATTTTTATGGATGAGCTCTGCATATAATTATACACAGCAAACTGTTCCATGAAAATTTCTACACTATCAATAAGAATTTAGAGCTGATGAATTAAGTCACTATCACTTTCATTCAATTTTCTCTTCCCCATTCTAGAAAATTCAAAAAACCATAAATATAAATATCAGATTATCAATAAATAATTTCTTTTCCCAAATCACCAGAATACAAAATCAAAACCAAATCCAAATTCAAACATCCAAGCATAGTTATCACGCAATCATTCTACACATAAACAAGTAGACAAAAAAGATCCAAAGAAGAAAGTAGGAATTTACCATATCTTCAACTTCTTGGAATCAGCTTTCTCCAGTGCAGCTTCAGAACCCTTTCTCTTACCATTGAGAGACTTCAAAGCCTCCTTCACAGACTCTGCAACCTCGGCGACACAGCGCTCAGACTCTTCCCTATACTTGGCAACATACTTGTGATCTTCTCCATCGCCAGCAACCTTCTTACCTTTCTTCATCTGCTTCTTCAGAAACTGCTCCACAACCTTCTCCAGCCGCCGCTCCTCCTCCGCCGCCTTCCACTCCTCCAGCCTCTCTCTGGGTTCACGTGCCTCAGCCTTCTCCCACTCATGTCCTTGCAAGCGTCAAAATTGTTCATCTTCTTTTTCCCGGCCTACATCGCCGCCCTCGAAGCAGCGATCTGAACCCTCCTATGCCGCCCTTCAGCCGCAGAAGGAGTCGCACTGTCGGGAAGATATTGCTGCCCTCCGGCGAACAGATGATCGAGGAGGAGACGGTAAGAGGCTAATAGCGTAAACGACGAGGAGACGGTAAGAGGCTAATGACGCTGACGCTGTTGGATGCTAGGGCAGAGGTGACGAGGAGACAAGGCGGAGGGGAGGCTAGCGGCGCAACGAGGGCGGTGCTGGTGACGGCGGGGATCTGAGCTCTTCCTGGGTTGCCATTGATGAGAGTGACGGTAAGAGTTGAGAGTGAGAGAGTCCCGATTGAAGCATTTGGATGGCCAAGTTTGAGGGTTATTGGGTTGGGGGTGGGTAATTAGGGTTTTTTTTATAAAAAAACTTTTGGCCACGCTTTTAAAGCATGCCAAAAGAGTACCAAGATATGGCCACGCTTTATAAAAGCTATCATAATGAAACCCTGTCGCCACGCTTTCAAAACGTTTCTGTTTCTCTCTATGGCCACGCTTTTGAAGCATGGCAGAAAAAAAGCGTGGCCGTATCTCTAATCAATTGCCACTCTCACAAAAGCGTGGCCATTGACCCTTTTCACCACGTTTTTGAAGCGTGGCGAGAAAAAACATGGCCAAATCTCTATTCAAATGCCACCCGCACAAAAGCGTGGCCATTGACCACTTTTGGCCACGCTTTCAAAGCGTGGCCATAGGTCATTTTTCTTGTAGTGACAACTCAAGGCTCCGATTTATGCCTGGCAAGCTCCGCTCTAGATGGGAAGGACCTTTCAAGCTGAAGGAGATGAAGCCCTACGGAGTGGTGGAATTGTTTGATCCCAAAAGTGAAGCGACTTTCAAGGTGAACGGACATAGAGTGAAAAAGTATCATGGTTGCAAGCCTCCAAGAGAGCTAGAAGTGTACATATTGGAGGATGCACCAAGAAGAGAGGAAGCTTAAGAAAAGGACCGTCCAACTTAAGGACGTTAAAGAAAAGTGCTTGGTGGGAGGCACTCCACCATGGTAAGATCTTCCTTGTTTATACCACCTTCTTAGTATTCTTAATTTCTTGTGAGTTTTGTGATCGTTTGGTGACTGATTGAGTGCATAGGAATGTTAGTTTTGCTGATTTTATTGGGTAGGAAGAATGCTCTTGTAGATAGGGTGTGCAAAAGCAAAGAAAACAAAAATTTGTTCTTTGAAAAAGGGCACCGACGCGCCAGTGCACAGTGCGCACGCACGCCGGTAGCAAATCCCCACTCTTGGGCCAAATACCCGAGAGTTATGCCCACTTCGTGCCCAACTCGCGCCAGGCACTTACGCGTCCGCGTACATGCCACCTGCACGCACTCGGGCAATTTAACCATCGACGCGCTAGCGCACGGTGCGCGTGCGCGCCAATGGCGAATATGACTTCTCTGGTATAAAAACCAGAGAGTTGTGCCACAATTGGGCCAACCTTGTGCCAAAACCCACGCGTCCGCGCGTAGTGTGCGTCCGCGCCAGTGGCAAAACACCTCAAGCACGCGTCCGCGCAGGGTGCGCGCCCGCGCGCCTACCTCACTGAATCACTCTGGTACAAAAACCAGAGACTTATGCTAACTTTGTGCCACTTTTGTGCCTGAGGCACAACCTCTCTTGCGCGCGCGCGCCAGTTGCGCGAGTCAATTTAAGACCTTCGCGTCGTGCCCTGTTTTCCTTTCTCTCAACCCCTTCTCTTCTTTAATTTCTTTCTCTTCTCAATCCATCATTTCCCTTCTCTTCTTCTTCTTCCACAATCCACTACCATTGTCTCCGGCCACTCACCGGTGACAACCACTCTTTCCGGTAGCACTACACTTCTCCTATTTTCCATCTCATCCTCACAAAAGAAGGTTCAACTTTGTTCCTTCATACTCATCAAGGTTTTGTTTCTTATTTTCCTTTACTTCCATTTTCTCTTACATTATTTCTTCTAGTTAGTTGCTTCTTGTTGCTTTACTTTAGTCTCTCTTTTACTTGCATGACGATGTTTCGTACTTTTTGTTTGCTTATTTTCCTTTTCTTTTCTTTATTTCTCCATGGATGTTGAATTTGAGCTTAGTTGCATTACTAGATCTTTTGTCACTCATTTACCATTGTGTGATGTCTATGTGATGATTGATATTCCATTTTGGGCTTTGAATTGGTTTAGTATCTCATAATTGCTCATTGCTTGATTATTGCACGCTAAGTGTTCGAGGAAATGCACATATACCATTTTGGCTCAAATTAGCCATATATTTCTCCATTTGGTGCTCCTTCCTCATTCACTTGCTTTCCCTTAAATGCATTGAGTCTAACTTGTGTGCTTAGAATTGATACTTGCCAATTAGATATCATTGAACATGACTTGTTTTTTATTATGGATGCTTGAGACTACTCTTCTCATGCCATTGCATGCACTACTCCCTCTTGCATCCCATGCCAAGTGTTATGACCCCTTGCTTTTACATCTACCACGGGCATTACAATTCACTTGCATGTCTTTTGTCAAATTGATTCTTGGGTTTAATGTCTTCCTTCTTTCTCTCCCTTTTTAGGATGGCCACCAAGAAAGGCAAGGGGATAGCTCCAAGGAAACCGGCCGCAAAGAGGGCACCCAAAAATCAAATTCTAAGGCGCATTCTTCAGTAGGAGCCAAACCCCCATCTAAGAAAGGAAAGACACCTGCTCCTATTGATGTGAATGACAAGGGCAAGCCGGCAAAAGATCCTTCAAGGTTCCCTAACCGCTTCTGCGAACTAATGTTCCCCTCCATAGCGGTAAGGAACTATCACCCCGAGCATCTACTCGCTCCGCCGGACAAGGTTGCTCCTTATATTTTGCCCCGCTTTGAACAGCAAGGATGGGAGTTTCTTTTGCAAAAACCAAGAGAAATCAACCTCTCTTGGGTGGAAGAACTTTATACCAACTACCATCTTTCCTCTCTTCAATCGGTGTACATGCGCCGGAAGCAACTCTCAGTTTCAGAAGAGGCTATTCAGCAAGTGCTTAATGTCCTACCAATGCCAAGTGACATGGATGGCTACCAAGAAGTCTTAGTCAACGTGAGAAGTATGGATTCAACTGGGACTCGATTCTCCGAGTCATTGCTGAACCAGAAGGATTTTGGATCCATGGTCGACTCCGGATGAGGCCCAAGAGCATTGACGCTCGCTTCCTCACTGTGGAAGCTAGAGCTTGGGCCCAAATCCTATCCCACTATGTGCTGCCTAGCACCCACAAGTCGTCCATCACAGTGGACCTTGCCTTGCTTGTTTGGTGTGTTCTCACGGAGAAGCCGGTGAACATTCCGCCTCTTGTCAAGCAAGCGATGAGTCAAGTTCACGACCGGGATAATTTGCCATTTCCAGCATTGGTGTCTGACTTAGTTGCTGCTGCGGGTGTTTCTTGGGAAGCCAAGGATAAGAAGATTATGGTTCCGGCTAAGGGCGATGTGGTCCCAAGCAGAAAATACCTACACCTTCCCATGAACAAACCAAGCCTCGACATGGCCCCGCCACTTCTTTTTTCTTCTAGCTCATCATCACCACCACTGAGATCTACACATCAAAGGATAGAAGATCTTCACCGGAAGCTTGATAGATATGAGCGGCGTAACCACCGCCGATATACTTACATCAAAACGCTTCTGGGTTTTGTTACCCCTAGCATGGAGGAACCCTAAATATTCACATCCACCTCAGACCCGAGTGATGGGAGCTCTGATGAAGGGGATAGTGAAGGCTCCAGTCCCGACCGTCCTTTGTGTATTATTCGTAGCACGGAGGACCGTGCTAATTTCTAAAGTGTGGGGAGGTCGTCCGACCGATCTCCATGGGTAACGTTCTCTTCCCCTCAATACCCATGGATTTATTTTTCTTTTTATATATTGCATATGTAGTTAGTTTTGCTTGTAAATACCCTTTGCATGATAGTTAGTTTCTATAGCGTTACTTGGTCAAAACAATAACTTTCTTTCCAAGAAACTGTGTTCTGGGTGACCTACCAAAAATTCTGAAAATTTTTGCAGTAAACTTGCTTTAAGAATGTATTTTGGAACATAGTAATTGAGCTAAGGACACAAGCATGAAAGTTTTGAGCCTATTGCATGGTTACATCTTTTAACCATTATTTCCATTCTTGTGTGCATATCTCTCTCTCTATGAGTGTGATCCTTGCTTTGTCTGATTCTATATGTCCATTGCTTTGTGCATGAATGCATCTACATGATTGAGGCCATCAATTCAATAGTCACTTCTCCCAAATAGACTTAACCCTTATATCTACCGTTGCTAACCAATTTTGATCTTTTGATAAACCCTCTTGTTCTTAAATAGAGCACATCAACAACCCTAAGTGAAAAACCATGAATGTCCCTGAATTTGAATCCTTGATTGGCTTAGGCAAGTTAGGATGTGTATCATTCAATTAGGAGGGTATACTTGGGAAATTTGGGTAGATATGTAGGTATATAATTGTAGTGCAATTGAAAAATTCTAGGATTTTGGGAACATACTCATATGTTGAATGATTACACCGTATGTATTGACACTTTGGTTCACAAAGAAACCCCAAGAAAAGGGGATGTAAAAAAAAAAGAGAAAACAATGAAAGGGGACAAAGACGCCCCGAGATAGAGTAATAAAAACAATGCATATGGGTGTGAATTGAAAAGAATGCATGAGTATGCAAAAAGGGTAAAATTCAAGGGTAGCTAGGAATATATTGTAGTTGTATAGGTTGTTCTATGTGTCTAGTGGATCCTAGGTTGATCAAGGATTCAAATTTTAAACCCACTTGACCATATACATCCTTACCTTCACCCTAGCCCCGTTACAATCCATGAATAAGACCTCATGATACTTGTAAGCATGCATTAAGTAATTGTTGATTGTTAGATGAAAGACAAATCTTGGAAAGCATGATTAGGAGGAGATTGAGTGACGAACCCTAAACATTTGAGCGAATAGAACGGATACACTTCCGGTGAGGGTTCGATGCTCAATGCTTGTTCCCGGCTTTCACAAGCGTTCGTTTAGCAAGTCATATGCACTCTTTAGTGATATTCAATTTGGTAGGATTCATAAATTGCATACTATTTTCACCCTATATGCTCACATGTATTCTTGAAGGATAGATTTACTCTTGACCAAGTATATAGATGATTTTACATTAGTTGCATGCATCCACTTAGGTAGTTTGCATTCCATACACCCTTTCTCACCATGATCTTTGGTCTTTTTATTTTAAGCATGAGGACATGCTTAGTTTAAGTGTGGGGAGATTTGATAAACCCCGATTTTGTGGTTTATCTTGTGCTTATTTTGAGGGATTTTATCAATATTTCTCACACTTATTCGCAAGAAATGCATGGTTTTGTGTTCACTTCCCAATATTGCTCTATGATGTAAAACATGCTTATTTTGCCTTAAAATTTCCATATTTTAATCCTCTTCTATTGCCATTCGATGCCGTGATGTATTTGTTGAGTAATTTCAGGAATTATAGGGTAGGAATGACTTAGAAGAGAGGGAGAAAGCATGTACAAAAGGGATGAACATGAAGAATTGGGATCTTGGGAAAGCAGCATCGGTGCGCTCGCGTACTCCACGCATACGCGTGGATGGGATTGGCTGGAAGCGGCGCGCAAGGATGGACACATCCGCGCGAATCAGGAGATTCTTATCGATGCGCACGCGCACTTGGCGCGCACGCGTAGATCGCAAGAACAATCGGCGCGCACGCGTGGAAGGCTGCACGTGACCTCATTAAAGGAAATCGTGCCTGGCGATTTTTGAGGCTCATGAGGCCCAATTTCAAGCTGTTTCTGCATGGAAAAAGACCCAAGGATGCAAGGAGAAAGGGAGAGATCACTCATTTTACACTAGGACATAATTTTTAGCTAGTTTTTGGTTCTTTGGTTATTCTAGAGGGAGAAACCCTTGTTCCTCTCTAGATCTAGTTTTAATTTGATCTTCCCTTGTTGATTTGTGACTTGGATCTTGTTAATTACTAGTTTTAATTGTTCAATTTGAATTTCTTGTTATAATTTTGCTTATATCTTGTGATAGTTTATGAATTCTTATCAATTATCATTTTATACCCATTTCATGAATGTTGTGAATCTTGACTTGTTGATGTTACATTGATGATTTCTATGTTTAGTCTAGTAGTTTGGATGATTGTATGTTGATAATTGTTAGTGGGTATTTGTAGAATTCAATTTAATTGCTATTTTGAACATGTCTTTTGTTAGTGCTTACCAAGTGTTTAATGAATTGTTTACTTTGATTATGGAGTAGTCTTTTTCACTCTTGGCCTAGGTCAAGGGAATTGGGTAAACTTGAGTCATTGGGTCTAATGAATTTGATGGTTTGGGAGCCCTAGGTGGTCAATTTGATACTCATTGACGCCAACCCACTACTAATCTAATTAGTAGGTAGGTTGGGACTTATGGGTTGATGTGATCAGGGCCATTTGACGTACTTCAAGTCTAGGGGTAGATATCACGTACTTAAGACTTTGAGAGTAGACTTAATGAGCTTGGTTCCTTATAATTGTCAAGGTATAGTTGTTAGACAAGGATGGTGATCCCAATTCCCGAGCTTAGCCAAGAGTTACCTTTATTATTCATACTTGAAATCAACTTTCTCAACCAATTGCTTTAGTTGTAGTTTCTTGTTTGGGTTACAATAGAATTAAGTGGAATGTTGTTTATTCATTGAAAGTGCTTATGTTTTGCTTAGTTGATTGAATTAATTGTTGCATTTTAAGATTACTTGTTTGTTAAGATTCCCATTTATTTTCATGCTTATAACTCACAACCCCGTATTTCTAACCAATGTCGAAGCACATGATTGCCCATTCCTTGTGAGACGACCCGAGGTTTGAATACTTCGGTTATTTCTATTGGGGTTGAACTTGTGACAACCAAATCCCTCTTCTAAATTTGACCCCCGAGGATTGTTGTTGGTAGAGCTATACTTACAACGCGGTTTTCTTGAAGAGAATCTTTACCAATACACCCTTGGCGCTGGCTTGTCACACAGCTGTACTCGCGTGTCAGCACCATTGACGCATACGCGTCCCTCGCTTCATCCTCACCGACGCGCCAGCGCACCGTGCGCGCGCGCGCCTGTTGCGCGAACCAGTTTTAAAGCTGCGCACCCTGCCTCTATCCCACTTTCTTTCTTATTTCTTTCTTCTTCTTCCTACTCCATCACCTCTCTTTCTTTTCTTCTTCTTCCCCAATCCACCATCACCGTCTCTGGTTACTTACCGGCGACCACCACTGCTTCCGGTGGTCCTACACTTCTTCTTTCCTTCTCATTCTCACAAGAAGAGAACATCTCTTTCTTCTTTTCTCCTTCTCAAAGTTCTACTTCTTCCATATCTCATCTATTACCCTCTTTGTATAATCTCTTCTTCTAGTTAGATTTTTCTTGTTTGTTTACTTATTTTCTATTTTAGTTACATGATTACATTGCTTGCTTTTTATTTGCTTACTTTTCCATTTTCTTGTTCTTCCATGGATGTTGAATTTGAGTTTTAATCTGCTTTGATAGATCTTCTTGTTGTCTCTCATTGTCTTTGTCATGTAAGTGATGTTATGTGATGATTGATATTTCATTTTGGGATTCAAATTAGTTGAGTATCTCATAATTGCTCATTGCTTGATAATTGCACACCAAGTGTTCGAGGAAATGCACGAATGCCATTCTGGTTTATTTTACTCATGTATCTTCACTTTGGTGCTTCCTCCTGATTCACTTGCTCTCTTCTAAATGCATTGAGTCCACATTGCTTATCACTTGCTAATTAGATACTCATTGAACATGACTTGCTCTGTGTTATGGATGCTTGAGATCATACTTCTCATGCCATTTTGCATGCTTCATTCCCTTTTGCATCCCATGCCAAGTGTTGTGACCCATGTTTCTATGATCACTTTGTTGCAATGTTTCTTATGGACACTATCTTTCACTTGCATGTTTTTGTTGAGATGAGTCTTTGGATTTAATTCTTTCCTTTTTTCCTTCCTTTTTCAGGATGGCCACCAAGAAAGGCAAGCAGAAAGCTTCAAGAAAACCCGCCGAAAGAAGGGCACCCCAAAGGTCAAACTCTAAGGCGTACTCTTCATTAGGAGCCAAACTCTCAGTACCAAGTGACGTGGATGGCTACCAAGAAGTCTTACGTCAGCGTGAAAAATTTGGGTTTGATTGGGACTCGATCCTCCGAGTCATTGCTAAACCAGAGACATTTTGGACCCATGGTCGATTCCGGATGAGACCCAAGTGCATTGACGCTCGCTTTCTCACTGTAGAAGCTAGAGCTTGGGCCCAGGTCCTATTCCACTATGTGCTACCTAGCACCCACAAGTCGTCTTTCACGGCGGATCTTGCTTTGCTTGTTTGGTGTGTTCTCACGGAAAGACCGGTGAACATTCCGTCTCTTGTTAAGAAAGCGATGGGACAAGTCCACGGCCGTGGTAATTTACCATTTCCAGCATTGGTATCTGATTTATTTATTACTGCGGGTGTTCCTTGGGAAGATATGGATACGAAGGCTATAATTCCGGCTAAGGGCGATGTGGTCCCAACCGGAAAATACTTACATCTTCCCATGAACAACCCAAGCCTTGACATAGCCCTTCCATCTACTATTCCTTCCACATCATCGTCACCACCACAGCAAAGATCCACACATCAAAGGATAGAAGATCTACACTGGAAGATTGATAGATATGAGCGGCGCAACCAACGCCGATACACTTATATCAAGAAGCTTCTGTGTTGTGTTACCCCTAGCATGGAGGAACCCGAAATATTCACATCCACCTCAAACTCAAGTGATGGGAGCTCTGATGGAGGGGATAGTGAAGGTTCCGGTCCCGACTGTCCTTTGCGCATTGTTGGTAGCACGGAGGACCGTGCTAAATTCTAAGTGTGGGGAGGTCGTTCGACCGATCTCCATGGGTAACAATCTCTTCCTTTCAACACCCATGGATTTATCTTTTTCTTAGTAGTTAATACATTGAATGTGTAGTTAGTTTTGCTTGTAAATACTCCTTGCATGATAGTTAGCTTCAATAGAGTTGCTTGGTCAAAATAATGACTTCTTCCCCAAGAAACTGTATTTTGGGGTACCCTACCAATTTAAAAAAAAAATTAAAAATTTTTGCGATAAACTTGCTTCGAGAATGTATTTTGGAACATAGTGATTGAGCTAAGAACACAAGCATGTAAGTTTTGAGTCTATTGTGTGGTTATATCTTCTAACCATTAATTCCCATTCTTGTGTGCATTGTTCTCTCTCTATGATTGTAATCCTTGCTTGTCTGATTCTATATGTCCATTACTTTGTGTATGAACGCATTTACATGATTGAGGCCATCATTTCAATAGCTCACTTTTCCCAAATGGCCGTAACCCTTTTACCTACCATTGCTAACCAATTTTGAGCCCATGATAAACCCCTTTGTTCTAAAAAGAGCACATTAACAACCCTAAGTGAAAAACAATGGATATCCCTAGATTTGGATCCTTGATTAGCTTAGGTAAGTTAGGGTGTATGTCATTCAAATGGGAGGGTGTGATAAACCCCATATTTAGGGTTTATCTTATATTGAATTTAGAGGTTTTTGTCGACCTTTCTCCCATTTATCCAATGAAATAGCATGATTTTGTAAATTCTCCTTTAATTGTGCTTAAGAGTAAAAACATACTTTTTAGGTCCTTAATTGTTTAATCTTGATTTACCTTTGATTCCATTAGATGCCTTGATATGTTTGTTAAGTGATTTCAGATTTAGGAGGCAAAGATTGGATAAAGGGAATGAAGGAAAAGCATGTAAAAATGGAGAACTCATGAAGAAATGAAGGAATCACAAAAGCTACAAGCCGACCTCTTCGCACTTAATCGGCCATAACTTGAGCTACAGAGGTCCAAATGACGCGGTTTCAGTTGCGTTGGAAATCTAACATCTGGGGCTTCGAAATGATATAATATTTGCGATAGTTGCTACATGTATGGTGACACGTACGCGCACAGTACGCGCATGCGTTGTGGCTGCCATATGATCCACTTAAAGCAATACGTGGCCAGCAAATTCTAAAGCCTTGTGGGCCCAATCCAACTCATTTCTGATGCTATTTAAGCCAAAGATTGAAGGGAAATCAACATACTTTAGATACTTTTGATCATTAGTTTAGTTTAGGTTAGTTTTAGAGAGAGAAGCTCACAACCTTGCCAAGAACTTTCTAGTTGTTAGTTTATTTTCATTGCTATTTACATTTCACGTCTCTTATCCAAAACCCCAAAATACAACTCATAATCAATAACAAAACACTTTGTTGCAATTCCTAGGGAGAACGACCCGAGGTTCAATACTTCGGTTTATAAATTTAGGGGTTTGTACTAGTGACAAACAAATTTTTGTATGAAAGGATTATTGTTGGTTTAGAAACTATACTTGCAACGAGAATTTATTATGAATTCTAAACCACACAAAAGTCCAATCATCAGGGTGTACTTGGAAACTTGGGTAGATGTAAAGGTGTGTATTTGTAATTGAATTGGAAAATTTTGGGAAGTGGGGACATACTCATGTATTGAATGATTGAACCATATGCATTGAAATTTTTATACATGAAACCTCAAGAAAGAGGGGACCAAAAAGAAAAAAAAAGGATTTGTATGTGTATATATGAGAATGTAAGAAATAAAAAAAAAGAGAATGGAAGAAACAAAAAAAAATAGAAAAAGAGAAAGCCATGAAAGGGGACAAAAATGCCCCAAGACAAAGTAATAATAACAATGCATATGGAATGTGAATTAAAGAGAATGCATGAGTATGCGAAAAGTGAAACCCATGGGTAGCTAGGTATTGTATTATAATTGTAATAGGTTGTTCTGTGTCTAGTGGGATCTTAGGTTAATCAAGGACTCAAATTTTAAGCTCACTTAACCATATACATCCCTACCTTCACCCTAGCCCCATTACAATCTATGAATAAGACCTCATGATACTTGTAAGCATGCATCAAGTAATTGTTGATTGTTAGATGAAAGACAAATCTTGGAAAGCATGTTTAGGAGAGGATTGAGTGACGAACCCTATACACTCGAGCGAATAGAGCGGATACACTTCTGGTGAGGGTTCGATGCTCAACTCCTTGTTCCCGGCTTTCACAAGCGTTCATCTAGCAAGTTATATGCACCTCATGTTGATGTTCAAATTGGTAGAATTTATGAACTACATAGCATTTTCACCCCCGTATGCTCATATGCGTTCTTGGAGGATAGATTTACCCTTGACCAAGTGGATAGATGATTTTACTTTAGTTGCATGCATTCATTTAGGAAATTTGCATTTCATAAACCCTTTCTTACCATGATCTTTGGTCTTTTTATTTTAAGCATGAGGACATGCTTGGTTTTAAGTGTGGGGAGATTTGATAAACCCCAATTTTGTTGTTTATATTGTGTAGAATTTGGGAGTTTTTGTCGATATTTCTCACACTTATTCACAAGAAATGCATGGTTTTGTGTTCTCTTCCTAATATTGCTCCATGATGAAAAACATACTTATTTTGCTTTAGAATTGCTATATTTTAATCCTCTTTTATTGCCATTCGATGCCGTGATGTATTTGTTGAGTGATTTCAGGATTTATAGGACAAGAATGGCCTAGAAGAGAGAAAGAAAGCATGCACAAAAGGAAGGAACATGAAGATGTAAATTTTGGGAACTTCAGCACTGGCGCGCACGCGCACTTCGCGCGCATGCGTGGATGTAGATAGCTGGAAGTAGCGCGCAAGGATGAACGCATCCGCACGGATCAGAGAATTTCCACTGACGCGCACGCATCCGCACATGGCGCTCACGCGTGGATCACAAAAGTAATCGGCGCGCACGTACGCATGGCGCGCACGCGCGGAAAGCTCATGTGACCTCATTAAAGGAAATCGTGCCTGGCGATTTCTAAGGCTCATCAGGCCCAATTTCAAGCTGTTTCTGCATGGAAAAGACCCAACGATGCTAGGGGAAAAGGGGGGATCAATCATTTTACACTTAGACATAATTTTAGTTAGTTGTGGGGTTCTTTGTTCTTCTAGAGAGAGAAACCTTTGTTCCTCTCTAGATCTAGCTTTAATTTCATCTTCCCTTGTTGAATTTTGAATTGGATCTTGTTAATTACTAGTTTTAATTGTTTAATTTGAATTCTCTAGTATAAGTTTATTTAGATCTTGTGTTAGTTTTGTGTTTTCTTGTTGTTTGTCATTTTATACCCATTTCATGAATCTTGTAGATCTTAATTTGTTATTGTTGCATTGATAATTTCCATGATTAATTGTGTTGTTTGAATGATTGTATGTTGATAATTGTTAGTGGGTACTTGTTAGTTCCAATTTAATTGTAATTTAAATAGGTCTTTTATTAATGCTTACCATGTGTTTGATGAAATGTTTCCTTTGATTATGGAGTAGTTATCTTTACTCTTGGCCTAGGCTGAGGGAATTGGGTAAGCTTGAGTCATTGGGTCTAATGGATTTGATGATTTGGGAACCCTTAGTGGTCAATTTGATAGCCATTGACACTAACCTACTACCAAGCTAATTGGTAGTTAGGTTGGACCTTATAGGTTGATGTTGACCAAACCATTTAACATACTTCAAGTATAGAAGTAAACTTAATGAGTTTGGTTCCTCATAATTGTCAAGATATGGTTATTAGACAAGGATAGTGACCTCAATTCCCATGCCTAGCCAAGAGTTGCTTTTATCATTCATATTTGAAAACCCAAAAATCTTGATTGCTTTATCTTAATTGTAGTTACTTGTTTAGTTTAGAATAGAATTACTTTGGATGTTATTTTATGAGTTTGGAATTATTTACATTTTTCTCTAATTGTTTGCATTAGTTTCTTGCATCCCAAGATTACTTGCTTGTTAAGATTCCTAGTTTAATTTTTTGCTCATGACTTGCAACCCCGGATTTCTAACCAATGTTGAAGCACATGTTTGCCCATTCCTTGTGAGACGACCCGAGGTTTGAATACTTCGGTTACTTTTATTGGGGTTGAACTTGTGATAACCAATTTTTTTCTAAATTTGATACTCGAGGATTGTTGTTGGGAAGAGCTATACTTGCAACGGGATTTTATTGAGAAATTCTATACCAACATAGTCCACGGGGGTTCATCAAGCAGCGAGAAAATTGGTTTTTGAAATAATTAGAATTAGGGTTGCTTATTTTGACTTCTCATTCTTTTATTATTATTTATTTAATTACTTTTTTATTAAATAATTAAAATGAAATTTTATATATTTATAAAATCAAATTTAATTAAATATCTTTTAATAATATTGTAATTGTGAAGAGTATGGTCAAAACTATTTATATAGTTGGAGCAACTAAAATTTAATACTATATACTACTTGAGAATTTTATAAAATTCAATGGGGCACTCGTCCTCACATATCACCAAGTAGATCCGTCTCTGCGCACCTCCGTCCCTCCCTCGCCTCTCTTTTGCGAATGTTGTTGCCTGCACTGCGCTGCTGGATTCTGTAGCTGCAACAACAGTCAAGATGTAAGTTTTTTTTAGTTATTTTAATATTCTATATTAATTTTTAATAGTTGATTTATTGATGTTATTTATATTAATTTTATTTGTTGTTTGTTTTATGAATCTGATTAGAATATGGCAAAAGTTGAACTTAAAATGTTGAAATGGTTGAAATGTTATTGTTGTTAATTTTATTATTGAATTGGCTTATGGATTAGATTTGCTGACTATGAATATATTGATTTTGTTGATTGTTGAATTGGTTTATGAATTAGTTTTGCTGGATTATGAATACGGAAGTGGTTTTGTTGATTGTTGATTGTTGTTGCTATAATGCTGTTGAAACCTAAGACCGAATCAAGTAGTTTAAACATAATTGATGCTGGCTGGAAGGGCACGCATTGCATTAGAAATTTAGATTTCGTAGGCTTCACATTTGGGAAGGAAAGAAGCAATATTTTTAATAAAAAAGGCTATGGATTTAATAATATCTATGAAAGTCATTTTGTGTATCTGCAGCTGCTTACTCGTGATGAGGAATTTAATAATATCTATGACATAGTTTTTTACTAAAATCTTTGTTCAATTGAATGTATTTAAGCTTAGTGTAAAGATGAGATCTCATTGTCTCTTATGTTCTTTTTGTCTTTGCACTAAGTTTGATCAATAGAATGAGAAAAAGAAAAAATTCTTTTTTCTTTTTTTCTTTTTAATTTGTGTAACATGATTCTGGACTCCTTCTATTCAGTTGATGTTTCTTTGCTGCTTGCACATATTATAATGTAATGTTTGCCAGATTCTCCAAAAATTAGTGTATGTTGCACTGTTGCAATATGAGTATCATTGAATTTCATATGGTGTGACATCAAATGTATCCAGTAGTATAATATTGGTTTAGTTAGTTATTTGGTTAGTTTTTACTGTTTTATTAAATTTTTAATTAAATTCTTTTTATATTGAATTTGGATATTATTAGCAAGGAAGGTGGACTGCTTTTAAAAGACAACTTCGAGGGAGGTGCTATTATAGTTGAAGATATAATTATCTAAACCATCCTCGTTAGATGCTGACGTCGGGACGTCGCTTGGGTCACCAATCTTGGCGAGGTTAGCAACCACACTACGGTGAAAATAGCCATAAACCCAGGCCAAGCCAAGGATGCACCTCTTACTCTCAAAGAGCCTAGAGGAAAATAAGCATACAACTTATTTCATATTCAAAAATCAACTTCAACTCTATTTCATAAATAAAAGGTACATGAGTTATTTATACTAGTGGGAGAAGGAAAAGCCTTCATAACTTGGACGATGTGGGACTAAAATATAACATAAAATTCACTATCCTAAACAATATGGGACTTGTATTCCCTTATTACAATTAACTAATATAATTAACTAACTAATTCTACTTGCTCCTGCGTCAGATGCTAGTGGAGGTAGTTTGTAATGCTTTACTAGGTTCTTTTGCATATTCCTTTACTCACATTTTTATTGGATTTTGTTCGATTGCTCGATGGAGTGGTGGACCGGATGGATGACGGGTCGTAAGAAATAGGTTGAGGAAAAGGGGGACATGGACCTAGATGCGAGCACCACGAGAGGAGGTGTTGTCCCGATAGTCGGTAGGTCGGCGAGTGGGACCACCTGCCAGGACATTTCGATGCTAAAGTAAGCGTCCGTATAATGAGAGGGCCAATTAGGGTAAGAGTGACGTACCTTTGGGGATGAGTAAGTCCCTTCCCATTTATACATTGTACTTCAGATGGGCCCTTTGCCCTGGGCCCGTCCGTCTGAAAGTTTCTACCAGTTATCCAGGTCTCCATCAAGGTGTGAGGTGATACGTGGGTTACCTTTGCATGCGGGTCGACGACCCATCGGGTTGGCAGTCCGCATAATGGACCCCTGGTAGTCTGCATAATACCAGGTTCTTGCTCTGTTTGCCTTGTGGAAGATTCTTCGCAGGCTTGGTGTTGGGGTTTCGGAGGGTAGCTGTAATAAGCAGAAAAGAGTTCAATAATGAACGGAAATTACTTTATATTTTAACTAACGGTAAAAAAAGCTCAATCATCAAGAAGACACACATCAAACTCATTTTCTGGACCCAAATAAACCTCAAATAAACTATGGAATAAACCGAAATTACTATTACATACCATCAAAACTAATAAAAAGATTTTAAGTAAAACTTACACTTAAGAGGTGCTTCTTGTTCCAATTGCCTTGCCGGAGCTTTTTCGCAGGCTTGCTATTGTAGTTCCGGAGGGCAGCTAAATTAAACAGAAAAGAGTTCCCTAATGAACCGAAATTATTATCATATACCATCAAAACTAATAAAAAAATTTTAGGCACAACTTACTCATTAACAGAAGCATCTTCTATTTGACTTTTTGAAGGGACATAGGTAAAGGTCTGTTGATGTTTTATTATCTCTTCCACAAGAGAATTTGGAAGAGACACTGCAATAGAAATTCTAAGGAAGATAAACAAGAAAGAAGTTAATATTAAATGATTAGAATAGGAACTAAGAAATTGAAAGCTGCACATTGAAAAACTCACATATCCAGAGGATGAGAATGAGTTTCTTCTCGAACCACAATGATTTATTATTGAGGATCAGGTGTTGTGCTACTGATAATTAAACAAAAATTCTATGTGATTAATTAAACAAAAATTATTACCTAAATTTAAAAGACCAACGTAAATATTTCAACTTACATAGTTGAAGGTTGTAAACTCTATTTTCCTTTTTTTGATGCTGTTTCTTTTTTCTAAAAAATGTCACCGGAGTTTCAGGGGTATTTTTCCTAATAAAAAAAATACTAAATTAAAATCATCAACCAAGATTAAAAGCAGATGATTAAAAACACATCAAATTCATTTTTAGATTCAAATGTACCTCAATTAAACCTAGAAATGAACCTTACTTCAGTTTTTAACATCAAGTAAACTCTGTTTTTATGCCATTTTTTGTTCTAAAAATTGTAACTAGGAATTCAGGGGTATTTTTTCTAATAAAAAAGATAGATACTAAATCATCAACCAAGATATTCTAATTAAAAACAGAAGAAGTAAATAAAAGTTAAGAGGAATTACTCGGCATTGCTTGGTGCATTTACAAACCGTGCCAAACTCGTCTGTATTTGTAACACAGATTTGGTTTCACTACTCAAATTTACAGTTGGCAGTCTAAACAAAAAAAATAAATATTATTTAGTAAATTCAAAGAAATTACATGAGGTTTTACATAGGAAAAGCTAGTAGGGAAAGAAAAAGTTAGCAATCTTATGTCTACGATAGATCATATCGCACGTCCGTTGAGTGACGGTCATTAGGAGCGACATTTGTTTTTCAGCTCCATCATTTTTTCTCTTCATTCCTTTTTCTTTTTGTTTTCTTTTTTCATTTCTGAAAAAATAAGTTTTGATTTAAAACCAGGATGAACCTTAATTAAAAATAAATGAACCAAAATTATTTTAGATTTGAACAAGCAGTCAAATAGAGTCAATCATCAACAAAAATACATCGAATGTGTACCTGGTGAGAAATATCAGAGCTGTAACTAACTTAACTAGCACACATGAATAATTTTCAGCAAATCCAAGCGAAACTAAACCAAATGAATATCAAATAAATGTAGAAATGAATCGAAAATAATCATTTCTGAATCTTACTCATCGGATTCAGTTTTGCTTTCCGAATTTGTCAGAACAATCTTCCTTATTTTGGTTTGTTTTTTCGCCAGCCTTTGTGGTTGTTTTCTTTTCTTTGGTGGCGTTTTCTCGATTTCTTCTTCTTCTCTACAAAACATACAAAAAATTTTGTTAAAATAACAATATAAAACTTTTAATGAATAGATAGTTGTCGATAAGCGATGGTGAGAAGTATACTCAAAAAAACTGTCTTCTTCTGAAGACAAATGCAAGAGGACAATTTTCTTTTTTTCTTTCTTCTCCTTTTCCTTCTTTTCCACTTCTTTTCTATCTCTCTTCCCCTCAATTCTGCTCTTTTCACAAGTCCCTAAAACATAAACTTATTTAGTTATCACAATATTTTAGAAACATCTGAACCAAAATTTTAAGGGAAATTTTTTTATTTAACATTTCATCAGTTGTTTTTGAAGCAATCCGGTAGACGAGCTTCCTTTGTGTCTAGTAGGCCACCCATGGTGGCCCAAGAGCGTCATATGCTTCATGTTGAGGGAACTTTGTTTCATGGAAATATATTAACATTAAAACGAAGACGCAACCATCAACGAAAAGTTTCTTTCCTTCTCTCTACGTTTGATCTCCTTCCTCAGGAAGCTCAGCACATGAGACGCCCAATTCCATCATCGGATGGTGTCCACATGAAGGGCAGGCGGCTTATGCATCGGGGAGACTGTGCTTACTATTGTAGGCAGTAAGAAGCATTTCTGGATAAAGACAATAAAAGTCCTTTTGAATTTCAGTCGGTTCTCTGATAAACCCCGATTTCGTGATTTATCTTGTGCTTATTTTGGGGGATTTTATCACCTTTTCCCACATTTATTCAATTAAATAGCATGGTTTTATAATTCTCCCTTGAATTTCGCTTAAGTGTAAAAACATGCTTTTTAGGCCCTAAATTGGTAATTTTGATTCACTTTAATTTCAGTCGATGCCTTGATGTGTTTGTTGAGTAATTTCAGGTTCATAAGGCAAGTATTGGATGGAAGAAATGAGTAGAAAAGCATACAAAGGGGAGAATGCATGAAGAAACAAAGATTGGGAGTGCATCAAAGGACGCGCATGCGTACCTGCCGCTTCCGCGCGGATGGAGAAATTGTCAATCGACGCGCACGCGCACATGGCGCGCATGCGCCAATACTCTTACATGGCCCACTTGAAGGCAAAACACTGGGGGCGATTTCTGAGCTGCCCAGGCCCAAGTCCAACTTGTTTCTGAGTGTATTTCATGCAGAATTGAAGTCCAAGCAAGGGGGAGCAATTGTTTAAAGTATTAGCATCATGTAGTTTAGTTTCTAGAGAGAGAAGCTCCCTCTTCTCTCTAGAATTAGGATTAGAATTTCTTAGATCTAGGTTTAATTCATGCTTTGATTTACTTTTCCTTTACAATTTCTTGTTCCTCTACTCTTCCTCTCTCTAATTTTGTATTTCATTCTTGTAATTGCTTACTTTGTTGTTGATGCACTTTTGTTCTTCCATTTTCCTTTAATGCAATTTATGATTCATGTTCCTTTATTGTTGATTTGATTTATTGTTGTTTAATTCCTTGCAATTGAGTAGTATAGATTTACTTTACTTGCTATTTTACTATGTTTTCCTTTTATGCCCTCTAAGTGTTTGATAAAATGCTTAGTTAGATTTTAGAGTAGAATTTTAGTGCTCTTGGCTTGGGAAGGTAACTTAGGAACTCTTGAGTTACTAATGTCCAAGTGATTGACGATTGGGAGCCATTAACTCTAGATCTCACTAATTGAATTGGTGGAGAACTAGGACTTATGGACTTGGGTTGACATAGCTCATTTGACTTTCTTTTATTAGTTAGAGGATGACTTAATGGGGTTGATCCTTGCTAATTCTCATGTTGTGATTAGTGATTAGGATAGAGGTCCTTGACCACCTAACCTTGCCAAGACCCTTTTTTTTAGTTTATTTCCTTTGCCATTTACATTTCTTGTCCATCATCTCAAAAACCCCAAAACATACTCCATAACCAATAACAAGCCACTTTATTGCAATTCCTAGGGAGACGACCCAGAGTCCAAATACTTCGGTTAATTTTCATTGGGGTTTGTTCTTTGTGACAACCAAAATTTTTGTATGAAAGGATTATTGATTGGTTTGGAAACTATACTTTACAACGAGACCCCATTAGATAAATTCTAAACCATCAAAAACTCATTCATCAAAAAAATGGTGCCGTTGCCGGGGATTTGTAATGGTGTTATGTTATTGGTTATTGGATATATGTTAATATTGTAAATAGGGTTTACCTTTTGCTTCTTTGTTAGTTTTTGCTAGTTTTAGGATTTAATTTTCTTGTTTCTTATTTGATTTTGCTTTCATTTTTCTCTTGCTATCATGAATTCTCACTTTGGCTATGAGTGTGATTACAACTATGTTGTAGGAAATGGGAACTTCAATAAAGATGTGCATCAAGGATGGGATAACCAAAGGTGGAAGGAGCCATATGCATATGATCAATCCTCATGGCAACAACCTCCACCAATGCACTATGAAGAAGAGCCAATCTATGATACATACCAATCCAATGGCTATGGTGAATCTCCTTGTGACTTTCAAGAACCACCACCATATGCCTATGAGCCATATCCTCAACACAGTCATCAACCACACTTACAAGCCACTTTTCACCAACCATCTTCATATGACCCTAATCCATATCCATCCTACCAACAACCATATGAGCCATATGAACCACATATAGAGCCACCACCATTCCAACATCAACATTTTCAAGAGCCACCCCCTCCATATTATTACCAAGATGAACCACCTCCAATGTATGAAAATTTTCAACCACAAGATGAATTCTACTTTTCACCACAACCTCCCATGGAAGAATACTCATGTCCTTCGATCCAAGAGCCATATGATCCTAATCATACTATCCAAGAGGAACAAGAGTCAATAGATCGTTTCAAGGAGGCATTGGATTAATTTCAAGCAACCATGGAGTGTGTTGTGCAACAAATAGAAAGAATGGAAAATATTGAACCACCACAACTCTACCTAAAAGAACCACCTTCCAACTATAATACCTTTCCCTTAAACAATGAACCATCTCTTCCACCATCACCTCTCGATGAAGCCTCTATGCTAGAATTAAGGGATCTTGAATCTCATATCTTAAGGCAACACGAGAAGGATGAAAAGAAATTTGAGGAGTTAAGAGCAAAAACGGCTATCATGCTAGAAGTCATTGGTAACATAGTCTCATCCCGCCTAAGCCTATGTGATCAAGGTACTTCCATTATGGAATGTGAAGAAGCAACGAAGGAGCTTAGTGAGGGAGTGAACTTGAAGCTCCAAGGTGAAGAAGAGGAGTTAAAGCAAGAAATGCAACAAGAGGAGGAGGTAGAGATTATTGAAGAAGAGGAAGAAGTGGTTGAAGACTTAGGAGATGCGAAACCACCTTGGGAGTCTAGGATTGGAGAAGACCCCTCCAAGATGATTGAATGTGATGCTAAGGAGGAATGTGCACAACCTCCAAGGCATATCCCTTATGAAAAATTGGATGGGATAGAGCAAGAATTGAGTCCCCTCGGTGATGAAGATCAAGCATCAAGTCTTAGTGGTGAAGAATCCTTTGAGCATGAAGAACCTTCTCCCGTTGGGTTTGAAAGCGTTGTTGAGGTAAATTTTTCTCACCCTCCCAATTATGACTTGAGTAAGGGAAAAGGCTTAGATAATATTGTTGAACAAAGGATCACATTTGAGAAAACTTGTGAAGAGGTGGAGATCCTTAAGAAAAGGAGGGTGGAAATTGAATACACTTTGTCAAGACCCTTAGGAGCTTCTTTGCCTAGGTTACCATCTACTCCTACATTTGAGTGGGTAAAGTTCATTTCTATTACCTTTATTATCCCACTCGAATATGGCTTGCTTAAAATGGATGGTCAACTTAGGATGCTTTTTGGGATCAAGCGTAAAAGAAAGATGTTTCGTGGTTGGCATTGCAAATTAAGGCTCATTAGGGTTGATGCATCAAACATGAAATACAAAGGTTGGACTAGTGCTCAATTGGACGGGTCTAGGAGAATAGTTTGGTGCTTCAATGAGAATTCATCTCTCTTGCCACCCGGAGGAAATCACTATGATCAACTTAAGGACGGGTGTGAAAACAAAGTGTGGGATCCCGGATCGCACAAGGAATATCAACTTTGGGAGCCCATGGGTTGTGAAGAACTCCATCAAAGCTTGGAGTTATTAACTTTGAATGATGAAGCACAATGGAAGACCAAGCATTGGTGGATGTTCCAAGATGGCTTCAAGCACAAGCCACCTTGATGAAGAGCTCCCCATAAGTCCAACTTAAGGACAATAAACAAAAGTGCTAGGTAGGAGACACCCCACCATGGTAACATCTTTTCATTTTCCCTTTTGTACATATTGGTAAAATAAGTTTAATCTCATGTTTTGATTGATTCGTTAAGTTTGTTTGGTAGTCTAGTAGGTTAAATAAGGTTTTATGATGTTTTGGTAGTTGTTTGGAGGTTTAGAATGCTTGGTTTGGTGCAAAAACATAGAAAAATTTTGAAAAACAGAGTACCACCCACGCGCACGCGCACTCCACGCGTACGCGTGAATCAAGCAATTTTGGCCATCCACGCGGACGCGCCATGTACGCGTACGCGTGGATTAAATTTTTTCACTTCCCATACATTCACCCGAGAGTTGTGCCTGAAGTGTGCCAACTTTGTGCCCCAGGGCACGCGAACCCTTGTGCATCCGCGTCGACTCTCTGCCTTGCCATGCACGCGTACGCACACTGCACGTGTACGCATCGCTTCCATTTTCATCAATCCACGCTTACGCGCACATGACGCGCACGCGTGGATCGCCCTGTTTCACTCACCTTCTTTTCTTCTTCTCTTTCCATTTCTTTCCTTCTTCTCTTTTCTTTCCACTCTTAAAACATCATCCAACACTACCAAACATCATGTAACACCATTTTTTTAGTTAGTTTAACTTTTGTTTTTCATTATAAGTGTTGGATTACTAATCTTGTTTACCATTTACTGCTGCTTATTACTAATGGGATGTTAGTTTAACATCATTGTCGTTATTGTCATTGTTGGATTCCTTTTTTGAGGTTACAATTTATTACTTAGTTTGGAATTTTTCATGTTTGACACTTTTGGATACCAAGTACTTGTTACATTGCCTTATGCATCTTACCTCTTTGAATTTCATGTTTTGGCCACCATGCATTCATCATCCATTGTTGGGCAATTTATATTATCAATGCATTTTTTAGGATGCTTGTTCTAAGTGACCATCACCTATTTCATGCATTGAGATTGTGGAATTGTGAAATTGGATCAAAGCTTACCTAGTGACATATTTTTTAGCTTTGTAAAGCTTTGTGGGCCATGCTTGCTATGTGATTGATTTTTATATCCCTTTTCCTAAGTTTCATAGAATCCATGTGTTCCACCTCTATGTCACTTAGGTGTTGCAACAACTTCAATATGTGTCATTGATTGTTGTGTGAGTTTCATATACCATTTTGTTCACTAAGTCTACCTATATATCAATCAATGTCCATGCATTATCCAATTTCACAATTGCTTGATTTTTGCTTGAATGCTTTTATGCTTCTTCACTACTCGTTGGGTTGTTTTAGCCTACAAGTCTTTTAAAGTATCTCAAGCACACTAGAATGAGTGAAGTGCATGTTTTCTTTTGTATAATTGTGACATGATTTTTAAATACTAGGGTGTGAGTTCTAAACCGCATGCAAGTTACGACCCACACACTTATTTTTCATTATTGTCACACCAATTCACTCACTCAATTCTAGTGATTTATCTCATTCCAACAATCCATGCTTCCTTGTTTGTGCACTTACTTGTCTTATTATCTCCTATTTTCTATGTTTAGAATGAATCATCATAAGCAAAAACGGAAGTGGAAGGAAGAACACGCAGTAACCGGTTGACCTACCAGATGAAGGTGGCAACTCAGAAAGTCGCCGTACCCCCTTGCTCATCTTTGGATGCACCGAGGACGGAGCAAATTTTTAAGTGTGGGGAGGTCGTCCGACCGCTCGGCATTTTTGGGTGACAAGTTTCTAATCCCAACACTTTTGCATTTCATTTTTAGGTCTTTTAGGATTTTTGGTTGCATTGCATATGTATATATTAAGCTTAGTCAAAATCATGATATTTTCCAAGGATTTTATCTATAGGGCACCCCAATTGAAAAAAAAAAATATTTTTTTAGAACTTGCTTGAATTATATACTTTGTGGAACATGATTTCTAAGCTAAGAACACAAGCATGTGAGATTTGAGCCTAATTGTGTGGTTACATCATATATAACCACTTATTTTCATTCTTGTGTGCATTATTCTCTTCCTATGATTGTAATCTTTGATTTGTTTAATTCTATATGTCCATTATTTTGTGTATACCTGCATTTATATGATTGAGGCCATTGTTCAAATAGCTCACTTACCCAAATAAGCCTACCTTTTATCTTCCATTGATAACCAATTTGAGCCTATGCTTAACCCATTTGTTCTTAATTGTAGCACATTACAAGCCTAAGTGAAAAATAATAAATATTCTTTAATTTGGATCTTTGATTAGCTTAGGCTAGTGAGAGTATTTATCATTTGATTTTGGGAGAGTTGGGAACATTGGGTAGAGATAAAAGTGTGTTTTTGTATTTGTGTTGAGAATCTTGGGAATTGGGTACATACTCATGTATTAATCATGTGTAAACCATATGCATTGATGTTCTGTATATATATTTTAGTTTGAAAAGAAAAAAAAATTATTAATAAAAAAATGAAAATAAATAATAGAAATAGAGAAAAAAAAGAAAGAAGACAAAGAATTGCAATAAAAAGGGGACAAAATGCCCCAAAGTCAAGGTTCAATAAAAAAAATCAATGCATATGTGTGGTGATCGAAAGGGAATGCATGAGTGTGTGAAAAAGTGAAGAATGGATAGCTAGGTTTGTTTAGAATTGTATAGGTTGTCATAGGTTAGGTGGGAAGTTTAAGTTGATCAAAGATTCAAATCTCTAGCTCACTTGACCATATGCATCCTACCTTGACCCTAGCCCCATTACAACCTATGGGAAGTCCTCATGATATTTGTATGCATGCATGAAATAATTGTTGATTGTTAGATGAAAAAAACAAATATTGGAAAACATGATTAGGGGAGAATTGAGTGAATCAACCCCATACACTTGAGCGACTAGAGCGGATATACATCCGGTGAGGGTTTGATTGCTCAATTACATGTTTCCACCCATGATCATCTCTTTTCTTGCAAGTTTGTAAAATCTTTTTAATAATTCAATTCAATTGTGGGCTGAGTGATCGCTATTACCTTAGCCCTTGTGTTTGTATATGTATTCTTGGAAATTGATTTATTTTGACTAAGTGGATGCATTCATGTAGATAGATTGCATATAGATAGGTTGCATGTAGTTAGTTTGCATTGAATAAATGTTGATGTCCCTTTGCTTCTTCTTGATTTTAGCATGAGGACATGCTCAGTTTAAGTGTGGGGAGATTTGATAAATCCTGATTTCATGATTTATCTTGTGCTTATTTTGGGGGATTTTATCACCTTTTCTCACATTTATTCAATTAAATAGCATGGTTTTGTAATTCTCCCTTGAATTTCGCTTAAGTGTAAAAACATGCTTTTTAGGCCCTAAATTGGTAATTTTGATTCACTTTAATTCCATTCGATGCCTTGATGTGTTTGTTGAGTAATTTCAGGTTCATAAGGCAAGTATTGGATGGAAGAAATGAGTAGAAAAGCATACAAAGGGGAGAATGCATGAAGAAACAAAGATTGGGAGTGCATCAAAGGACGCACACGTGCACAAGGCGCGCACGCGCAAAAGTGATCTCGCCCATGGACGCGCACGCGTACCTGCCGCTTCCGCGCGGATGGAGAAATTGTCATTCGACGCGCACGCGCACATGGCGCGCACGCGACAATACTCTTACATGGCCCACTTGAAGGCAAAACGCTGGGGCCGATTTCTGAGCTGCCCAGGCCCAAGCCCAACTTGTTTCTGAGTGTATTTCATGCAGAATTCAAGTCCAAGCAAGGGGAGCAATTGTTTGAAGTGTTAGCATCATGTAGTTTAGTTTCTAGAGAGAGAAGCTCCCTCTTCTCTCTAGAATTAGGATTAAAATTTCTTAGATCTAGGTTTAATTCATGCTTTGATTTACTTTTCCTTTACAATTTCTTGTTCCTCTACTCTTCCTCTCTCTAATTTTGTATTTCATTCTTGTAATTGCTTACTTTGTTGTTGATGCACTTTTATTCTTCCATTTTCCTTTAATGTAATTTATGATTCATGTTCCTTTATTGTTGATTTGATTTGTTGTTCTTTAATTCCTTGCAATTGAGTAGTGTAGATTTACTTTCCTTGCTATTTCACTATGTTTTCCTTTTATGCCCTCTAAGTGTTTGATAAAATGCTTAGTTGGATTTTAGAGTAGAATTTTAGTGCTCTTGGCTTGGGAAGGTAACTTAGGAACTCTTGAGTTACTAATGTCCAAGTGATTGATGATTGGGAGCCATTAACTCTAGAACTCACTAATTGAATTAGTGGAGAACTAGGACTTATGGACTTGGGTTGACATAGCTCATTTGACTTTCCTTTATTAGTTAGAGGATGACTTAATGGGGTTGATCCTTGCCAATTCTCATGTTGTGGTTAGTGATTAGGATAGAGATCCTTGACCACCTAACTTTGCCAAGACCTATTTTGTTAGTTTATTTCCTTTGCCATTTACATTTCTTGTCCATCATCTCAAAAACCCCAAAACATACTCCATAACCAATAACAAGGCACTTTATTGCAATTCCTAGGGAGACGACCCGGAGTCCAAATACTTCGGTCAATTTTTATTGGGGTTTGTTCTTTGTGACAACCAAAATTTTTGTATGAAAGGATTATTGATTGGTTTGGAAACTATACTTTACAACGAGACCCCATTAGATAAATTCTAAACCGTCAAAAACTCATTCATCATTCTCCTCCCCTTCAACACTCATATCAATGACAGTTTTTGTCAAAGATGCCAAAGTAGCACCTTTGAAGCTGTCAATTATCTCCTTCTGTTCCTCACTCAGTTTGCTGTAGGCAACTTTTTCAAGAAAACGATTCCCTACAATATTTTTATATAAACAAATCACTCAATAAGGCTCAGTTTCATTTGCTGTATTCAAATGAACCTAAAATAAAGCAAGGAATGAACCGAAATAACTTAAGGAATAACAAAAATATCAAAAAGGAAAAATACAAATGTAAAAGGTGAGAAGTATAATACCACCAAAATTTATGCCCAGCGCATCTCTTATCCTGGCAGGGGTTATGTATATTTTGCCATAGAGAGTCTCCAAGCATCCATTATAGGCATCAAAGCAACGAATCAATTCCCTCGAGAGCTTGTGAGAGATGTTCAATTCCAAGATATGTGCCAGTGCATCGAATTCCATTTCTTCAATAATAATTTTCTTTTCTACACTCATTTCTTTAAACACCCTAGCTATTGATTTTGTTTGGCATCTCAAATTGTGAGTTTTCTGCAAGGATTTGAACTGTATGTTATAATATATTTATATTACAAAAATAGAGTTGATTTAATGTGTATATGCTTACATTATAGTACCACTTATCCTTTATTGATATTGTCATCTTTTTCATTTTTGCTGTAAGGACAAAAAAATTTAGTCAGTTCTTAACATGTGAACTTCACTCAATTCACAAATGAACCGAATTTGGTTTAGATTCGTTGAACCTTTAACAGTAGTATCAAGTGAACCCAACTCAATTACGAAATGAAATAAATTCGATTCAAATTTGAACAAAAGGTGATAAACATTCAATCAGCAAGAAAAACACATTTTAATTCATTTTTGCATGCAAATGAACTCAATTAAACTAAGGAATAACAGATTTGTTGAACCCTTAATAGTAGAATCAAGTGAACCTAACTCAATTCCGAAATGAACCAAATTCGATTCAAATTTGAACAAAAGATGAAAACATTCAATCAGTAAGAAAAACACATTTTATTTCATTTTTGCATGCAAATGTACTCAATTAAACTAAGAGATGAACCGAATTATTTATCAGAACCAATAAACTAACAACACAGTTTCATTCGTATACCTAGTTACGGAGAAAAAATATAATCAGAAAAACTCGATCTACAAAATTAACGAACTCAATCCACTAAACCTAAAATTGAACTAGAAGAAACATGAGATTTGCGAGAAATTAAATGAACATAATAACAATAGTTTTTTCTCAGTACCTTGTGGAATCTTTGCTCTTGTTTTGGTGTGTTTTTTGTTCTTCGTATCGAACGTTCCATCCAATTTTTTAGTAGCAGAGAATACAAACGAGTTTTGAGAGATTTTGAGAGAGATTTAAAATTCTGCAGTAGCAGTTTCGAGATGGAAGAATAAATGTTTTTTTCATATTCAAATGCGAAGTGAATTGGTAACGTTTAGGAGATTCTCGCGCGTGTAATACACGTTTTATTAAGGAGATCGGGTTTTTTTGGTATTAGATCTGTTTGATTGGATTTGGATAGAAAATTATTTGGATGTATAGCTCAACTATAATATTTAACTAGAGTGAGACCCGCGCAATGCGCGAAGAGGTAGATTACTTATATTATAAATAGATTTTAATAAATGTTATATTAAATATTTTAAAGAACATATTATAAATAGATTTTGAATTTATTTTTTAAAAAAAGACATAGATTATTTATATTAGAGTTATATAAAACTGTATTTTTATTTTTTTTTTTCGATTTGCATTAATTGCTACACTTTGTTTTTTTTTTTTTGCATTTTTTTTTGTTTGTAAATAATTAAAAAAATGAATGAATGAGAATGAAAAACATATAAAAATGTTAAATTAAATTTAATAAATTTTTGACAATTAGTATAAGAGATTAAGAAATGAAGAGTAGTAAGAGTCTTAATATGTATAAGTTGTAGAATTTGAATATTTGTAACTGAAATTTTTTATAATAATTATTATTATGACACTTTTAATGTATGTTTATTGCATTTAATTAGTACTTGATGTTTCAATTGAATAATAATAGATAAGAGTTTTTTGTTTTAATTTTTTAAAAATATTTTACTAAATAGTGATTGGCTGATTTTCATCTTTTGCCAAGTCATTAGAATTGCTGATGTGTCATCATTAGCAAAGAAAAGATGGCTTAAACTTATTGTGGAGAAAGTTAATATAAGTTTTTATATATTATAAAAATGTTAAATTAAATTTAAGAAATTTTTGACAATTAGTATGAGAGATTAAGAAATGAAGAGTAGTAAAAGTCTTAATATGTATAAGTTATAGAATTTGAATATTTGTAACTGAAATTTTTTATAGTAATTATTATTATGACACTTTTAATGTATGTTTATTGTATTTAATTAGTACTTGAATAATAATAGATAAGAGTTTTTTGTTTTAATTTTTTTAAAATATTTTACTAAATAGTGATTGGTTGATTTTCATCATTTGTCAAGTCATTAGAATTGTTGATGTGGCATCATTAGCAAAGAAAATATGGCTTAAACTCATTGTAGAGAAAGTTAGTATTAGCAAAGAAAAGATAGCTTAAACTCATTGTGGAGAAAGTTAGTATCATCTTTTATATATTATAAAAATTAGTATGAGAGATTAAGAAATGAAGAGTAGTAAGAGTCTTAATATGTATAAGTTGTAGAATTTGAATATTTATAACTGAAATTTTTTATAATAAGTTTTATTATGACACTTTTAATGTATGTTTATTGCATTTAATTAGTACTTGATGTTTCAATTGAATAATAATAGATAAGAGTTTTTTGTTTTAATTTTTTTAAAACATTTTACTAAATAGTGATTGGTTAATTTTCATCTTTTGCCAAGTCATTAGAATTGCTGATGTGGCATCATTAGCAAAGAAAAGATAGCTTAAACTCATTGTAGAGAAAGTTAGTATCAACTTTTATATATTATAAAAATGTTAAATTAAATTTAAGAAATTTTTGACAATTAGTATGAGAGATTAAGAAATGAAGAGTAGTAAGAGTCTTAATATATATAAGTTGTAGAATTTGAATATTTGTAACTGAAATTTTTTATAATAATTATTATTATGACACTTTTAATAATGTATGTTTATTGCATTTAATTAGTACTTGAATAATAATAGATAAGATTTTTTTGTTTTAATTTTTTCAAAACATTTTACTAAATAGTGATTGGTTGATTTTCATCTTTTGCCAAGTCATTAGAATTGTTGATGTGGCATCATTAGCAAAGAAAAGATGGATTAAACTCATTGTGGAGAAAGTTAGTATCAGCTTTTATATATTATAAATAGATAGATAAATAGATAGATAGATTTGGCAAGATTTGGAAAAGATGGCTTAAACTCATTGTGGAGAAAGTTAGTATAAGCTTTTATATATTATAAATAGATAGATAGATTATAAATAGATAGATAGATTTGGCAAGATTTGAGTGGTGGATTCTAAAATTTTGCCAAGTAAGCGATGGTGCTGACATGGCGTTAGTAGAAGAAGAGAAATAACTTAGAAGTAATGTGGGTAAACCTAATTTTGGTTGTGACTATTGGACAGAACTGTTTAAAAAAAGAGGAATACATAAACATGTGCTACTTGCAATGAGTTCACAATTAAAATGTTATTATTTATAACAAATAAATAGGGCTATTGAAAATGATATTGAACAACAGAATGAGAAGAGTAAACGGCAAAGTTGAAAATCTTTAGGAAGATACTCGGGACGAATTTTCTACGTTGGCGGCGTCGAATGGTGACGTTGGTCTGAGACCCAGAATCGATCTCCAACAGAAAAACCGCAACAGGAGGAATGGAGTTTGCCCTGATTTCTGCAATTTATGCAATGCGGCTCCGCCAGAGATGGACATCGTGATGGACAATTTGTTTTGAGGAAAAATAATGGCTCATGGGACCGGAAGAGGATGGAGGAAATAGGATCTTGGTACGGAGAGGTGCCAAGAGGAAATGTCTCCGTCAGGGACTGATCCGTCCAAGTTTTGTGAAGGTCAGGGACTTAAAAGTATTTTTCAATGGTCAAGAACGAAAATGTCTACGGGGCAAAAGGTCAGGGACCTATTTGTCCTTTTCTCTTAATTTTTTAACCGTCGTCAACCAGTCAAATTCTATTTTTTTCATTTTTTTTATGAAAAATCTGATTCTAATTTCTATCTACCTAATTCCTAACTTATTCCAACCCCATTAACCCCACCAAGCCACCAACCTCCACCTCCCTCACCTGTTGCTCTCATCACTATTGCCTTTCCTCCCCCTCTAGCTGCCACTAGTCATTGTCATGTCATCTTACACCTTTGACCCCCATAGATCTCATCTTTGTCTCACCTTTACCATCATTCATGGACATCTCCATCAACTACAAACTCAAGAACAAACAACAATGATGGCGGGTTACAATGCAATAGTGGCATTTTTCGATCATCCCAATGAGGTCCATGGTATCAGAGAAGGAAGACAAAGAGAAGGAAAGAGTGAAGGTTCAGGTGGGGTGGGATTGGGGCTTAGGTGAAGGCTATGGAAAGAAAGAAGACGAAGAAAAGGGTTGAAAGGCAGTGGAATTGGAATGAGTGAGTGAGAGGGTTAATTGCCTACAAAGAAGGAGGCATAACCAAACAAATCGAAACGTTGCATTTCCACGCTCTTGAAATAAAGACCATCTCTTTCTTTATTTTCATTGTAATTGAAATAGAGAGAAAGTGAGAAATAAAATAAAAGCTTGGGAATGAAAAAAAATTTGGGCTCAATGCAGTATAAGAAAGAAAAATAATGCATGGTGGTGAAGGGGCGACAGGCAATAGATGGTAGTTCGGGGTGGTGGTGATGGTAATGACGGAGAGAAAAAAATAAAGATAATGAAGATGACTATAATGAGAATTAGGGTTAGAATTGGAAAAAAAATCGATTAATTATTGACTATCGAAAAATTAATGATAGGAGTAAAATTATAACCTTTTGAACACATTAGGGACAAAATTAAAGCTAATTAAATATTTGGGATATTTTTAAAAATTTTCAAAAACATTAGGGATAAAAGTATACTTTATCCTTTAATGTTCGTGCATTAATATTAGCATAAAGAACTGTTTCTTAGATTAACATTGTTTTAACTCTCTCTCTCTCTCTCTCTCTCTCTCTCTCTCTCTCTCTCTCTCTCTCTCTCTCTCTCTCTCTCTCTCTCTCTCTCTCTCTCTCTCTCTCTCTCTCTCTCTCTCTCTCTCTCTCTCTCTCTATATATATATATATATATATATATATATATATATATATATATATATATATATATATATACTGAGCCTCCCGCTGAGGCCCGCTATGCCAAAAGCGAGAAAAACCCCATCCCTCTCTTTCTTTCTTTTTTTTCGCCCCCGTATGGCGACATGGGGCGAAAAAAAAGAAAGAGCTCCTATCAACTTGTTCCGACCTAGGATAATAAGCTCATGAGCTTAGTCTTACTTCACCTCCGAGAAACGAAAGAAAACTTCCATCTCCAAATTTAACTCAGACGTAGCTCGCTTCTTTTGGGGTGTGAAGCCGTGTCAAACCAAACTACCCAACAAGCATTAGCTCTCCCTGAAAAGGAGGTGATCCAGTCGCACCTTCCAGTACGGCTACCTTGTTACGACTTCACTCCAGTCACTAGCCCTGCCTTCGGCATCCCCCTCCTTACGGTTAAGGTAACGACTTCGGGCATGGCCAGCTCCCATAGTGTGACGGACGGTGTGTACAAGGCCCGGGAACAAATTCACCGCCGGTCAGCATATATATCAGAGCACTTCATGGTTTCCAAAGCAAGTTCACAAAATGCAAGAAATTCAAAGCTTTTTGGTATTGGTAGCACTAAAGATAGATGCACTGAATTTTCTACCATAGAGAGATCAGCTTGAAGCTACAATCAAAGGTTACGAGCTCCTAGATCATCTCACAAGCACAGAAATTTCAAAGAAGTTTGGACCAAACTAGATCGAAACTCAGGAACAATGTGTAAGATCTTTAAAATTCAAATGATTGGTTGTGAATTTACACAGAAAATCTAATATAGGTTGAATACATTTTTTTCTCCTTTGATCCTATTAATTTTTTGGGAGAATTAGCATCATAATATGATATCAAAATTTCTACAACCTAAAGGTTTAGAGTAAACCTTGCTGACAAAAAAAAAACAGCATAAAACAGATATAAAAGAAAAATTTATGTAAAAATTTACACAAACTCAAAAAAGACTCTCATATGAGAGGACATATTAGAGAGATATAACCATTCATATATCTCTTTTTATTAGTTTAAATTTTTAAAAATAATATCATAACATAAACCAATTTTAAAAAAACATCATCTTATGTGTTTTCAAAAGTGAAATAATTTTTTTTACCTACTAAACAAGAAATAAAATACTTTTGCTTTTAAAAAAAATATAAATACCATTTCAAAAATCTTTCCTAAACCAAAGTTAAGACTACCATATTGAGCCACTGAATTAGTGTTTGAAAATTGCCTATAGGATATGACCAAACAAAAAATGTCTATAGGGAACAACAAAAAAAAATTCTATTGGACAGGAATACAAAGATAGAAAGAGACCGAAACTGATATGCAAGTGTTTCCAAAGGCCTCACTTTTTTAAGACAAAAGATAAAGATAAATAACAATATAAGATAAAAATGTTCTCGTCCCTATATTGGGATAGCAAAATTTTGTTGTCTTGGCGGTAGATTATTGTCTATGTTTTTATCGACGGTGTTCCAAACAGTAACACTACCCTGGTAAACACTCGGAGAGCTATGGAGCCAGAAAGGACTATGCCCAAAATTGCAAAAAGATTTGAAAGCAACAAATGAGCTTTTCATATTTCATTATGGCCTTCTCCATAATTTAGCGGTGTACAGAAAAAGCAGCAGGCAAGAACTGCAATGCACAGTTTTCATGTTTCATCAATTGATCATCTCATTTTCCCACCGACCCTTTTAGCAACCAAAGATTTACAAGAGGTGCACCCTAAAAATAAAATATAAAAATCTTTATATAAGAAACCGTCACATTATACACCAGCAAACCTATATGCCTGAACCTTTGCCAAAAATAAAATAAAATAAAATAAAATACAAATTTGAGACCAGAGGGGAGAAAAGAAAAAGAATTCTAACCAAGCACTATTTCATTAGCACTCACAACAATGGCATATTCAAAGGAAGGATCTCTAACATTAATCTAAGTATCTAAACTTCTATAGTATGCTATCAACAGCATCTTTTAGAAGTGAATTATGTCTCAATCTGTGACCTATGGAAAGCACCAAGAAGAAATTTTAAGGGTTAAGTTAGTCCTCCATCTCTGAAAATATACATGTTGGCTGGTTCAAAAATGTCGATACTTGACATCCTTATCGATTAAATGAGGCGGCAGAGTTATCGTCGTACTGTCCCCTCCATGCATTGCCACCTTCCGTGCCACTACATGCTTGATTAGGGATTGGAACTTGGCCTAAATCCCCATCCAAACTCATTTGTTGCACCTCGGCGGACGACAATATCTTTATGCTCTGAACACAGCTTACGAATTCTCTGCAAGGAATTATAACTTGAAGGTTAAGAAAAATATTTGATAATGTGTGAGAAAGAAGATGATGACAAATACAATGATTTTACTACTTACTCCCACGGGTCATCACCAACAAGAAGAATGTCATTCTCATGATCCACATATACTAGTTTCCACTCGGTCCTTTGAGGATCTTCTAGCTGCCCTTCAATCCCGAACATTCGAGCCAAATCGTGGCGGAGTTCATCATATCCTTTGTATCGCGTGACGTCGATACATCTTCCAACAGAACCACATTTTTGAACCTGCAAAATATGTATTGGAAGTCCGAAACACATGCAGATAAGGTCAAAGAATTCGAGGTTAGTTTCCGGATGACAGAGACTTCAAGAATATAGTTTTCGGGTCTAAGATTGCATATGCAAGTATGCAATTAAAGTGATGTCAAAAGCATATTCAAATTTATATTTTTAGCATAATTTCTTGTACATATGTCTCAGTAAGTATTGTAGATTCAAATTATTTATAAATTTGTCAAGGAATACAAACCTTAGTGTATGTTCGCATTCTCTGAGTCTGGTTAGCCCATAAGCCATTATTCAAAACCCCAGCATCGTTCATGGGAATATCACTTGAGCAACCAGGCTTGAAAGGCATGTTTGGCACCCCAAATGACTGCGAGCTGATGGCGGCAGTGGACAGCTCTGTTTCGATGTCTCTTGGAGCACCACCATAGTTAGCCAGCAAGTTTTGAAGATCTTTTTGAGAGTCATAACCTCTTGAGAGCATGGTATCCGCTGCTAGTCCATCAAGATTGGAGGCAAATGGTAGATTTTGTCTAGGATGCGATTGAACATCACCATCCATGCAGAAGTTTGGAAGTTGGAAGTTCTGGTGGATGCTACCCGGATCAATACAGTAAGATGTTCCGGACGAAGAAGCTTCCAGCTGATCACTGATTGTGCCTTTATACTTAAGCTGGTCAGGCCCTTTTATGCCGGATAATTCATGTTTTATCTGCATATCAGACTTATTATGAAGCTCTTGCACCAAATTATTAGTCGGCTCAACAACCGACATTCCCCCAAATGTGGTTGGTGCTTGTTGATTTCTTTTCATGAGATTTGGTGGAGATATCTGGCAGGTATTAGTAGACGGTGAAGTCGAGCATGACGGGACGTCTACATCGGTAAGACTAGAAGGAGCTCTACTAGTTATAACTGATTTCTGTGCATTCAGGGTTGGTTGGTTCACCGAAAGCTGTTGCGACTGCATTAGAGACGAAGAAGAGAAGCTGTTGCTGTTGAGAAGCTTCTCCATTGGGAATGAATTATTTCCTAGCTGTTGAGGTTGATGCTGCGATTGAGGCAGCTGCGGTAGTTGCTGGTTTGCCAGATGAGTATTTTTTTGCTGCAGAAGCTGTGACTGCAATAGTGGACTAGATGTTGAAATAAGTTGCTGTTGCTGCTGCTGCTGCTGCTGCTGTTGCAGTTTCTGCAGCAGCTGTAACTGTAACTGTTGCTCTGAGGCGTTTTGCTGTGACATTTGAGTCCCTTGAAGTTGCTGCAATGCCCTCTGCGATGTGCTTTGTTGCAAGAACTGCAATGGAGATTGTTGCAACTGTGTCGGTTGTTGCTGCTGCCTCTGTAAGAGACTAGTTTGCTGATCTATCGGTTGCTGAAATTGCGAGTCTAATGGCAAGGATGTCATTAGCATTGCATTCTTGTTGGCAGGTTGGATACTTTGTTGTGTCGGCATGCTTCCGGAGACTAATTGCTGTTGCTGAAGCTGAGAATAGGTTACCGGTTGTGGAACTTGAACACACTGATTAGAAGTAACTACCCGATTATTCATAATTGGCTGTTGACATGACTGTTGAGGTTGGTGTTGCTGCGGTGGAGGCGGCTGCTGCTGTGGTTGTTGCAGCTGCTGTGTTCTCTGTTGAGGCAGTTGGGGCTGCTGTTGCTGTGACTGCGACAAGTTTTGTGGCTCCGGCAGCTGCTGTTGCCTCTGTTGCTGCTGCTGCTGTGGCTGAAGCTGGTTTACTGGCGATTGCAACAATGACTGCAGCTTCTGCTGCTGCTGCTGCTGTGGCTGCTGCAGCTGTTGGGGCCATGATGTCATAGATTGCTGCAGTTGGTTGACTTGGTTGGGTAGATTAGGTTTGTTGAATTGAAGATTTGGTGCAGAGAGGACTGGGGCTTGGAAGTTCAATATCTTGGATTGATCATTATTGTTAAGGTTGCCATGGAGTGTATTGGATGAAAGCATAGATGGCGGGAAAAATCCGGATTGGGCGGCGGCGAACTGATTGTTCTGCTGCTGCATGCTCATCCATTGCACTAAACTCAAACCAGGAAAGATTGAGCTTGAAGCATCCTTCATGCCAAGTTCATCTCCAAGCCAGGGCATAGCTCTCTTAAAAGCATTTTCTATGTCAGACTCGTCTTCTGCAAAATCAACAACAAAGCTTGTCTATCACTACACTTATCTATACGCAAAATCGTAAAGGATCGGAAGAAAGTGGCGAGGGTCTTCCGAGTGTTACCCTTTGAAAAACAGGACAAAAACCATAAAATAGCTAGGAGAAGAACTCTTGTTACCTGGCATTCCTGGTTGCTTTGGGAATTTCGGCCTAAAAAATGGAGGAGGACAAATGTAGAAAGGAGTAACTACTGGTTCAACATCCCAGATCGAAACTCTGCTTGGGCGCTCCCCAGCTGTTGATTCATCCCAACCAACCTATCAACAATTTAAAATTATACTACATGCAGTAAGCTACAACAGAAGTTCAGTATCGACTAGAGCGAACCGCATAGCATCATGACCGATGATCATATTTCATAATGCATGTTAGCTTTTGACTTCCATAAGTTGAGGAAAAGGCCAATAAAAATTTAGAAGTTAAACACCAATATAAGTTCAATAATCAATTATTCTTCATACCCAGTTATCCAGATAAACCACATATTTCTTCATGAAACATTATTGGTTCAGTAATACCTGAAGATTGCGCCACTGTGAGTTTTTCCATCGGACCGGATCCAAGTCACTAACGCCGGTGATTGTACCCATATATCTGCGTACTCCAGACTCCTCAGTCTCAAACATCATTCTAAATCTCATACCAAGAGAAACTTGAGTGTACATGGCCTTGTTGTACTTGGCCAACGGAATCACAAATTCCGACGGGCTTGCCCTGTTATAATGATATAAGTTATAAGAGGCTGTCACAAATATTCATAGATTCCATTCTGATTCATCATAGCATAAGCAAGCTAAATATTAAATAGTACCTTGGATTATAAAATATGGTAAAAGGGCTGTTATTTGAAGCAGCATGAGCTGCAGCAGCAAGAATGCCAATGTGCATGCTGTCGCTGGATATTACCGACGAAGAGAGTGCCGGCTGCTGCCTATTAGCGCGCTTTATACCTAAAAGAAGTTGCTGTTTTTCATCTCTGAAAACCAAAAATATCTGGCTGAGCCACAGGGTGAAAAATTATCTCTGGAAGTTTCTATTCTTTTGTAAAGAAAAGAAAATAAGAATTCTTACCTAATGAAAAGAACAGAATCTCCGGCAAATAGCCTTTTCGTGCTAACAAAGACACTCCATCCAGTAGTCAACAAGTGCCTCTTTGGTTGTCCTGTAACCAATTATTGTGCATCATTAAGACATATTTCAAACCATTGATAATATATTGAAGGAAGAAGGCAATCTGAATAAGCTAGTGGTGATACCGCGATAAATATGCCTAAATGTCCATGTACTATCGTGCAAATCCTTCGCAACAATCTCCTGAGCCGGAGGTTGCATCGAAAAGTCCTATCAAATGCAAATTCTGGTCAGCATTGACAGGGAAAATCCCAATGGACCACATAAAACTCGAGTAATGAATGAAAAGGAAACAATTTATACACACCAGAGGTGGGAATATTTTTTCGGCTGCTCGACGAGGCACAGAAAATCCACCATGAGTGCTTGTGTCACTAGCTGTGAGAGTTTTGCAAAAGAATTCAGTAGGTTGCTGGTTTTGCTTGAGACCCATGTCGGATGCCAGTATTGCTTCCTTATCATACTGTAAAATACATACAACAGTCATCCATATAGTTCCACATCGATGAGAAATAATAACCCAGATACATGTTAACAAATTCTATGATTTAACAGCTGACCTACTTTATTTACAGGTTGAAGGGTCATTTGAGCATAAACCTCGTCAGTTTCAGGATCAGCCTGATCAAAAACAGAAAAGAACATCAAATATGTATCCATCATTGATATATATATTTTTCACTAACTAAGACAATAAGGACCATCATATCAAATGCTTGAGAAAGTAAGCACCTTTTGGTTTCTATATTTATTTCCTATTTTCATATTTCAGTTAGGGAAAAAGTAAAAACAGAAGCCAAAGTAGAAAACAAGATTTTATTGCTTTCCCTTGTTCCTTAAGACAAACAACTTTACTAGTAACAAAGATATAATCCTTTTGCTCCACAAAAGATCCTTTTTTTCCAGAAAAAAATCATTACTAGATTAATTTCTCATAGCGACAGGCCAAGTCGAAAAATGTGAGAGAAGCTGAAAATTAGCATGTTCTCCGTTGTGGACAACAAATCTTCATCTAGATGGAACATGTCTTGTTATAGATATTATTACAAAATTCTTAAGAAGTTCATGTTGTGTGTAGAACAGACACTCTGCAAGAGAAAAGTGCACCTACATGAAGGACAACATTGTGAAGCATGCAAATCAACTTGGATGGAAGGTTCGGGTAACTTGGTACGAAGTCGGCCTCCTTTTGCATGGATGCTGCAACCTGCAAGTTGCATCCCTCAAAAGAAACCGCATCAGCAACCAACAAACAAACAAAACAAAGTATATCAAGCTCTTCGAACTTCGGCATATGAGACATACTTGTTCGCTGTGTCCTTGAGGGAAATAAACCACAAGACTTCCAATAGGAGGTAAAGAAACCAATGGTCCAGCACAAGCATGCCATAACTCTGAATTGATTGTTTTCTTTTCTCCTGTTTTTAATCATCAAAGGCATATTGTCATCTTGTTCGGTAGAAAGATACAAACATTAAATAGTAAAATTGTACTCTTAGGCCCCATTTGGTAACTCTGTCATGAAAGTAATACAAATACATTGGAACACATAAATCTGTTTGGAAAAAGAGACAGATACATTAATAGGCAAAATGACAAATGACACCGTCCTACCACAAAATTTGCTGAGATCTTTGTCCATGGAAGAGTGAGGACAATGGAAATAGAGAGAGAGTCACAAATTTCTATCTTGAGACACCAAAAATAAGCTTAAGGTATATTATCCCAGGAAACAAAAGTCAAATGGAAATTTTCATGTAATAGGACAGCCCGGTGCACAAGCATCCCCTCTTAATGCAGGGTTCGAGGACAGGCCGCACGCAAAGGGTGTAACACTGCCTAACCTGATAACTATTTTATTGACTGTTTCCACGGCTTGAATCCGTGACATTGAGGTCACACGGTCACGGTCACTTGGAAACTCAATTGTTGCTCCAAGGCTCCCTTTAGAAATTTTCATGTAATAGTTTCGTATAAATTACACACGAAATTCATCCATTAAAATTTCCAACCTTGTCTTTTATTCCTTTTCCAAGCATACCCTTAAATTCATTCTATGCTTGTTTATGATTAAGGGTCAAAAGTCAAAACACATAAGGAAAAGACTGAAATTGTAGAATTCATGCTAAAAGGCAACAAAACACAACATTTTAAGAGCTAAAAGAAGCACAAAACTTTGTTCACACATGTTTACAACATGCCAAATAACATTAGTGCCACAAACAGAAGAAAACCTGTTTCATATTGGTTTTCCTCATTCTTCTGATTTTACTAACGGTTGATTGACTTGATTCAGTACCCTATTTGGTTCTAAGTGAAAAAATAGTCAGGTGAAAACCCATTCATGATACACCATAAGCTTCAAAATGAAAACTACTTTGGGTTAAAAAAATGGGTCATGAAGATCAAGAATCTTTACATGAGATTATCATTGTCCTTATTGTATCTGATTTAACAAGAGAGGACATTGTTGTACCCTCCCCTAACCGTTCCACACCAATGAATAAACAAATAAATAAAAAGGAAGAAGATTTCTGAAATTTAGATAAAAATAACTATCCTTATTCTTCACAATTATGCCATCCTTATTCCTTATATGAACCCAACAAAAAAAAAAAAAGAAGATTCCTCGGAATTTTATTAAATTAGTTCCACGGAATTGATACCAAGCACATCCGGACTTCAATTTTACAACCTCAAAAAATCAGAAAAATAATAAAAAAAAGGTGACCAAAAAATAAAGGGTGAAAGAATGCAATGAATGAATGATGAAGAAATAAAAAAAATAAATAAAATAAAAGGAAAATAACTGATTGAGTGAAGATAACTGATTGAGTGAAGAAAACAAAACTTTAGCAAATCAACAAAAAGATTTGCAACTACACAATCAAATGAAAAACGAAAATTCCCTTCTTCATGATGCACTCAGATTTATTCATTCTAATAAAACGGTATTAAACTAATTCAACCAGGTCAAAAACAGCATTTTCCTTGAGACAAATCAATGAGCAAAGTTAGTGTTTATTTTCATGATACAGGATAAAAAACACATAAGAAGAAGAAGAAGAAGAAGAAGAAGAAGAAGAAGAAGAAGAAGAATGCAGAAGAAAATAAACCTATAAAAAAAAAAAAAAGGAAAACCCACCTTCGCCAGAATTAGGCAAGAAACCATTGGAAGGAGCCTTCATTGCAACCTTATATAAGAACAAGTTCAATACTTTTGGCCTTTTTCACTAGCAACAAGATTCAATCTTGTTTACCAAAGTCCTTTGTTTTCTTTTCTAATTCCCACAACCCTTAACTCCAACTCATTGCCCAAACCAACAGCAGAAGATGAAGAAAACACCCCCTTTTTGAAGCCCCCCCAAAATGGAAGTAGTTGTTGTTTTCAACTCCAAATCAAGATAACACAAAAAGTTCCAAATCCAACACCATGAAGACTTGTTCCACTTTCTTCAATCTGCCAACTTAGCTTGAAAATCCAGAGGACCCCAGCTCAGAAACATTTCAGTGTTGAATCACAAACCAAACTCTGTGCCCATATCAACATATAGCATTGAACACAACTGGAGCTGATGATGGTGTTCAAAAACCATCCCAAAACCTACAAAAAGCATATAAAAGAAGACAACCCAGTTAAGAACGCATTTCAAAGATTCCAAAACAAAAACTAAAACAGAGAAAGAGCATGAATCACCTTGAAAGCACCATATTCATCATTCAAAATGGAAAAGCAGCAGAGAATAAGAGGAGCAAAAGAAAAAAAGAGTTATGTTTTTTGAGAGGATTAAGGTGGCAGAGAGAGTGGGGAAGAGACCAAAGTTGAGAAAACTGACTTGTCGCCGGAAAATCAGAGGAACTGAGGAAAAGGAAGACAGCTTTTATTTTTTATTTAATTTAATTTTAATTTTCTTTTGCTTTTCTTGGGTTGCTTTATGTGAACAAGCCGACATGAAATATATGGGTGAAGCAATCAATCAGAGACAAAGCATAAGGCATAGGCATGGTTAAAGTCTTAAAAGAAGAAAGAAAGTAAGTTAGAAAGGAAGCAGGGTATTATAGTAACACCAACACTAACACACGCATTACCACTAAACATGATTAACGATTTGCTTAATTACATGAACATCAACATGAGTGTTTTTTAGACATTATTCTTCCCCGCTATTATAAGATTTGGGCCCCACTCCCAAAATACACCTCACGCGTCCACTTAATATTTTGGAATATTTACTCCACATAACCGAGCCTAATTTTCTTATTATTTTATACATCATTTTAAAATTTTTCTATCAATAATGCTTTTTTAACAAAGATAATCTTATTGCCATGATAATAATTACAAGAAAAAATACATTAAAAAGAAAAAGAAATAATAATAAAATTGGCTACTATATATTAATATATTTTTATATTAAATACTAATATATGATGACCAAATAATTTTTATAATTAAATCTAACTTAATTTTTTTTTCTCTTCTTCTTTTTTATCGTTGCTTTACATTTAAATATATTGTTTTTTTTTCTTTCTTCTGTTTATTTCTTCGATATTTTACTCCTATGTTCTCTTCTTTCCTTTAAATATTCAAATTCTTTTTAATTTGTGTTGTGTTCAAATCAGTTATTAATAAAAAATTTCATTTAAACAAACTAATTTTTAAGTTTAATTATATAAAAATAGCACAAAAGAAAATTATAAAAAATTTAGTTAAAAGACATAATTTATTTTAAATTATACAAATTTTGTATTTGAACAATACAGAAGAAAAACATAAAAATTTTGATTAAAAAACACAAAAATTTCATTAGAATAACACAAAAATTAATTTGAATAACACATAAATTATTTTAAATTATACAGATTTTTAGTTGAATAATATAAAAAAACATAAATTTTAATTGGATAATACAGAAATTCATCATTTATGTGTTTATTCTAAACAAATTTAAATATTTTTTTTTTATGTTTCTCTTCAAAAAGTTATATTTACCTTAAAAAAAATTAGAGTAAAGTATTGTTTTTGTCCCCAACGTTTGGGGTAAGTCTTAAAGTTGTCCCAAACATTTCAATCGTCCTATTTAAGTCTCCAATGTTTCAAAATTGACTCAATGTTGTTCTGCCGTTAGGGATCCGTTAACAGAATTGACGGCGGGACAAAATTGAGACGATTTTAAAACGTTAGGGACTTAAATAGGACGAAAACGTTAGGGACAAAAACGATACATAAAAATAAATTTTAATTTAATTTTATCTTTCAATAATATTAATTTTTTACTGTACATAGTATTCAATTATTTTTTAATTACATCAAAATAAATTACACTTAATCACATTACTTTCATTTTAAATTAATTTATTTTTTATAATTTTAAAAAATTTTGATACATTAGAGACAAAAGCTATAATTTATATTTTATTGTATATATATTATTTTTCTGCAAGTTTATATACTAGTCATTCTGTAAACATTTCATGATAACTAAAAATCTTTAAGAGTAAAATTATAAAAAAATTAATTTATTTAAAATGAAAGTAATATGATTAAGTGTAATTTACTTAGATATGATTAAAAAAATAATTGAATACTATATGTATAGTAAAAAATTAATATTATTAAAGGATAAAATTAAATTTTATTTTTATGTATTATTTTTGTCCTCAATGTTTTTGTCCTATTTAAGTTCCTAACGTTTCAAAATCGTCTCAATTTTATCATGTCGTCAATTCTGTTAACGAATCCCTAACGGCAGGACAACATTGAGTCAATTTTAAAACGTTAGGGACTTAAATAGGACTATTGAAACGTTATGGACAACTTTAAAACTTACCCAAAATATTAATGACAAAAACGATATTTTATTCAAAAAAAATTATGTGATCATGATCCCAGATTTCTATATTTACCGTGAATAAACTTATGTCTTGCTTCCTATGTTTCTCTCTAAGAAGCTGTGTATTTATTTTAAAAAGTTTCTGTGTTTGTTGTCAAAAAATCTCTATATTTATTATCAATAAATTTTTGTTTTTTTTCATATATATCTCTTTCAAAAGTTGTGCTTATTTTCAAAAAATTTATGTGTTTATCGTAAAAAATTTTCTGTATTTATTATTAATAAATTGACTTATCCTTAAACGCTCCTTGTTAAGTAGAAAGTGCTACACACCTTGTTAATTTGTTAAATCTAAACTTTTTATTTATTATATTTTATTTGAATAGTCTGAATTTAAAAAGACAACCTCAGATTAACCACTTTTCTTTATAAAATTTGAAATTTTTTTTATAAATTTTAGATATTGAGCTGAAGTCCAAAACAAAAAAATAGCATATGAATATTAATTATAACATGTCTGTACAAAAAATAAAATATTGAGCTTTAAAATTAAAATAAATAATATATAAGTTAAAAATTCATATACCAAATTCAAAAAAAAAGATATATTAGAATCTTAGAAAAAATAATATTAAATATATATTATGTATATAATATTAAAATTTAAATAAATTTTATTTTGTGTAAAAAAATTATAATATTAAATATAAACACAATGATAAAAAATTTTGTATATATATATCACGTAAAAAACAAACAAATATATAATAATTTTATTTTGTGCAAAACAAAATTATAATATTAAATATAGAGACAATAATAAAAAATTTTTTATTTTATATATATATATACTCACTTAAAAAGCAAACAAATATATAATAATTTTTTTTGTGTGAAACAAAATTATACTATTAAATATAAGGATAAAATGTATAATTAAACCAAACCTAAAACAATATTACACAATTCACCCAAAAAGAAAAACGTTACACAAATCACCCAAGTGCATATTTCTATATAAATCAAATGAGATACATTCGATTTGTAAATCCCCATTGTAAGTGATTCGATTTACTGGGTGGCTGACACGAATGCATAAATCGACTCTAACTAATTTGATTTGCATTCGTCTTGGTAATCCGAATTTACTATGCGGATAAATCGAATGCATCTCATTCGATTTATATAGAAATATGCACTTGGGTGATCCATGTAACATTTCTTTTTTTGGGTGAATTGTATAATATTATTTTGGGTTTAATTTAATTATGTATTTTATCCTAATAAATATAAACACAATGATAAAAAAAATTTGTATTATATAAATTTAATTAAAAAAATAAACATACTTACATATAAAAAGCAAACATAATAATAATAATAATAATAATAATAATAATAATAATAATAATAATAATAATAATAATAATAATAATAATAATAATAATCTAATTAGTTATTTATCTATATCTAAAGCTAAACGTAGCTTATTAAATATAAATAAAATTATTACACTGCGTCTAGATGATAGACTAATATTGAGAGAAAGACTGAAAGAAAAAAACTGAAATGAGTACTATTACTGTTTCCAAGATTAATCCTAAAAGACTATTTTAATATCTTAAAAATTAAATATAAGAGTATTTTAATGTTTTTAAAATTATTTTAAATTTTTAATTCCTAATACAATTAAATAATACGAATTAGTTTTTATAAAATTACTTTAGTATTTTTAGTAACATTCAGATTTTGTTGTGTTCTTATAAAAATTAATTACAAGGATATTTTAGCATTTTTTAAGTTTCAATTTATAATTTTTAACATAATTAAAAAATATTTATTCTCAAAGAGTATTTTAATTTTTATTCTAAAAGGGTATTTTATTTTTTTTTAAGATTAATTTTATTTTAATATTAAATTAATATTTATAATTTTTAATGCAATCAAAGAATTTCAAATAATCTATAAGTGTAAATTAGTATTTTAAAATTAATGTGTAAAATATAGTTTAGTACTTTAAAGATCTATAAGTGTAAATTAGTATTTTAAAATTAATGTGTAAAATATAGTTTAGTACTTTAAAGAGTAAATGGTCAAATTAATTCATGGAAGATCACTCGTTCTCTAATTTAGTTTCCAAAGGATTTTTTTTAATTAAATTTGTCCTTTAAATATTTTAAATTAATCATATTAGTCATTCCATCACTTCTATTGTTAACGACGTCAGAGTTTGTTGATATAATACCACTACAACAAAAGCAGAAAATAGCGACAGATTATTAGTGTCTGTTTTGACAGTCGCCACAATTTGCCAATTTAACGGTGATTCTGACAGCGGTTTTAAGAAGAGCAGCTGTATGATTCGATTTGTAGCGATTTTTACAAACCCGCTGCTAACCTGACTCTATCCATCAAGGGTTCGACCTCAATTTGTCCTTTTTCTGTTTCATTCTATTTTTCACTTCTGCTCATTCCTCAACTTCTCTCGCCATCGTCCCTGGTCGTTATCGGATTCGACCTTGTCCAACTCCTCTGTTTCGTCTCTTCCTCCAGATCTACTCGCCATCTCGTTCTACATGTGCGTTGTTCGAATCTGCTGTAGATGTATGAGCGTCCAGCTTCTGTCGCCTCCAATCTATATCGCCGCCAGCCTTTTACCGTCACCATCCATCACTGATTTTTCTCTTTCTTCCTTTCTTTGTTTGTTTGGGTATTCACTTTCTTATTTTGTCTTCTTTTTTCTCCTAGGTCATTGATTTCATTTTTTTACGTTGCTGGAGCAGCAAAACGAGGTGAGTTATTGAAATTTGTCTAATTATACTAGCTAATTGTGTTTGTTACAAGTCCAATTTTTATTTTAGCTAATTAATTTTTGTCTAATTTTACTATGAAATCCATTGCTCTATGAGCCCCCCGAATCTTGTTAACCCTAACCCTTTCTCCATGAGCTTCGAATGGCGCTGCATTTGCTGGCCCTGACCCCGAAGCAATGTTCCCCTGCTTCTTTTCTTCTATCCGTGGTTCGATTTGCTGCAGCTGCACGTGTTTCTTGCCATGGTCGCCTCCGGCCTCCGTCGCCACCACCACCATCTCAGTTCTCAGGTTTTTTTCTTCTTCCTTTTATTTCTTTACTCGGGTTTCATTTTTTTATTCATCTTTTTATTTAGATTCTTGGATTTGTCAATTGATTGAACACCGAAAGTTATATTTCAATTAACAACTTAAAGCAATCAAAGATGATTTGAGGAGTAATTTTTCTCTTCATATTTTATATCAATAGATTAAATATATTGAATTTGTCAGTTGATTTGATTGCTAATTTTGAAGAGTTAGATAAAGATGATGAAGTCTTTGTTTTTTATATGAGATTTTGGGTGCTAAAGACTTCTTTTTTTTTTTTATCTCTATTAAACATGCGGCATTTTTGTGGTCCTAATTAACTATTAACATCATTAGTTAATGACAGCAGATCAAATGAACCCCAAATTAATTGAGAAATTCCAATATCTCAAGTTCTCTCCTCAATTAGACTTTGATTTAATATAATTTTATAAATTTATAATAGTAATAGTAAGACTCTTAGGCTGCATTTGATTTTGAAAACAGAACAAGACAAGACATGGAGAACTAGACAGAAAAAACAGAAACACACAAATTAGTGTTCTTCTATTTTGTTTGGTAATAAACTAGAACAAATTATGAAAGTCTATTTTGTTATCATTTTTTTTTTCATTCAAAGAATTTAGGAAGAAAATTATAGTTATAAGAGTTATGATTATAAAAAATTAACAAGAATAATGAAAGAAAACATAAAAAAAAGTTGTACCTCTTGTTAGTGTCTCTGTGTCTTTTCTGGTTGAATGAACATAAAATACACTAATTTAGTATCTCTGGACACAAAATTTTTATCTATGTCTTATCTGTCAAACACGATTTTGTGTCTCTGTATTTTTGTCTCAGTGTCCCATGCCTGTAAACAAACGCACCCTTAGTTGTGTGTTGTAGTGTCACTTTATCTGTCACATTAGCAAATTTTGACCCCATCAACAAAGAAAGTGACAAAAGGACTACCATGACTAATTTAAAATCTTTAAAGAACGAGTTTGATTAAAAAAAAAATTCAAAGACCAATTTGAAAAACGAGTGATCTTTCAAAGACTAATTGACCATTTACTCGTACTTTAAATATGAACTACAAAGGTATTTTTTGATTTTGTTTTTTAAACGCTATAAGAATCTTTTAGTCTCTTGAAGTAGAATCTACGGAAAAACTTTAAAATTTCTTTAAAGTTTAATTTTAGTTGAGTTATAAAAAAGGTATTTTGGTTTTTTTAAATGAACTAAAAGTGTAATTAAGATTTCTTTAAATCAAATTTGAATTTTTAATTTCTAATACACGAGGGTGATACTGAGCATTTTGGACTTTGGTTGTTTAGTTAGGGTTCCTCTCCTCTAAATCAAACAGCGGGATTTTGGACTTTTGGGAGAAAACCGGCCGGATTCTAGTTCGATTTGACCGACCAACTGTGGTTTCTGAATCTTTCAGTTATAGTATCTAACTGATTCGTTGTTTCTACCTATTTATAATTTGATCAGGCAGTTTGAACTGGCTTTCAGGACCTTGCATTACAATAATAACTAGATGAGAATATCTGTATATTTGATACAAACTTAACGTTTTATCTTATATATATATATATATATATATATATATATATATATATATATATAATGTTTAATATTGCTGTCAATAATAATAATAATAATAATAATAATAATAATAATAATAATAATAATATTTTATTAATTCAGCTATGAATTATACTTAAAACTTAACATATGTTTAATTATTCATGTACTTAATTTAACTACATTTTTCTATTAATACTTTAAATATTTCTAATAGTATGTTTGATAATTTAGTTTTTATACCCATATTAAAATGGCTTAAAAATTAAAAGGAATTGAAATAGTGGTTTATTTCAATATTTATTTTTGAAGCACAGCTAAATAAATTAAATAAACAGGATTTTGATACTAACGTTTTGTAGCAGTGAAGCAATACGTTTTTTCTTTAGTTTGTTAATACAGAAATAAAATAAATACACAATTAATTAATAATAGTTATATTTTTATATAGATTTCACAAGTATTTCGTATATAAATAGTATTTTCATATGAATGGATTTTGTATATAAATTTTTAAATTTTCTTCTAACGAAATAAGTTTGAGAAAATAAATAAATTTAACAACTTTATAAATACGTAATCTTTAAATAATATTAGTCAAATTTAATATTGATTTTGTTCCTATAATAACAGCCTATTTTCTTAATCTTATTTTTTAATTTAAATTTATTTATTATATACATTTTGCATGTTAAATAAATTAGAATATTTTATTCTTTAAAATTTATTTTCAATTTTAATATTAAATTTGTAATTTTAAGAATTAAAATATAAAATTATATTTTTAAAGTCAATAGAAAAGTGGTAGAATCTATTGAGTCGCTAGTAAAAAAATAAAGCCAATTAAGTATGTTACACATCTAATTAATTCGTTTAAAAAAATAACTAACAATAAAAATAGAAGAACTAGTATTGATTATTTCCCATACAATACATTTGTTTTGTCAAAATTGTTTTTTACATGATAAATATTTTAAATATTTTAAGTAATCTCATGTATATAATCATATATATGGTAAGGTAGGTTATGTTAATTAATGTATAGTGTATGATCCTAATCTATATATGTATATATTTGTATATATGTCCCATTTTATTACTGACCAAATTTAAACCAAATAGAAAATAAAGCCAAATATTCATGTTTACTTTTATCATATGTCGATGATATTATAATTGGTCTTGCAAAAAAAAATAAATTTAATGAAAAAATACATTTAAAAAATATTGATATAATTTTTAACAATTTTTGTATTGAAATATGTTACTTTACTATATTTAAAATAGTGTATTTAGAATAATTATATTACTTTAATTAATATATATCATTCAAAAGAACATCTAAAATTTATTATGTTGTATTAAAAGAATTAATAAATATAATTTATTAGTTTTTCTTAAAATAATATTTTCTTTTCTTTGGTTAATCAAATAATATGATAGTAAAATGTTTTTACATAATTGCGTCTACGAAACAAATATTATATTTATTTATATCTATATTGCATGTAAAATAAACAACTAATGTCCAAAGAAGTTAATTATTTAATTTTATCTTAATAAATTATAATAAGTGAATAAAATGCAATGTTGCATATATATTTTTTTTTCATAGAAGAAAAAAATATTCTTAATTATATATTAAAAAAAATTTGCAAGTGAACCGGTATATGAGTATTTTAGTATTTTTTTAACCGTTAATCCTAATCATAATATATATATATATACACACATATATATATATATATATATATATAAAATTAAAATCAATAGTTAAAAATTATTGAAATACCGTTGTAACATTATATTTAAAAGTTTTCTTATATTAAATAGCTTCAAATTTTAATTACTTTTTGAATAAATTAATAACAACGTAATGCGAATAATTGTTTATATATAATTTCATTTTAATTTTTGATTATCTTACCCACTTACATGAACGTTGAGAATAATTGATAAACCACTATTTTATGGTTTATATTGTGCTCAATTGAGTGGATTTTATCAACCTTTCATACACTTGTTCATACAAAATGCATGTTTTACATTCTCCTTCTTGATTTTGTACTATGATTGAAAACATGCTTCTTTGGTCTTATATTTGCTAATATTAATCTTCTCTTATTACCGTTCGATGTCTTGATATGTGCGTTAAGTGAATTTAGAGATTACAGGGCAGGAATGACTTAGAGGATGGAAAGGAAGCATGCAAAAATGGAAGGAATACAAGAAGTTGAAGAAATTGCTAAGCTGTCCAACCTGACCTCCTTGCACTCAAACGGTCATAACTTGAGCTACAGAGGTCCAAATGATGCGGTTTCAATTGCGTTAGAAAGCTAACGTCCGGGGTTTCGATTTGATATATAATTTACTATAGTGGCCATACAGCTATGCGACGCGAACGCGTGCTCTACACGGACGCATCGCAGTGACGAAAATCAGCGTGTTTGAATTCGCAACCAGTGAATTTTGGGCTATTTCTGGCCCAGTTCTCGGCCCAGAAAATACAGATTAGAGGCTATAAAGTGGGAGAATGCATACAACAACAGATCCAATATTCATAATTCATAGTTTTAGGATTAGATGTAGTTTTAGAGAGAGAAGTTCTCTCCTCTCTCTTAGGATTAGGATTTAGGATTTCTATTATGTTTAAGCTATGATATCTTCAATCACATGTTCAATATTTCTTTTAATTTATTTTTTACTTTTATTTATTCTATTACTTTAATTGTCATGTATCTTTTCATTATTGATTTTACAAACTTTCCATGTTAGGATTTGAATTTATGTTTAAATGCAATTTGAGGTATTTCAGATTAATGATTGTTTTAATTATGATGGTTTCAATTCAATTTAGATTTATTTTCCCCTTTTGGCTTTGGTTAAGTAATTAGTAATTCTTGAGTTATCAAACTCAGCTGTTGATTGAAATTGGAATTCTCTGCTGGTTAATTTGTACTCCAATAACTCTAGTCTTTCCATAGGAGTTTACTAGGACTTGAGGATCAAATTAATTAGTCCACTTGACTCTCCTTTGTTTAACAAGGGTTAATTAAAGTGGGAGCAGAATCCAATTCTCATCACACCTGATAAGAATAACGAGGATAGGACTTCAATTTCTTATACCTTTCCAAGAGATTTTATTATTATTAATTTATTTTTCTTGTCATTTAAATTACTTGTCCCTATTTCAAAAACCCAAAAATATATAATTTCCATAATCAATAATAAATCATACTTCCCTGCAATTCCTTGAAAAGACGACCCGAGATTTAAATACTTCGGTTATAAAATTTTATTGGGTTTTATTACTTGTGACAACCAAACTTTTGTACGAAAGGATTATTGCTTGGTTTAGATACTATACTTGTAACGAGAATTTATTGTGAATTCTAAACCATCAATATTCCGATCATCAAAATAGCGCTGTTGCCGGGGAATTGTAAATGTGTGCCTTATTATTGGTTATTGTAAATATTTTATTTTGCTTATTTATTTGATTTTATTTTTTGTTTTTAATTTTTATTAGTTGTTATGAGTTCTCACCCCATCGCTTTGAGTTTAGTTCCAATGTTGTTGCAAGGAATGGAAATTATAACAGAAACATGCATTAAGGTCAAAACAATCAGAGATGGAAGGAGCCACGAGGATCTGATCAACCCTTTCGGCAACAACACCTTCCACAGTACCACAGACAAAGACCATTCCACAATGCATGCTGAGACAATAGTTATGGTGGACCCTTTCATGACAACCAACCTCCACCAAATTACTATAGTTAAGAGCCATTCCAGGGAGCGTACCAAGGTGATGGATATGGTGGACCCCCTTGTAGTTACCAACAAGGCCCACCATATGATTATGAACCTCCTCCTCAACACAACTCTGGACCACCATACTCACAAGTCCCCTACTACCAAACATCATCACATGATTCTAACATTTATCCACCATATCAACCACCCTATGAGCCATATGAGCCATACATAAATCCACCCCAATTCCAATCCAGTTACTCCCAAGGACCACCACCTCCATATACACCACATCCATATCCATCAATCCAAGAGCCTTATGATCCTACTTATGATATCCGAGCAGAACAAGAGTCAAGGGATCGTTTCAAGGAAACAATGGATCGATTTTACGCAACCCTGCGTTAATTGGACCGAGCGATAAACCAAACAGCACTCGAAGCTTTCATGGCTATGGAATCTCAATTTGAGAGCAAGGAATTGAAGTGTGCTATGCAACAAGTGGAAAAGATGGAGAGTGATGAACCACCCTCTTATCATGAATCTTTCCTCTCAAATAATGAGCCCTCACATCCACCTCAACCTTCAATGCATGATACTATTGGTGTTCTTCTTCAAGGGCAAAGAGAGATAAAACGAGGAGTACTAGAATTCACGACTGCCTTTACCGAGGTAGTAAATCGATTAGCTTCCCAACATCTGAGCACTCAAAGTACTCCCATGGCTACATGTGTGTAGCGAATCAAAAGAAGAGCATAGCATAAAAGAGACACTAGAAACTCCGATGGACAACGAGGAACATGGCTTTGTATTGGAACAAGTGGAGGAAGCCATAACAGTTGCAGAGGAAGAAGTGGTTGAAGATTTAGAAGATGCTGAACCTCCATGGGAATCTAGAATTGTAGAGTACCCCTCCAATAAGATTGAAATTGATGTCAAAAAGGCCAGTGCACAACCTCCATGGCATATTCCTTATGAAGACTTGGATGGGATAGATCAAGAAGTAAGTTCCCTTGGTGATGAGAATCATGCATCAAGTCCTCCTAGTGATAAATCTACATCCGCAAACGAACTCCTTGAGTATGAAGACTCTTCTCTGATTGAGTCTGCAAATGATGTGGAAGTAGAAGCCCTTCGAAAAGGATGGACGGGAGTTGAGTACGCTTTGTCAAGAACGTTTGAGACTTCTCCACCTAAGTTGTCGTCTACTCCTTCACTTGAGTGGGTAAAACTTATCTCTGTTCGTCTTCCTATCCCACTTGAGTACAGTGTTCTTGAAATGGACGGCCAACTTAGGAACCTTTGTGGCATTAAGTGTAAGAGAAGAATATTTAGTAGTTGGAGTTGCAAATCAAGGCTTATCAAGGTTGATACTTCAAGAGAAAGATGTAAGGGCTCAACTAGTGATAATTTGGTTAGATCTAAAAGAAGAATTTGGTACTCCGTAGAGAATTCAAAGTGCTTGCCACCCGGATAGAACCATGATGATCAACTTGAAGACAGGTGCAGAAACAAGATTTGGGATCCAGGCATATATGAGGATCAAATTTGGGAGCTCAAAACTTGTGACAAACTCCATCAAAGCTTGAGAAATTTACTTGGTATTGATAGAGCTTATTGGAAGTCCAAGCATTGGTGGAAGTTTCAGGATGAGTTCAAGCACAAGCCGCCATGACAAGGAGCTCACCAAATGTCCAACTTAAGGACTTTAACTAAAAGTGCTAGGTGGGAGACAACCCACCATGGTATGATCGTTCCTTTTCTTCAATTTTGATTTTATTTCATTTTGTTTGTTTTTGAGTTTTATTTTATCCTATTTTTACTGAACCTGAAATTATTCATAGCATCCACACTATCATTGCATTTTGCATCCTGCATATAAAAAAAAAACGCACGTGACGCGTAAGCGTCGCTGACGCATCCGCGTCACAGGTGCGTTGGGAAGAAAATAAAATTGAACAGAAAGTCACGCGAAAGCGTGGCTGGAGGCGTGCCTTAGGCACCAATATGACCACGCGACCGCGTCGCTGATGCGTTCGCTTCGTTTGCGAAATAGCCTCCCCACGCGTCCGCGTCACCCACGCGAACGCGTGGCCCTGCAAAATCGACGTGAAGAGGTGTATGGCAGTAAGTTATGATGGAGTGGGGCTGGAACCATGCTAGAAGCACAAGCCCTACCACACGAACGCGTGCCCCATGCGTCCGCATCATTTTTAAAAGAAAGGCCATTCACGCGATCGCGTCAACCACGCGATCGCGTCACCCCAATTTTTTGGTAAAATGGGTTTGAAACAGAGAGTTGCGCGAACGCAAGGCTGCCTTCGCGCTATTCGCTTAAATCAAGTCACTCGACCGCGTGACCCACGCGTCTGCGTCACTTGACAAAAATCACACACCACGCGATCGCGTGACCCACGCGTCCGCGTCATATGCGACGCACAACTTATCCAGCTCAGCCAAGATATCTTATCTTTTCTTCCCCAAATCCTAATTTCTTTCTTCTTCTTTCTTCTTTCTTCCTTTTCTTCTCCCCCTCTACTATTTTATCCCTTTAATTTAATGTATTTATTTGTTCTTTTTTTTCTCAATTTCATCTTAGCTTAATTCATTTTGGTTTCTTTTTCAATTCTTTGTCATGTATTTTTATGTTGGTGTTGGAGTTTTATTTGGATAGTACCTTATTTTATTTGAGCATGTGGCTAATCTGAGGAGAGATTGACAATTGACATTTACTTATGGCTTTCATATACATTTGGATTACATTATTTTCATCCCTATTTTAACTTGCACACCCAGTGTTTGTGAAAAAACTTTTATGGCATTTTGAATCTTATCTTATTTTACTCTTTCACTTGCATACCTCTTTTTCACAACACTTGTGCTCCACATATATTTGGGATTATCATTCACAATTGTCATCATTACACATGCTCTTTAATTTGGCACATTTATTACTTGATGCTTGAGCTATGCTTCTCATGCCTATTATTTGCATGTTTTTATCCTTTTGCATCTAATTATTTTGAATTGCCCTTTTTGATCTTTATTGTTGTCTTCCCTACATGTTGTAGCTACCATGTAGTTGGTCTATTATCTTTTCTTTGGCATTCCTTATCACTTGGAATTTTCTCCCTTCCGGTCTTAGTTTTCTATATTTCACACTCTTCCTTTTTCTTCTTCCTTAGGCATGTGTACCAAGAAAGGAAAAGAGAAGGACACTGACAAGACACCGGCACGGAGAGGAACTAAGAGACCTCCAGCTAAGGCGCCTCTATCTACAAGCGTCAGTTGTAGCAACCCGTCCACTTGTACATCTCAGCATGCACCGAGGACGGTGCAATCTTTAAGTGTGGGGAGGTCGATACCGACTTTCATGGATTAGTTATTTCCTTCTCAACACCAATATTCTATTTTCTTTGTTTGCTCATTGTTGCATTTGCATATTTGATTACATGTTTTCTTGATTTTACGCATTTAGTTACTACTTGGTTGAAGTAATATTTTCTTTTTCAAGAAATTTTTATAGTATTTCACTAATTTAAATTGAAAATTTTTTTGTTAAATTTGTTGGAAGTTGTATTTGGAACATAGTTTAAAGCTAGAAACATACAACCTGTAAGACTTGAGCTTAATTACATGGTTACATTATTTAACCATAAATTTTTATTCTTGTGTGTTTTCTTCTCTATGATTGCAATCTTTACTTTGTTCCATTCTATATGTCCACTATTTAGTGTATTTACATGCTTGCATATGATTGAGGCCATTATTTGTTATTAGCTCACTTATCCCAAATAAGCCTACCTTTTACATCTCCCTTGTTAGCCACCTTGAGCCTTTTTATCCCCATTTATTCTGTTCTGTAACCACATCACTAGCCTTAAGCAGAAAAATAATTAAATACCCCAATTGAATCTTTAGTTAGCTTAAGATAGGGATTGTGTAACAATTAAGTGTGGAGAAACTGTGGGAACATGGGTTAATAAGGGAATGTGTTATATTTTTACTTTGATAAAATATTGGGAATTCAGGTACCTACTCATGTGAGACTAAAAAAATTAAAAATCCATGTGTATTGATAAGTTATGTTTATTTTTCTATTTAAAAAAATAAAAAAAAAATAAAAATAAAAAAAGAAAAAGAAAAAGAAAAAAAATCCAAAAAAAAATATTCAATAAATAAGTAAATAAATAAGGGGACAAAATTACCCCAATGTTAAGTTAATAAAAAATCAATGTATATGTGATAAAATTAAAGAAAAGTTGATACATGAGTATCTGATGCAAAAGTGGGAATTTTGGGTAGCTAGGCATGAATTAGAATTATATAGAGTATATGTATGTTAGGTAAAAGCTTAGGTTAATTAAAGATTCAATTTATAGCTCACTTAGCCATATATATACCCTCACCCTTACCTTAGCCCCATTACAACCTTGAAAATACCTCATGATATTTGCATTGGTACATTAAATACTTGTTGATTGGTTAGATGAAGAACAAAGTTTAGAAAGCATGATTAGAGAAGAATAGAGTGAATTACCCTATACATTTGAGTGATTAGAGTGCATATACACTACCAGTGAGGGTTCAATGCTTAATTCTATGTTCCCTGCTTTCATGAGGTATCTTCTTACAAGTTTACTTGTCTTTTATTGTATAATTTGAATTAGTAAAATCTGATTTATGTTTGTCTTGAAGAGCTTATTTACTTTTAACCAAGTAGATAGAAACATCTTAGCATGTAGTTGCATTCATATAGATATGTTGCATTTCATACATTCTACCATTCCTTTTCACTCCCTTATAGCTTCTCCTGAGCTTAGCATGAGGACATGCTAATGTTTAAGTGTGGGAAGGTTGATAAACCACTATTTTATGATTTATCTTGTGCTCAATTGAGTGGATTTTATCAATCTTTCATACACTTATTCATACAAAATGCATGTTTTACATTCTCCTTCCTGATTTTGTGCTATGATTGAAAACATGCTTCTTTGGTCTTATATTTGCTAATATTAATCTTCTCTTATTACCATTCAATGCATTGATATGTGCGTTAAGTGATTTCAAAGATTACAGGGCAGGAATGACTTAGAGGATGGAAAGGAAGCATGCAAAAATGGAAGGAATAAAAGAACTTGAAGAAATTGCTAAGCTGTCCAACCTGACCTCCTTTCACTCAAACGGTCATAACTTGAGCTACAGAGGTCCAAATGATGCGGTTCTAATTGCGTTGGAAAGCTAACATCCGAGACTTTGATTTGATATATAATTTGCCATAGTGGACGTACAGATAGGCGACGCGAACACGTGCTTCACGCAAACGTGTCGCAGTGACGAAAATCAGCGTGTTTGAATTCGCAACCAGCGAATTCTGGGCTATTTCTGGCCCAGTTCTCGGCCCAGAAAATACAGATTAGAGGCTATAAAGTGGGAGAATACATACAACAATAGATCCAATATTCATAATTCATAATTTTAGGATTAGATGTAGTTTTAAAGAGAGAGGTTCTCTCCTCTCTCTTAGGATTAGGATTTAGGATTTCTATTATGTTTAAGCTATGATCTCTTCAATCACAGGTTCAATATTCTTTTAATTTATTTTCTACTTTTATTTATTCCATTACTTTAATTGTCATTTATCTTTTCATTATTGATTTACAAACTTTTCATGTTAGGATTTGAATTTATGTTTAAATACAATTTGAGGTATTTTAGATTAATGATTGTTTTAATTATGATGGTTTCAATTCAATTTAGATTTATTTTCCCCTTTTGGCTTTGGTTAAGTAATTAGTAATTCTTGAGTTATCAAACTCAGCTGTTGATTGAAATTGGAATTCTCTGCTGGTTAATTTGTACTCCAATAACTCTAGTCTTTTCATAGGAGTTTACTAGGACTTGAGGATCAAATTAATTAGTCCACTTGACTCTCCTTTGTTTAGCAAGGGTTAATTAAAGTGGGAGCAGAATCCAATTCTCATCACACCTGATAAGGATAACGAGGATAGGACTTCAATTTCTTATACCTTGCCAAGAGATTTTATTATTATTAATTTATTTTTCTTGTCATTTAAATTACTTGTCCCTATTTCAAAAACCCAAAAATATATAATTTCCATAACCAATAATAAATCATACTTCCCTGCAATTCCTTGAGAAGACGACCCAAGGTTTAAATACTTCGGTTATAAAATTTTATTGGATTTTGTTACTTGTGACAACCAAACTTTTGTACGAAAGGATTATTGCTTGGTTTAGAAACTATACTTGCAACGAGAATTTATTGTGAATTCTAAACCATCAATATTTTGATCGTCAATAATCTAAAATAAAAGATAATGGACTGGTTGTAACTGCCATATATTTTATGTTTTGATTGCGTCATGCGCTTCGTGTGTCTGTTGCGGGCTCTTAGTGGGCAGCATCATAACTCTGCATACATAAACACCTCTTAACCGTGAAAAATATTTTCATTCCCATTGTTAATTGACTATTATCCTCAGAAGAATGGAAATTGACAATAATACCTCCAACTGTGTTGATAAAAGCATCAATGAAAACCAATCTTGTCAAGTTGAAACCCTCCACTCCAACAGTGTTGTTGATGGCATAGTTGCCTCTTTGAAGGTGCGATGTGTTTCAATCTAAGTGTATTTGTTATGCACGATTGCAACTAAATTTTCCTTAATATTCATATACTGTTTTTGCAGGATTTGCACATTAAAATAACTGACCTTGAGAGATTGTACAACAATATGAAGGGAGAGATGACCATTCTTTAAGTTGCAGTATTGGATCTTGAAGACCGCCCAGCAGCTCCTGATCAATTGCCACAACGGCATGTTCCAGCTGACGCGGTCAAAGGGAAGGAAGTACTTGAGAAAGACTATGCAAACGTAGAAGAAGATACTGATGTCATTCTTGGTGGAAGCGATCCTGAAAATACTGGTACTCCCCTGAATGAAAAATCTCAAAAGATAACTATTATCAACCTGGACGAAGAAATAATAGCACAATAAAAAAATGTCAACTATACTCGTACCTATCTTCGTGAAAAGATATATCCTTATATTAGCTACTTGTTTTCATTTGCAGCATTCGTATATTTTAGTTATTAATTTTTTAATTATTTTTTTATAAAAATCGTGTAGGCAAAAAAAACATCCAAAGCTGCCTTGAACTCGTCACCCAAATGTCACAACTCAAGTGAAAATTTCTGTTCTGGGCGAAAGAGGAGCAGACCAAAGGGATCTAATGGACCTAAAATACTATCAGCTGAAATTGGCTGTGTACTCCCAGTTGAACTAAAGTCTAAATTCCATCCAACTAAGGAAATACAGTTAACACTACAAGAATGTCAAATATCACTTTATGTATTTGGCCACAACCTATATGAAGGGTAAAAACATTCCGTTAGCTACTTAACAAAAATAAAATATAAATATAAATAAGTTAATTATTGATGTCGAATATTTATTTCTGTGTCTTTTGTATTTGTAAGTTTTTATACAACTACAACTTTGTTGTATCTACACAGGGAAATCTGTTCAAAAATAAAAATATTGAGATGAGTCGAGCAGATTTTCAATGTCTCATTCCTAGCAATGAAGTACACTCTAATATAAGTAAATACGGTAACTTTTATTAGGTTTGTGAAAAATATGCTTTAGTTATTAATATGTTTATTTTCATGTAGATTTTAATGCTGGCTGCCCTTAAAACAACAATGGCACAACGTATTGATGATGCCTTTAAAGATATGTCCAATAAAATAACAACTTGGTCTCTACCACCACAATTTGGGGTAAGAAATTTCGGTAACCGACCCTCAGAAAATATATAGTCCCACTGAAACTAATGATTTATAATAAAAAATTAGGTTGATGCCCTTAACCCAGATATGCTACGTCAAGAGGTGTATGAAAAGTACAAAAACATATGCCGAAGTCTTCTGCGTTAAAATATGTATTTTATTCTCACTCACTCTCTGTTTGAAATTTTTTTTTTTACTCTAATTGTCCATGAATATGTCCATACAGATATATGTTCCACTCATTGACGACATTTTTCATTGGTTCTTGATGGTAATATCCATTGACGAGGGGTACAAACTTGATTCATATCCAAACCCAAAGCGAGATATCTCCAAAAAATTCGTCATGAGATGAACTGTGATATATTAAATCTTTTTGGTGTATTTTTAGTTGTTGATAGCATAGTAAATTATATATTTTTAAATATTACTTATTATTGCTTACTAAGTCATATGATGCTATTATAAATATATTATGTGTAATAGAAAATAATTTTTTAAACACATTTTTTAATTTAATTTTAAATTTTTTTATGTAAATGTTATTTAAAGTTCATTCGTCGTTAACATGTTTTTGTAATTCATTTTGTTTTGAGCCATAGCTCGGTCTATTAGATTTAATTTTCTCTGGTTCGTACTCTAGCACTAATATGTTAGACAAAAAAAGCATTCTAATGGACAATTCGCCTCTCTGTGGCATCCCTGATTGCAACACAAGGTTTAGAGCCTATTTTATTGTGATATGCTTGTTAACTAGATCATGAATAGTAATGATCCTAATTATTTAAATGACTTGTATTTTATAGTGATAACTCTGCAGTTTGGTTGCTTGAGTGGATGGCAATGGAGGACATGTTTCAACCCAATCTCATTGCTAGGGTAAGTTAACAAATTTCTACTTTGTATACTTTTCGTTTCTTTTGACACAATAATTAATTTAACTTTTACGTTTTGTAGCCCCTGATTCCAAAATTCGAATGCTTACGGCATGTGCAACTTTAAATGGGACTCACAATGAATATAATGACATGGTCAGACATTGTTCTGCAGCTAGGTGAAAAGCATTGGTTGGCAATTAGATGGTCACCGTATTTATTATTAGGAAAGGATGGAATGTATTTGATTTGATTGTTTGTTATTTATGTTGTTTGTTATGGAATCTATTTGTTAGATCAATTACTTTTATTATTTAGCTTTTATATGTTCTCCTTAATATTTAGGATTTTTTAGTTACACATCTTTCATATAGCATATTATTTTTTCATTGAATTTCAATATGTACTCCCCAATTCTATCCTACTGTTTCATCCTACTACTATAAACTATAATTTAAAAACATTCAATTATTCACTGAACAACATATACAAAACTCACAATCTGTAGTAGTTATTATAGTAAAAATGACTACAAAAGTCACGTGTTCTAGCAGTTTTTGAATATCTGTTTAGTCATTTTTAAGACTCTAATTTGTTTATTCTAAAAGTGTTGAGTATTTTTTATTTTATTTAATATGTAAAAAATAATGTTTTATTTTATTTAATAAATAATAAATTTAGACTCTGCTTTCTTTTATTGTTTCGTCATAATTGAGTTGACATAGTCCCATTATATGATTCGCAATAAAATTCCTCTTACATTGTTGGATAACTTTTATTTAGTTTATACTGATACGTATATTTTATTTTTTTAATACCTTCAGTAAATTAAATACAAACAGAAATTAAGAATCAAAAATTAAGAATTACTAATTTGTTAAGTGTTTTTTAAAAAGAATATTTTTAGATCAATCAACATTTAAATCAAAATAAAAATTTCTAAAAAAAATTTACAAATTATTTTAAATTATTTTTTTAATAATAAATAAAAAGAATATAAAAATTATAAATATTCAAAATAGTATAAAGCATATAATTTAAAATGTGTTATTCTTGTAATGTATGCCCTAGATGATTAGACCAAACAGTGATTAGAAATATTCTTAATATTTGTATCCAGTTGCGTCATATTTCGTTCAAGTAATAATACCATAATTTTGAAATATTTTTTACAATGTGAAAAAGCAAAAATAATTTTAAATTGTATAAATCAATATATCTTTTCATAATGTCTTGCGTTACTTATTAAACACAAATGTATCCTAAGAGTAATAGCAAATATAATTTTCACATATAATATTTGAGGAGTTAACCATAAAAATAGATTCACTTACCATATGATGTGTATAACCAGATTTAGCTAATATAGTATGCTTATGCTACTATATTTTTTTTTGTAGAAGTCATCTTAAGTCTGCAAACGCAAATAAATAAAACAAATGTATCGAAATAGTAAATTAAGAATAAATAAAAAAATTTTTTACTATTGTCCAATAAACTTCCTACACTAAAACTAAAAAAATAAAATTCATATTCATCTTTCATCCAAGGCTAAACAGTAATAGCTAATGATACTTGTCTTTCTAATTACCGATGGTCACATCAAAATTCTACAAGAACAAAAAAAATTAAAATTAGACAACCATGTAATTAATAAGAAGCAATATGTTAAATACTCACCATTTCATCGATCCCCTCCTCACTGGTTTGACTAGACCAATCGTCATCATCTTCGGGACCTCCTCCATCTCCACTTTCCATTTGATTATGGTCATCTCTACGACGACAATTTCGCCGATTGTGTCCTATACCGTTACATCTACTGCACCGAATCCTTCACTTTTTCTTTTTATCCCCAGCTTCTTTTGAAGTAGCATCCGTCCGTGTTTTGAATTTCTCACCGGCACTATTAGAACTTCCCTTTCTATTCTTTTCATGTTTGGCAAATAATTCAGCCTTTTTGTTTCTAACCCACTCCATAACATCCTTAAAATCACCTAAATCTCCGCAAGCAGCAAATGGCAAGCCCTCTAGCTCATCATTCATAGCAGCAATCTTACTCTCATAACTTCCATTTCCAATTAACGATCCCCACTGCTCCAACCTTATATGTGCTTCTTTTGCTTTCATGGTCCATCGCTTCAATATCAGTGACTCAGGTAATTCTGTAATTTGAAGATATATCAATAGACGAAGGATATGAACACATGGAATGCCAAATGACTCCATTCATTGACATGAACACCTAAACTCACTGCTGCCAGGCCAATAAGATACAACCCATTTTCGTGTTAACTCACAATATTTTCGTACATCATAGTTCACACTACATGAAATCTCTCACCAATCAACTATTATCACACTTGACGCTTTCAACAATAATGATCGAAACAAGTAGAATACCTCCCTTGTATAAACAGTTGCTCCTGATCGCTCTAATGCTTGCACCTGTGTTTGCATTATCGGAAACCCGTATAAGGTGTAATAGTCAGCCTCAACCTCATTATTCCGCAACAAACCCATCCACCGGCGGAAGTGATGGAGGAATTCCTTAATGCTATAGCCAGATTTTACAAACCTAGCAACTTGCGAATGTAGTGCCTCACACCTCGATGTAGTCTCAACCCGGCAAAGAACTTGCCTCTCATATGTGCTGTAGCCCACATATCTTTAATCCCATAAGTGGTCTCAACCCACTCCATGTCCTTAACCCCAAAACTATTAACCATTGACGCCCACCTCTCCTTAAACTCATCAATCTCATAATCACCAAGCATGCATTTCCTGAATTGTTGGGTAAACTTGGGATTGGAGACATTGGCTATGGCATTTCTTAACAAATGCCATCCGCACAACCTATGGTGTGCATCTGGAAAGACCTTTTCAATTGCGAGCTTCATAGCCTTGGCACCATCAGTTATCACAGCATCTGGTCGTTTACCATTCATTGCTTCCACGAATCTCTGTAACAGCCATATGTAAGTTCCTTCTCCTTCATCAGCCACAATTGCATTGCCAAAAACTATTGTTTGAAGGTGATGGTTCACTCCTGAGAAAACTACCGATGGAAACTTGTACTTGTTTTTCTTGTAAGTTGCATCAAAGGCCACAACATCACCAAATACTTCAAAGTCAACACAGCTCTTCCCCTCCATCCAGATTAGGTGCCGAAACATACCATTGTTATCCACCTGGTAGCTCCAGTAAAACTTTGGATCTAATTTCTTCTGCTTCTTTAGGTATTTTAACGTTTCGGTCACATCACTTTCCATCAATTGCCTTTGCTTTTCTATTTGATTGTACATGTCTTTTCTTCAAAATCTAACATTCTCAAAACCACCAGATTGCTCGGCAAAATGCATATAGATTTGGGTTGTGGAAATTCCAGCATCTCTCATGTCGTTCATTCTTCGAATTTCTTCATCAGTCATTCTCTGTTGCGATCTCAACATCCAGCTCAAAGTTGGGGGTATTAACTCATGATTATGTTCATTTTGAAATAATGTTGTACACCACCAGTCCCTGCCAACATCTATGTGAACTCGCATTTGTGCTACACACCTACACCTAGTCTCTGGCTTTGGAGCTCTCTTCCTATTTGTTTCATTGACCCCTCTGAAAATACGATATCCTTGTCTTGAACACACAAATGTTTGCTAGAGTATGCGCTTATCAATCTCACTTCGCCCAACCTTGAACTTCCTAATTGAAAATCCATTGACCCTCCCAAATGCATTGTAAAAGGCATATGCAACATCAAGGTCTGAAAATACATACTTCTTAGCAGCATCAACGCTCAAACCTACGAAATTAACCCGACCGATACTTCCTGTACTATTCAATAACAGGTCTTTAACATCATTGCCATCACTATCAACTAACAATTCGTCCATTTCCTGAAAGACATTAAACAACAATAGACCTCAACGTTCTAAACATAATTTCAAACAATAATAAAGCTTAACATCCTAAGTGTTGGAATAATCCAGCTAAAAAGATGTACCTCAACTGAAACATTCCCTATTTGGTTATGCGATGAATCTCCAATCAAATCAACCATTTTTGTCGAATGTTATATTTACTGCATACTATTACAATAAAATAAAACAAAAAATATTTATATTTATGAAATGACAAAATTACAAAATATTTGACATATTCACAACTATGAAAGTAAGTACCATATGACAAAAATATGCACAAGATACCACGAAATGAAGTCCAAAATTCTCTTCTTCAAAATACAAAAATAATAAAAGATAAAACAATTACAAATAAATCACAAGGATATATCACAAATAATAAATTTTTACCAACACAACATTCACACTTCCAAAGTACAACAACCAAATCATGCAAATAGCATAATAACAAAGCATAAAAATAGCATTCATGATTCAATATTACTATAAAATACATTTCTGTATTGCTTTCCTTTACTCCTAGCACTTTACTAGAGAAATGAATGCTACTCCACTTTCATATTGTTACTACCTTCTTGCAATGAATGAAAATAATAATAAACTTATTATTCTAGTAAATATTTTGAAAATAGAGGCTTTGTATTATTCAATATTATTGTATATTTCAAGTTTAAAATACTATTATAATGAAATGACTTGAAAAAAATAAAGAAAAAAAAGTAACATAGCACAAGTTCTTGAACTCTAGACCAAAATATGACTCGAAACAATAAATATAACTACATAAAAAAAACTAACTGTAGTTTTTATTCTTCAAATTTTGAATGTAAAGTAGATAACCGACAATAAATTTAGCAATGTCGCGGAACTAAAGACGTGGCGAAACAAAAGTCTTCCTTAATGAGAAAAATTTTAAATGCCACAAGAATCAAACATAAAGAGTAAAAAAGAATAAAAAAGGTCATGAAAATAAAAAATTTGTAACAAAAATGCTAGAAAAATTCAAGTTTAACACAAGAGGTATTAGTTTATTAAGAAAATAAAGAAAGAAGAGCTCCTAGCATCACAATTCTACAAAATTGTTGACTATACATTATACAAGAGCTCCTACCATCACAAGGGTTATTAGTTTATTATATCACCATATATGTTCTCTTTTAATGGATTAGAAATTTGAGAATCACATGGCAAGAAAGTCGGGACACATTTCCACAAATTCGTAACAACTCAACAAACAGTAAATTGGACAAGTCCTCAATCTTAATTGTTCCTTTATGTCTATAGAAAAATTGTATAAAAATGTTATACAAATTATAAAAAAAAAAGTAGAGTTGATAATCTAACATTAGCCTTATACCATTTTTGAGCAAGCAAAATACCAGTTTGAACACTCCCATATCCCAAGAAAATCAACCATTCAAAATTTCATAATTATAGTCTAATATAAATCTTAAAATATCTTTTAAATTTAAAATATTACATAAAATGTCATCAACCAAATCTATATGATATTATCAAAATACACACTCAAAAATTAAATAGTAAAAAGAAATATCTAAATATTAAATGGTTGTAGACAAAATAAACATTGATATTGTGGTTTTTCATTCACTACTTCCAGAGCAACATATTTCCAAGCTATAAATTAGAACCTTGGGACTGAGTATCTTAGAACTGGGAAGATTAGGATTAGCAGCATCATTTGCTTATTACCAGCATATTGCTTATTGATTAATACTATCATCAATAACTGAAATCAATAAGTCATTCATAATGTTAAAAACAGCAGCAATACAGCTAGAAATCAAATAATCATCCATGAAACCACAACTGAAATCAATAAGGCAACACCAAACCACACTAACAGCAGCTCTCAAAGGATAAATCCAATAAAAAAAACTATTACCAACAACATAACAAATTCAACATTAAATTAATTTAAATGCACTAAACATTCTTGAAGTTTATTTTTCTTTTTGTTTAATGAGTCTAACCAGCAAAATTCTAAAAACATGAGCGTACTGAATAGAAAACCCAAAAAAAAGAAAACATTTGTGTGGGACTTTAGGTAATTAAAATTCAAAAAGGTAGCAGATTAGATCAGACTTCATTCAAACTTCAAAATTTAAAGGGAAAAAAAGTAGAACAAGCAGAAATCAGTGAAAACAGCAGAATAATTTCAACAAATCCAAAACTAGCAATAATTTCAACAACACAAAATCAATTATTTGATTTACATTCACAAATTCACATTCAGAAATCAGTCAAATACTCAAATCACTAAACATAGCATAAAAGGAATAACTGAAAAAGTGAAAGCAGTGCCACTAACCTTCGACGGACAGCAAGACGGCGAGTGGTGAGACTATGGCGAGCGGCGAGGGGCTATATGACGGCGAGCTGCTCCAAGCCTCGAACAGAGAAGCCAGCGAGGATGAGGATGACGTGCCGAGCTAGGAGACAGGGCATGGGTTCGGGACAGGGGGAAGGACGGAGACGCGGAGGCGCCGACAACCCCGGACAGCAGTAGCAGAACCTTTGAAGAAGCTAGGGTTTAATTTTTGTTTGGGGATCTTTTGAGATCGTGAGAGTGAACAGGGAGAGACTTGGAGCACGACCACAACGCAGCGGACGATGGCAGTTTCTCACTTCCTGCGGCGGTGGCCCCTGAGCACAATGGACGGCGGCGGCGCTGAGTCTCTCCTTACGGTGGTGGCGGAGGCTATAACCTAGGGTTGAGAGTTGAGAGAAGGGATTAGTTTTTTTTGTCTGTATCAATTTTTTTGTTCAGCCCATTACAATAAAAAAAGAAAATAATAATAATAAATAAATTTAATTTACCTGATAACTTTTGATAGTAGGTTACCTCTTAAAGAGTGGTGCACTTTCTACTTTGTCTGGAGTGCACTAGCTTTCGTTTAATAAATTTCTGACTTTTCTTCTTATATTTCCTCTAAAACTTTGTGTTTACTTTTCAAAGATACTGTGTTTATCATCAATAATATATGTGTTTTCTTCCAATGTTTCTTCAAAAAGTTGTGTTCACTTTAAAAAGCTTTTATATTTTTCATCACAAAATTTCTACATTTGTCATCAATAAATTTATATGCTTTCTTCCTATATTTCTCTTCAAAATGTTAAATTTACCTTTAAAAAAATTAATGTGTTTTCATCGCAAAATTTTTGTATTTATAGTCAATAAATTATTATATAAATAAAAATATATTGACAACACATTTAAAACGTATCGCTTTTATTGAAACTTGTTTAATACAATAATATTTTTTATAAAAGTAGACATCATTGTAAGTATAATACTTAGAAAATTATATAAGAATATTTTCTGAAATATATCATTTTTATTATATAAAAATAACTTGAATACTTTTAAAATATTTTTATACAATTTACTAGGAAGAACATATGATATTTAGGGTAAATGATATGATTAAATAAAATAAGATTCTAAATTACGTAAATATAACATTTGAGATTTGGTTACATTCCATTCTCTTTCATATCTATATAAACTATGTTAACTTCTAAAAGTTTTAGAAATTTGCACGTAATCTATCGTAGGTTATCGCAGTTTAAGTGTGATATCGTGTAAAGCATAAACTGCTACAACAAGCAGCGGTTTATGACGAGAGAATAACCAAAGGTAAACCACTACAAGTGATAATGGTTTCTGAGGAAGAAAAATAAAGACATAAACCGCGATAAGTAGTGGACGTTTATGCTCGAGATCTAATCCTTTGTGAGTTGTAGCGGTTTATGAACGTGGATCGCTCTATAAATACTGGTTGAAGGTTATTATGATGTAGAGTAAACAAATACAAATGTCTAATGAGGATAGTTTCTTAGCTCTTGTGCACTATACAGGAAAGATTCAAAAGTGCAAAAAAGAGGGTATACAGTTTATAGACAAGGAGCTTAGGGTATGTGGAACTAAGCAGGTGGAGAAATTATTTTATAAGATCCCCATTGCCATTGTGTCAAGCGGTGAGAAGTACGACACACTTGTCATAGGGGTCCGATGAAGATCTCTAGGTTATTTTTCATTGTCAGAGAAGTTTTCTAGAGGTGAGAACTCATGAGTTGTTTGCGAAGTTGGAGGATGTTATCGCCAGTTTAGAAGGATCAGCTCTGAATCTTCAATCAATTGGTATAGGGGGCCTTCCAGTTCGATGCTTGTGGTTGCACCAGCTGCAACATTGGTTGCATCCCCATCTTTTGTAGTTGATTTAAACTACGACCATGGGGATGCATGTGTTATTGGAGATAATTGTTTCTTTGGCGAGCTAGCAGTTGCGATGGGTGGTTCTCCTCACATGATTGCTATTGGTGTAGTGACCTAGAACCAGATTGGGTTAAAAATACAATGCAAAAGATGATTTGAAGGAAGAGCCAATTGATGACACGTCATCTTAAACGGTTTTAGGGTCTTTTTCTTATTCATTTTCTTAGTTTTCAATTAAATTTATGTTTTCTAAAATAATTTAATAAATAATCAAATATTTAGAGTTGTGTTAGTGTTTTTGTGTTTTCAGGAGTTTTTAGCCCCAAAACAATCAAGAGTCAAAAGAAAAACTCAAAATCTACAAAAGCGTGGCCTAAAAAACAAAAGTGTGCCCTAAGGAAGAAGGAAATGAGCACGCCCATCGGAAGGACTTCACGCCTGGTGGGACCCCCTCCATGGAGCAGCATGCCCGGCAGCCTTGATCCACACCCGGTGGAGGTGATGCACGCCCGACGGCCTCCTTCCACAGTCGGCGGACTAGTTCTGAGCCTTGACCTCTTCATACTCAAGCAATGAAAAAATTGAGCTACAAAGGTACAAATGAGACAGTTCTAGTTGCGTTAGAAAGATAACGTCCAGAGCTTCAGAATGATATGCATATGCTTATAATGGACGTTTGGTTTGGACTGTGCACCACCATCATCTTTGGGACACAAAAAATAGCGTCCCAGACAACTCAAAATGCAAGCCCGGCTTAAAGACAATTACAACTCTCAGGAAGCAATAATTAAGGCCCAAGCTTAATTATCCACATCATTAGAAGCTTTAATCACATCCAAAATATTGAAGATTCCAAAAGATTAGTTATTAATTCTCTCTAAAAACATAAAAGTTTTGGTTGTTAGGATTTGTTTCTATATTAGATTTGAATTATGGTTTTGATTTGAATTGAAGTAAGTAGTAATCTTATCTTTCTCTTCGAAGGATAAGATTAGGATTAGTTTTGAATTTGAATTCTAGAATTTAAGATATAAATAAGTCAACCTTGTTCAAAAGAGAAGGCATCCGGGGGGAGAATCTTCGAATCCCTCACGTGTCTCTCTTCCTCTTTTCTTTTGTTTTGTTTTCTTTTACTTTTTTCATAGGTAACTAATCCTTTATCAAAGGGTTAAGAGCTCTATTTATGTTTTCTATCGTTATTAATCTACGTTTATTTTATTTTGAAGTTTTGCATTGATCTATTTCATGATTGAGTTATTCATTCTTCATTCAGATTAGTAGATTGAAAGGTATGCTAATCTCTTTTGAATTCATTTATTACAATTAGGAAATTTGATATTTGAATTAACGCTTGAAAACTCTTTCATATGACTTTTTGAATTCGACTAGGGATAGTGGTTCAATTAGTGTGTGACACTTGCATGATTTTTAATCACTCAAATTTTGAATAAGTGACATATAATTCTGATTAGAACAACTTTTGAAAATTGTGTTTTCTTTTAAGATTTAACTAGACAGGACTAGCTTGAATACATTACATATAATTCGACCTAAGGACTACTTTTAAATCTCATTTGAATTTAAAATCAAATTTTATGCTTAATCTCTTGATTAATTAATTGACAACTAATTAATTCTTGAGAAACTGAGGAGCCAAGGGATTGGAAATCAGTTACTAAAGATTTCTCGTAAAAGATCTTTGCAACTTCAAGATAAGTAAACAAGGTTTGATTTCTCTAAGAGCATAAACATCTCCAAAGCCCTTGACTCTCATCATCATTGTCTTCTCAAATCAACATTCAAGTCTCTGTCCGCAAGCATTCAAGACTCTCAAGATCTCAGCAAGACTCAATCTTGCCCCTTTCAAATTAGGTTCTATTAATCTAAGAGAAAGTCTAGGGGGCCAGCATTTTTATTAAAATCTGGCCAGCAATTAACTGGCAAAAAAAAGTGAATAATTCCACACCATTAGATGTAATCTCATACCATTAAAAATATTAATGATGGCTAATTGATGGTTACAAATTACTTGAACGATTCGGTGTATTTGCTAGTATCCATGAGCTTCAATTTTCGCTCATCACCAATCGAGATAGTTGGGGACAGCGATGAGGATCTAAAGGAGCGATCCACGTACACATCATGGTTCATTAAATTCTGGCACACAACAATACATGCCACACTTTTCCACCCTAAACTTGGATGTGATGGCACAACAACTGGATTGAGTCTGCTTTTGGTGGCTAGAGATTGCATAGTCATTCTAGAATAAAAGAGAAAGTTGTGCTTAGTGTCAAGAGTTATAGCATCTGTCTTAGAGTAGAGTACATAGTGTTAGAGTCAGACCATCTTAAGTACCATGAAAAGTGCACGAAATTTGGTAGAGATTGCAATTAATTGATACATATCTTATTTTGGTGAAGAAAGGGTACTTGAGAGGTTAGGAGGTATAATGGACCTAACACTTGTTTGGCCACGTCGATATCAAGCAATCACAAGTAGCTTGATTATCACGTGATATGTGCTTTCATCTTTTCATTGGTCAAGGTAGATGCTATTGTTACAATAAAGGTCTTGTAGCAAACAACAGAGGCAAGTTATGGTTTCAAACTAGTTACTAAAAGGTTTAGCTCACGAAGTAGAAGGTAATTTCATAGATTTATAGAGATTGGGAGGAGTCTTATAGCAACTTGCCATGATGGATTCACGGTGTACAGTTTACCACGACAAGAAGCATTGCAGTGTTAAAGAATTCTCCAGTGAGAGAATTAGTGATTAGGTTGATGATTCTACGATGTACTTTCACCGTCTGTTTTGGATCCTTGTATCGAGGCCTTTTGACATTACAAGCCACTTGTGAGCATTGATGAGACTTATTTGTATGACAAGTATGGAGGTACATTCCTGTTGGCAATTGCATAGGATAAGAACTCTAACATTATCCAATGGCATTTTCACTTATTAAAGGTGAAAATATGAAATCATTGTCTTTTTTCTTATCTAATCTTTGCCAGCATGTGACTCCGTAATAGGTCATTATTGTTATCTCTGATAGGAACAACGAGATCAAGGCTGCTTTAGAGACCCCTGATGGTGGTTGGATCCCTTTGAATGCTTATCATGCATTCTGTATTCGTCATGTCACAGCAAACTTTGCTTTAAGTTTCAAGGGTAAGGATGCAAAAAAAAGCTACTTCTCAAAGACGGAAGTTGAGTTTGACTATTGGTTTGAAATTTTGAGGACAGAAGACCCAACTACGTGTGGTTGGGCAAATAGAATGAACTATGACAAGTGGAGCCAAATAAAGATTGTGGGAGACACTTTGGACACATGACCACCAAAGACAAGCTGCGGAGGTACATCTAGGGACTGGTCATGAGTTTTGCTAGGAACTAATGAAGGCAATAGAGTGCAATTTGAGGGATTCAAGATGCTTCACAGTCACTTTGTTCGATAGATATCATTTTGAGTACACTATGGCCAAGACAACTCTTATCAGTAACTTCTCCCTTAGCTCATACCGAGTTTCACTTACGGACCGTACGTGCAATTGTGGATATTTTCAAGCCCTACATTACCCCTGTTGTCATGCAATCACATGTTGTGCTCACTCACGACTCAATTGGGCAATATATGTTCATGATGTATACCGTATTACTAAGATGTTTAATGTGTACAAGATTGTCTTCAACCCACCTATTACAAAAAGATTTTGGCCACCATACGACGGGCCCATCATCATTCCTGATCCCAGCATGAGACGTGCATGAGAAGAGTGTCCAAAAACCACCAAGATTCGTAACAATATGGATGAGGCTGATCCTAACCAGCCCAAGCGATATGGCCTCTATAAGCAAGCTGGACATACTCGGAGAAACTGTTCCCAACGAAGATCCACTACAGGCAGTAACACCTAGATTTTGGTTTCTTCTTTTACGTTTATGAACTTGTTTTAGTTTATTTTATACCACAAAGTCTAAATGTAATTTTTTTAAGGTTATGTACTTGTTTCAATTTATTTCTACTATTGAAGCCTTAACGTATTTTTTTTATCTTCATGGGATGAACTATTGTAATATCATCATTTTACGCTACAACATCTTTGTATCCATTTAAACAGTGATTATTAATTTAACACGTGAGTCACATAACATAAAATCAAACTCTAAATTCATAAATAGCAGAAACCATAATACTAATACATAGTGCTTAAAATAGCAACCATAAAAGCAACATAAGAAGTGACTGAGAAAATAACAACCCTAGACATCCTACTGCTCATCCTCATCACTGTCATCAGCATCATGCGCAAATTCGAGTAGTGAATGAGACCCGGTACCATATCTAGGTGAACGTCTCACCCTATGGCCTCTCTGGACCTAATCAACTGCTAGTGGATCCAGAGGAGACATGGTGCCAAATGCTGATGGAGGCGTCCCACCTAATGCATATCCTACGTTGTATGAACTTGTGGCAGCTCGTTTAGATCTGCCATAAACTGTGTGCAACTGCAACATTTTTGGCTATATCTTCGGCATCTGTGGCTACACCTCTGGCATCTATTACCTGTAATGTTGTCTGTCGTCCTCTCGTATCTTATCTTGCTTCTTTCTCTTTTGACTTTTTTCAAATTTTGAATTTCAAAACCTTTCTGACTTTCTTTTAATTTCAAAATTTTTCAAAATCAAATCTTCAATTTTAATTTTAAATATTTCAAAATCTTATTTTTGATTGACTCTTTCTTTTTTAATTTTAAAGATTTTTTCAAAAATCAAATCTTTTATTTTATTTTCAAATCTTTCTGAGTTAATTACTTGTTTGTTTCATTTTAATTTTAAAAGTTTGATTCTTTCTAATTCTTCTCTCTCTCTTCTATTTTCGAAAATCTCTAACTCTTTTCTCTCTCTCTCTTCTCTTTCAAAAATCTTCTTCTTCCTTTTTTTCGCTTACTTTTGAAAATTTTCTTCCTATTTCCCTCTTTAATTTCGAAAAATCTTTTTAAATTGAAAAGCATCTTTCCTTTCTTTTCTCTTCTTCTAATTCTCTCACAAGGACCTCTATACTTTGACATAGAGACTCCTTTCTCTTCTTATCTTCTTGGTTTCTTTCTTCTTGTTTATGAACAGGAGTAGGGATAAAGAACCTCTCTTTGATCCATATCCTGAACCTGAAAGGACTCTAAGAAGGCGTCTGCAACAAGCTGAAGCTTGCAGAGCCGTAAGGAATCTGACAAGAGCTCTAGAGCAAGAAGCTGAAGATACAACAATGGAAGCTAATCCAGACAATGGGGTGACGCAAGAAAGGTCCTAGGATCTTACACTACACCTAATTGTGACTTTTATGGGCACAGCATCTCCATTCTTGCCATTGGGAGAAACAACTTTGACTTGAAGCCTCAACTGGTCACTCTGGTACAACAGAACTGCCAATTTCATGGACTTTCACAGGAAGATCCAAACAAGTTCCTATTTGACTTTCTGCAGATTTGTGACATTGTCAAGACTAATAGAGTAAATCCAGAAGTCTACAAGCTCATGCTCTTTTCCTTTGCAGTAAGAGACAAAGCAAGGCTATGACTAGATTCTCAGCCTAAGGAAAGCCTAGACACCTGGGAGAATGTGGTCAATGGATTCTTGACCAAGTTCTTTCCATCTCAGAAGCTAAGCAAGCTGAGGGTAGAAGTACAAACCTTGAGACAGAAAGAGGGAGAATCTCTCTATGAAGCCTGGGAAAGATACAAGCAAATGATCAGGAGATGCCCTCCTGACATGATCTCATATTGGACTATGCTAGATATCTTCTATGATGGCCTATCTGAGGCATCCAAGATGTCATTGGACCACTCTGCAGGTAAATCTCTTCACTTCAAGAAGACGTCTGAAGAGGCACAAGAGCTTATTGACATGGTTGCCAACAACCAGTACATGTACACTTTTGAGAGGAACCTTGTGAACAATGGGGCTACTCAGAAGAGAGGCGTCCTAGAAGTAGGCAACTTAGATGCTATCTTGGCTCAAAACAAGCTTATGTCCCAGCAGATCAACATGATCACTAAGAACTTGAGTGAGACGCAGAGATCTGAGGCTTACTATCTAGAGACAGCCTATGAGTTAGACGTAGGTGATAACACCTGGACCACCATGGAGGAGGTAAACTACATGGGAAACTCCTCAAGAAACTCCAACAACAATCTCTATTCGAATATTTTCAATCAGGGATGGAGGAACCACCCCAACTTTGGGTCGAAAGATCAGCAGAAGCCTTAAGAAGGCTTCAGTAACAATCAGGGTGGAATGAACCAGAATAGGTTCAGCAATAGACCCTATGAAACTTCTCAGCAACAATTGGAGACACCTAAGCAGAGTCTCTCTAACTTGGCTACTATAGTCTCCAACCTCTCCAAGACTACCTACAGTTTCATGGCTGAAACTAGGTCTTCCATCTGAAACTTGGAGATACAGGTTGGTCAACCGAGTAAGAGGATCCCAGAAATCCCTTTCAACACTCTTCCAAGCAACGCAAAGGTGAATCCAAAGGAAGAGAGCAAGGCCCTCACTATAGAGGTTGTGACCCAACCTAAGGAGAAGCCTGCTATTAAGGAGCTCAAGGAAATCAGAGCTCATGAGGAGACTGATAATGTCACCTTGCACACCCCTGTGCTGAGAGAGGAACCTGAAGAATACTCTTCTCCAGAAGAGGATGAGGAGTCCAAGGAAGAGCAAATTGCTTGGTACTTGAAAATCCTCAGAAAGCTGAAAGCTAACTCTTCTCATACAGAGGCGTTGGAGGAGGAAGATGAGCCTGTGATACTAGCCAAGGAGTGCAGTGCCTTGGTCTAGAAGAAGCTTTCTCAGGAGCTGCCGGATCCCAGAAGCTTCCTGATTCTCTGTACTATAGGGACCATCAACTTTGAGAAGGCACTATGTGACCTTGGCTCAAGCATCAACCTCATGCCTCTCTCTGTAACGAAGAGGCTAGGAATTCTAGAGGTGCAGCGTGTCGAGATCTCATTGGAGATGGCAGACAAGTCCTTGAAAAAGGCATATGGCATGGTGGAAAATGTCCTAGTGAAGGTTGAAGACTTTTACATCCCTAATGATTTCGTAATCCTAGACAATAGGGAGGATAGAGATGAATCCATTATCCTTGAAAGGCCTTTCCTAGCCACTGCTAAGGCCATTATTGATGTGGAAATATGAGAGCTAGTCTTAAGACTACATTAGGATTGTATCTTATTCAGGATACCCAACCCTCAGTCTCCCTTTGACAGAGTTGGTACCACTGTACAACACATAGTGTTTCAGTCTTCTCTCTTAGTGCAGAGCTTTACAGAGCCCCCGGACACCAACTCTAAGTTTGGTGTTGGGCAGTCATCATCAAGCAATAAGAAGGAATGTACTGATAAAAAGGTACCTAAAGGATGGAGGGACAAGAAGATCCCCACTAAAGGCCTCTCACCTGGAATGAGAGTTGTCTTCACTAAGAGTCCAGTCATTCCACACACAGTGAGTAGAATCCTGTCTTTAGAACATGTGGAGCTCACCCATGAGAACATAGGAAGAAAGTGCACTGTAAGGGGTGAAGATCTGAGTCCCTACCTACCTCCGTAATGTTGTCCATCAAGCTAATGACGGTAAAGAAGCGCTTGTCGGGAGGCAACCCAACTATTAGCATAATATTTTCTATTCCTTTTTCATTTACTTCAGTATGAATTCATATTTTAGTTTTTCTATTACTTTTTGATGTTTGTGATCATGTACAGCACTTAGAACAGTGACAAAGACACCTAGAAGAGGAAACAGAACACCCTGGAGAGATTCTCTTGCTAGTGTTGAACGCCAGACAAGGAGGAAGATGGGTGTTCAACGCCCTTCAGGGAGTGAGGACCTGGCATTGAACGCCAAAAAGAAACCATGCTGGGCATTCAACGTCCCAAGGGGAGTATGGAGCTAGTGTTGAACGCCAGGAAGGGAGCATCCTGGGCGTTCAACGCCAAGAGGGAGCATGCATTGGCGTTGAACGCCAGCCAGGGAGCAAAGCTGGGCGTTCAACGCCATAAAGGGGTCAGCTAGGACCAACTATTTGGTCCTCTATGGGTGTTCAATGCCCATTCCTAGCATTGAACGCCAGGTTGGGGGCAGGAAATTCGAAATTCCTAGCCTCTCAGGACAGTGGGTCCCACAGAATATCCACCTACCCCACTTTCTTCTCTCTCCTACTTTCTAAACCTTGAAACCCACACCCTACTCTCCCTCTTCCCCATACACCCTAACCAATCACATCCGCATCACCTTTTCCTCTTCCCAATACCCATCATAATCTCTATCATTCAATTCCCACCAACCCCACCCACTTCAAATTCAAACCATTCTCACCCATTCTTCCCTTTCATTCAACCAAACGCTAACCCTTACACCCCTATAAATATCCCCTCATACCTCTCTTCTTACTCACACCTTCTTCCCACTCTCTCCCTCTTACCTTATACACTTTCCACACTCTTCCCCTTTCACATCCGCCACTTGGCCGAAGGCTTCTCTCCCTTTCCCCTCTATATTTCTTCTTCCTTCTACTCCCTTCTTTTATTTTTGTTAATATTTGCTCGAGAACGAGCAAAATTCTTAAGTTTGGTATTGTAAAAGCTTTGCTTTCTAACTTCCACCATTCCTAAGTATGGCACCAAAGACCAGTGAAGTCTCAAGGAAGAGAAAGGGAAAGGCTCCCGCTTCCTCTTCTGAACCATGGGAATCATGGAGATTCCTCACTAGAGCCCACCAAGATCACTTCTATGCTGTGATGAGGCATAAAATGGTGATTCTTGAGGTCCTCTTTAGGCTCAAAGAGGATGAGTATTCGAAAATCCTTGAAGAAATCTGGAGAAGGGACTCGAAAATTCTAGCCCATTCTATATCAGCTGTTAGCGCACTAATGGTGCAAGAATTCTACTCCAACGCTTGGGTCACGAAGGGGCATGATATTAGTGTGAACCCACAACCCAAGAACTACTGCACCATGGTCAGAGAGCAACTCTTAGACTTCAGCCCGGAAAGTGTGAGGTTGGCGTTGCAGTTGCCTCAATTGCAAGGTGACCCACACTTCTACACAAGAAGGGTCAACTCTGATCAGAGGTTGGATTAAGTTCTCACGGACATCTGTATGGAGGGAGCCCAATGGAGGCTAGATGCACACAACAAGCCCTACCAACTGAGTAGGCTTGACCTCAAGCCAGTGGCGAGAGGATGGTTGGAGCTTGCGCAATGCTCCATCATACCTACAAGTAACCGGTCTGAAGTGACTGTTGACCGAGCAATAATGGTGCACTGCATCATGCTCGGAAATGAAGTGGAGGTGCACGAGGTAATCCCTCAAGAAATATACAAGGTAGCCACAAAAGCCTCTACCAAGGCAAGGCTAGCCTTCCCACACCTCATCCCTCGCATGTGCAATTCAGTTGGAATTAACATCCCAGGTAATGCCCTCATTGAGAAGGATAAGCCCATCATAAAGATGAGGATGGAGAATGTCAGAGAACCGGCACAAGGACCCCAACAAGAGTCTGTGTAGCCGCCTCCACCAGAAATCCCTGAGATGCCTCAAGGGATGTATTTTCCTCCCTGAGACTATTGGGATCAACTGAATACCTCAATAGGGGAGCTGAGCTCAAACGTAGAGCAGCTGAGGGTGGAGCACACTGAGCACGCCACCATGAGATGAGAGAAGATCAGAGAAGGCTGATGGAGGAACAGCTGAGGCAAGGGCATGACATAGAGGAGATCAAACGCTCCATTGGATTCTCTAGGGGAAGCAGCAGCCGCCGTCACTGAGGTTGTTGAGTCCCATTATTCCTCTACCTGTCCTATTTCTGTTTTCACTATACTTTTATTTATTCTCTGTTTTCTTTTCCAAGTTCATGATCACGTTTAGTAGTTTGTTACTTTCTAGTTTATTTTCTTATTTTATTTTTGTTATAAGATATCCTCTGTATCCTCACCATTCTTAAAAAGAAAAAGTATTTGAAAAAGAAATAGTGAGATGCATAAGTTTTAAGTATATCATGAGTTATTTCAATTAATCTGATGTGGTGGCCTTGCATTTTTCTTCTGAATGTATGAATTAACAGTGCATAATTGATGTTGAAATTGAGAATGTTGACTTTTAAAGAATAAAGAATTTAGAGAAGTATTATTGACTCTCTGAAAAATTAAAAAAAATATTGATTCCTGAAGCAAGAAAAAGCAGCAGAAAAAGAAAAAAAGAAAAAGAATTCTCATAAAAGAAAAATCAAAAGAGCAAGGATCTAAGAATTTGAGCATCAATGGTTAGGAGGGTCAGAAATTGGCCTAAAAAGCTCAAATGAGTTGCTATCCCTAACTAAATGCTTGTGGTGTGAAGGTGTCAAGTTAAAGAGCTTGAGACTGAGCAGTTAAAGTCGTGATCTAAAAGAAAAAGAGTACGCTTAAGAACTCTGGGCACCACTGACTGGGAATTTAAGCAAAGCTAAATTCGAATCCAAGGGGTTTCCCTAGTTAAGTGCCTGTGGCGTTTATGTATCCGGTGGTAATACGGGAAAACAAAACGCTTAGAGTCACGGCTAGGCTCAAGAGGTGCAAAGCACCAAAAGAAGCTGTGTCCAAGAATCAAGAAGAGCTAAACTAAGAGAATCAATAATATCATCCGGATTCTAGTTCCAAGAGATGTCAATATTTCTGAACTTCAAGGGAAAGTGAGATGCCAAAATTAAAGAGCTATTAGCCACATTCAATTATTTGGAACTGAGATTCACTGAAAACTTTGAAACTTATTGTATCTTTTTCTTCTTTTTAGTCCTACTTGTTTTTGGTTGCTTGAGGACAAGCAATAGTTTAAGTTTGGTGTTCTGTTGAGCGGATATTTTATACGCTTTTAGATATTATTTTCTTAGTGTTTTTAGTATATTTTGTTAAGTTTTATTATGTTTTAGTAGTTTTTAATACAAAATTCACTTTTTGGATACAAATTTGAGCTTTTGTGTTTTTCTTATGATTTTAGGTGAATTTTGGATGAATTTGGCAAGTTTTGGAAAAGTCTCATTCAAAGGCAAGGAAAGTATAGAAGATGCTGTCAGATTCTGACCTCTGTGCATTGAAATGAGCATTTTTGAAGCTATAAAGGTCCAAATAATGCGATCCCAACTACGTTCGAAAGATAACTTCCAGAGCTTTCCAGAAATACAAAATGGTCTATACTTTTTTTCGGATTAGACAACCCAAAACGGGCGTTGATTGCCCAAACTACCCCCTAGTGGGCGTTCAACGCCCATTCCTTAAGTTAGATTCCAAGCTCAGCCCAAAACACTCACCTAAGTGGGCCCATAAGTGGATTTTCGCACTTTTAGCCAAGTTTATTTTATTTTTGTAATTCCTAATTATATTTAATATCTCTTTAGGTTTAGTATTAGTATATATAAGGGAAGATCACTACTGTTTAGAATCTCTTTGGGCCAATAGAGGCCACTTTGAAACACCTTGGCCGCTGTTCATTTTCCACTGAAGTGTCTACCGTAATTCGAACCATGGCAGTGCCAAAGTATACCTCAAATTTCTTCTTCAGGAATGCACCTCTGAATGATATTATCAGAACATCTTTTCAAGAGGTATGGGTCATCCCAAATAAAGTATCTGGCATCATGGATTAGCTTCTTCCTTTGATGTCGTTTATATTTCTTGGGAATGATTCTCCTAACCTTGTAGTAGCCATGTCAACAAACCGTTGTATCAGTCTAATGGCTAAGAGTTGTTCATATAGAAATTCTTCCTTGAGGGGTAATTGTAGTTCTTGAGTTTCTTTGGGATAAATCCTGGACAGATGATCCGCCACTGGATTCTTCGTCCATTTTCTATCTTGGATTTCCACATCAAACTTCTGAAGCAATATCACCCATCTTATCAATTTTGGCTTGGTATCCTATTCGGACAAAAGGTACTTAAAAGAAAAATGATCAGTGTAATACTATTACTTTTGAACCAATTAAATAAGATCTAAATTTATCAAAAGCAAATACTACGACTAATAATTCTTTTTTAGTTTTTGAGTAATTCTTCTGCGCATCGTTCAAAATATGACTTGCATAATAAATTATATGTACCAACTTGTCTTTTCTTTGCCCAAAACTGTGCCTATGGCATAGTCACTAGCATCACACATTAATTCAAAAGGTATAGACTAGTCTGGAGGGGCAATTATTGGTGCACACACAAGTTTAGCTTTTAAAGCTTCAGATGCATGCAGGCATTCTTTATCGAAAACAAATGGGACTTCTTTTATTTATAAACTACTTAGTGGTTTTGAAATTTTTGAAAAAGCTTTTATAAATCTCCTGTAAAAGCCTGCATGTCCCAAAAAATTTCGGATTGCCTTCACATTCACTGGTGGTGGTAATTTTTTAGTTACCTCTACCTTAGCTTTGTCAACTTCTATACCTTTAATTAAGATCCGATGTCAAAGAATGATTCCTTCGGTGACCATGAAATGAAACTTTTTCCAGTTCGAAACTAGGTTTCTTTTTTGACACTTTTTCAAAACTAATGACAAGTGGTACAAACAATTATTAAAGGTGTCACCAAATACAAAAAAAATCATCCATGAATATTTTTATAAATTTTTCTACCATATCAGAAAAGATAGAAAGCATACACCTTTGAAAAGTGACATGTGCATTACACAACTCGAAGGATATCTTTCGATAAGCAAAAACTCCATAGGGGCGTGTGAATACGGTCTTTTCTTGATCAAGAGGGTCAACCGCAATTTAGTTGTACCCTGAATACCCATCAAGAAAGCAATATAATGCATGACCAGGAAGCCTCTCCAACATTTGATCAATGAATGGGAGAGGGAAGTAGTCTTTCCTTGTAGCTAGGTTGAGCTGCTGGTAATCAATGTACATTCTCCAACCAGTGACCGTTCTTTTAGGGATTAATTCATCTTTTTTATTAGATATTACTGTGATCCCTCCCTTCTTTGGCACCACTTGTACTGAACTTACCCATGAGCTGTCGGAGATAGGGTATATAATTCTCGCATCCCACAACTTCATTACCTCTTTGTGAACTACCTCCTTCATTGTTGGATTGAGTTTTCTTTGTGCTTGCACCACTGGTCTGGAATTATCTTTAAGTAGGATCTTGTGCATACACATAATGGGACTTATTCTCTTCAAATCACTGATTGTCCACCCAATAGCAGTCTTATGACTCCTCAATATTAGCAGCAATCATTTTTCTTCTTCTTGATTTAAAGAGGCATTGATAATGATTGGGTAGGTCTCTGTCTTCAAGAAACGCATATTTGAGGGTGTTGGGCAGAAATTTTAACTCTAATTTAGGTGGTCCTTCTTTTTCTTTAATGTTGTTTGAGAGTTTCCTCTCTATTAAACAAGCATCTACTAGCGTTTCTTTCTCACTATTGGCATGTTGTGGTGCATCTTTTTGGATTACTTCATTAAGGATTTCTTGACTTAATGGCTCCATTAAGTCACTCTTTTTACTTTCTTATAACTTGCTGAGATATGGATCCCTTCATTGATTTCTTGGCATTTCTCCATAAGAATTGGCATTGTTTTTATTTGGGAGGAAATGGTTTTATTTTTCTGTCAATTGCTTGACAATGTGTTCCACTTGCACTTCTAAATTCTTGATTATCCTTGTCTCCTCCATAAAAATTTGGGTTTGCTGAGCAAACTTAGCAGTGTAATGAGTTAGTCTCTCCACAGCTAGTTCAAGAGGATTCTGAAATTGTATTGGGTTGGCTTGTTGTTAATGTGAGGTATTAAAGTACCGTTGTCCTTGATTTTTCCAACCAACATTAGGATAATTTCTCTGTCTAAAAAAGTATGGATTATCTCCTAGCCTTGAGAATGATCCCATGTAGTTGCCTTGTTCAATGATATAACGGAATAACTCACATCTTTTTTTCTTGTGTGCTCTTCCACATAATCCACACGCAGTAGCTTGTGATGCTTGCAATGATCATAATTGCGTTTGAGAGAAGTTATTTGCTGAAATATGAATTTTTTTAGTGCAAGAATTACATTCATAATATGTGATTTCATTGTTCCTTACCCAAAACAAAAACAAATAGAAAAATCAAACGCACTATGCAGAATAAAAAAAGAAAAGAAGAAGAATAAAAAAATAAAGAAAAGAAAAAAAAGAAAAATAACATGAAATAAAAGAAAGAAAATAAACAAGATCTAATTTAGAATTTAACTGAACGTATGTTGTCAATTTCAATTAATTTCTGACAACAGCGCCAAAAGTTTAATGGAAAAAAAGTCTAAAAAGTAGTTAAGATGACGTGTCATCAAACAACATACCAATTATCTCATCAATATTGTCATTGAGAAACAATTTTTTATATCCATCTACAATAACTCAAGATTAAAATATATCATCAATGTTATTATAGTCCTAAATGAGTCTTTCTATGAAACTTAAAAAAAAAATCATCTATATCCAATACCTTAGTTTGTAGTGGATTCATTTACAACAAAGTATTTTTATATATCCATATTACTCATTTAGTCCATTTGGTTTTAAATAGTAGTGGCAAAAAACCGTCAAGTAATTAATGAGATGAGTCTTAAATATTGTTATCATTTATGAACTTAAACTTTTCACTCATGACACCAATACATAATATTCTATATAAAATGAGATAATTTTTTTAGTGGATATACCAAATAGTTCTTATTCTTGAGGTGTTGAATTTATCTTTAAGATAATATATTGGTTATCTTTTTCTCCAAATTTAATATCTTCAAAAAATTGTCAACTTTTTTCTAAAAAAATATCTTAATATACAGTGGGATAATAAAAAAATAAGTAGCCCTAAGATGGTATAAGATTATGCAAATATTTAAAATTTTATCAAGAATTTAAATTGCAATCTTTTAATGTTCTTTTTCAAAGTGATTTTGATATCAAAATATAAATAATCATACTTTACTTAAATGAAGTAGAACTAAGATATCATGAAAGAAAGCTAATAATTAAAGTAAATTGAGATTATTTCTAATGAAAAGTTCTTGTACCAATATATATATATATATATATATATATATATATATATATATATATATATATATATATATTATGAATTTGTAAATAAAAGGAAAGTAGTCTATTTTTAGTTGGCAAAAGAATAACTGATGTTACCATAATAGAAATAGAAATCAAATTATGTCTAATATATACATATATATATATTGTAGTTTTTTTTTTGCAAATTCAAACAATATATCATCTTTAACAATATTTTAATAATAATAAAAAAATTACTATCTCAACTCATTAAATTATCATTGTTTAAAAAAGAGATGAATTTTTTTAGCATCATTTGACTTTATACAACTTAGATAATTTTTTATAGATAATTTATGTAAATAGAAAAGCCAAATCTATTCACAAAATATCCCAAAATTGAAATTAAATTAACTTCTGAATCAAAATAAATTAAAAAATATATTGTTCTTTATACATTAAATATAATATTTGACACAATTTTTTTTTGGTATTTTGAGTACTTAAAAAAAAAATTTTATTTATGTTTATTGTTTCTTTTGAGATATATCATATTTTACTTTTATTATTTTTTAAATTCATATACTTAAAAGATATTTGCCAAAAATAAGTAGCTTTATCCTTTTTTTTACTTTGACCAATTTTCTTTATTGCACATAATGTAAATCATTTTCTTTGCCACTTGAACTTGATGACCGACCTTAAATTGACCGAATTGTACTAAAAAAAAAAAAATCAAAACAACATTATTGAAAATGTCATTAAGCAACTATAGATTTAGTGTATTTAATTTTAAAATAAGATAGAATATTTATAGGATGGACTCTCTTATAATTTTATTGATGTCTTATTATATTAAATTTAACAAATATTATACTTATTTCGATCTTTGTCTTTAATAAAGTGCTTTTATATTTTTTAAAAAAATTTTTTTACAACAGTAACTTTTTTTGGATATAGTATTTATAAGTGTTTTGCGATTTCATACTTTTTGATCATGAGACTTATGCGATTTGAATAATCTTACTTCTGAGGCTTTAGCCTTAAAAGGTAGAAATTGTTTAATTCTTAATGCAATGTTTAGATTCACGTAGCTAACAACAATAATTACATTCTTTTCCAATCTAAAAAAATTCTATTTGTTAAAAATATATTAATATTGGCAGATATAATTTTAAAATAAAATAATATGTTCATACAAATTACATATAATAATGAGCCCATTATAAATACCTAACAAAACATTAATATTTAATCTTAAGACAAAATATTAATTCATAAGCAATATTTTTAGTACAACAATAAAATATTAATAATAAATCTTGTCAAATAATAAGTCTATCGATCTTTGGACAGATTTATTGTCCACGTGAAACTAAAGAATTATCACATATTTATTATTACAAATGGGCATGTAATTTAGCCCAATACAAAACTTCTTTTAGACAATTCATATTCGCATAAATTACATACACATAAGTTTATTTAGTGCGACTTGTCAAATATTCTCAATAAAATTCTATCAAACAATAAGTATATCTGTGGATCGACTCACTACTTATAAAAGAAACTTAAGAACTCCACCTATTTATTATTTATTATTGTATTTATTTTCTATCATTTGATTAAATATCAACCTTTCTTTGAACTGATTAATGATTGCATAATTAAATAGAAAATAAATATAAGGTTCAATAATTATTATTTGACCAAATAATAAAGTTCTTTTGGACTAATTATAATTAGTATAAATAATAAGTATTGATTCATTTTTAATCATCCAAGTATATAATTACCATTAATATGTGGATTGACTTAATATAGATCTATTTTTGGATCGATCAATATCTGTATAAATTATATATTATAATATTAGATTTCAAAACAAATTAATTTTCAAAAAAAAAAAAATATACCATATAAAATAAATGGGGAAAATAATTTAAAGAAAAATCAAATCACAAAAAGAATCGATAAATATAATAGTATTCTTAAAATGAATCAAATCCTTTTGTTGATAAACAAAGTAGAGATGGGTAGAATATTTAAGCCAAAAGGTGTATTTACAATATTTACGAACAAAAAAAAAAATTATTCATTGTATACACATCTAATTTTCGACTTTCGACAACAAAAATGCTAGCTGCAAAGTTACAACCAATCAATATACCAAAAAAAATTCTGATTAAAATTATGAAGATTATATCTTCAATCCAAAATCAAATTTCATATACTTTGCTTGTGATATATTATAACTCCTTTTTTAAAGTAGTGATATTGTTTGACTATTTTTCTAAGCTCAATAATAAAAATTTGAGTTCAAGAGTATAAGAAGTTATATGATGATTAAATATTTTTTAAAATTTTAAAAAAGATATTACAAAAAATACATTAATTTCTAATTATTTATTTAAATATCTAATAACTCATCTTTATAAATTTAATTAGTATATTATTGTAATTGTTATTCTACTATTAAAACGAATATTACAATATGATTATTTTATATATATATATATATATAAAAGAACATTTTATGAAGAGGATATACCACAACAAAATATCAAGCAACTCATAAAAAGAGTAATTTATTTTTTTAGATCAACTAAGTCTAAAAAGCATCTCAAAATGATAAAAGGAGAAAAACATATAACATCACAACTTTGTGACATTGGTACTATTTTAAATAAATACATTCAATTATAATTTTTAATTTAGTGTTTTTCGCAATTCATGCTAACTTAAATGTTGGAATCCTTTAAAATACATCTTCATTATGAAAATAACGAACTTAGGGCATTAGAAATTCAAAATAAAAAAATTATGACAACATTGTATCTCAACTTTTTTTTTTATTTATTTTTTTTTTATAAATTCTCAACTTAACACTTTGTTTGGATGGAGGATGGAAGATGGAAGATGAGAAGAAAGAAAATGGGAGGAAAGAAAATAGAAGGAAAGAAAATGAAAGGAAAAGTTAATTTTTTTTATGTTGTTTGGATGAAGAGAAAATGAATGGAAAGAATATAGGAAGAAATTTTTCCTTTGTTTGGATGAAAGGAAAAGTAAGAAGAGAGAAAATTATAAACAAGTGAAATTACATTAATACCATTCTTTATATTATATATGAATTACAATATACCGACGTATTTAAATTATTTCTAAAATAAAAAAAAGTGATCCCAATTACATTTAAGAATTTTAAAGTGTTATCTTTATGAACAATAATATTTTTTTTGAATTTATCCTTTTCTGTTGTCTTTTAATGTCGTAAATAAAAATATATATCATTCTTTTCAAATACATATAAATAAATAATTTCCTAAAAGAATCATAAAAACTACTCATACTCTACATCATTAATCTCCTTAATCATATTTAAGAAAAGGTTCCACTAAATTGTATTCACAAAATAAAATATTATCAAAAGTGACTAACATTTCTTTCTTACTACGTGTGACAAAAAATCATATACAATTTTTATAAACATATAACAAAACGCAAAAAACGTAACAACGACTAGGACTCTAAAATAGTACCATTTTATCACCACACAACACTTTCCAAAAGGGTAATTCTTCATGGTCAGGGTAATCAGCATAGGCCTACGTCCAAAAAATCAATTGTACATAGCTTGAGTCATCTGTACGCATCTACTTCAAAAAAATAAAGTTTTTCCGAGTTAAAGATATTAACACATGATGAATTTCTAGTTGTCCTGTGTACTCATTGGTCCCAAACATTTTCAAGTATTAGGAATCCCGCACGAGCATATACAACAAAGACTAATTAACACAAAGATCAGAATTGATTATGATAATCTATTTTTATCAATATCTTTCTATTCAATCAACCAATCAATCTCAACGTATCAGCAAAAAGTGATTTTCAACCATGTGTTAATATAAATAAAATAGAAAATAATCCCTTGTCCAAATATATCAAGATATAGTCATACTTTACGACAATAAGAAACATATAATCAATTGTTAAAAGCAACAACCTCAAATTAACCAGAGATTAAACGCATATAAAAATTATACCTGTAATGGTGAATGTTTTCTGGAAGTACCATATCTCCTAAGCGAACACCAGCAGCAGTAGTCATGAAATGAAAAAAGTGCATCCAATCGCATTTCAGGTGGGATCCCAAAAACTTGTTGTTTTTTTTTTCTCATTTTCACATAAAAACTGATAACATTGCATCCGAAATGAACCTACTAGACCCAATTCAGTCAACATATCCCATACATCTGATTCACTGTAAAGGCGAGGCCTACTTTGTTGCATAATAGCTAATCTTTTTCAGCAATCGCGACTTATCTTTCAATTAATGAGACTTGTTTTTCGGCGATCGAAACTTGCCTCTCAGCCACAGAAGCTTGTCTCTCAGCTGATTCAACCTGCCTCTGAGCCACGTCATGTAGCTTGCTAGACAGATAACTACCCTCTTTTACAGCATCGGCCATGGTAGTAATTTTCAAAGCAACTTTCTCATACTGTGCCTCCAAAAAATCATTCATAGGAGACTTACGCTTTGTACCTCTTGAAGTTGAATTCCCTCCTAATTGATTTGGATGACCATGAGGAGCACTTGGTGAATCTAAACTAGCAGAAAATGTTGGGATATCATGTCCCGTATTCACATCTATGTCAGAAAATCCAATATTTTCAAAAGAGTCATTCAAGTCAATGGGATCTCTATCAAGTTGTTGAATCCTTTCTCGTGAAGTAGCAGCCCCTTTACTAGTAGCTCTATCAGCTCCGAACAACTCCTTCATAATATCATAATGCTTAATTTGTATTTTTCTCTATTTTTCTACTTGTGGTTTTTCCTACATAAAGTAATGTTAAAATTATTTTGTGACTCACTTCATCATCGGTATAAGTAATAAAAAAGTATTAGATACCTTAATAAAGTCTTGCCACACTTCTTCTTCAGCTTCAAATTTTCTAGTTACAGGATTCCATGTAAATCCACTTAAGTGATGAAATAAGTCATACACTTCAGCAAAATGATCTTTCAGCAAAATTCACTTAATTGTCGTGGTTTACCCACCACCAATCTTTGATTAAACTAATTTAATTTCGATTCATGTTAATTTTCTAAAGATATGCAACGGGAGTTTTTTCAATTTTCTTTTAATTCTACAAAAAGAATCATCTACAAAGCAAGTATCTAGTAAACTAAGCAAATGATGCATGAACTAAAGAAGAGGTTGTGAAATCTCTCCCTTTATGAATGATATAGCTGATAGCTATTGTTGATGATATTTACATGAAAAGAAAGTAAAAAAGAGAAAGAAAAGCTGGCTTGTGTCTTCAAAAAATTGCTTCCTGCTAACCTACAAAGAATTGTGTTTAAAATACATGCTCAAATTAATTGAATGATTTAATCGGTCGAAACTCCAAGTTTAATTAGTAGATTGATGTAGAATTACATCATATGCATTAGGAGCTTAATCTTTTTTTATACTCTCTATTTTCTAATATGTTTTCACAAATCACAATTTATAATTTTTTTTCATTTTTCAGTAAATTTTCCTAAGTACAAGTGCCTGATTATCTAATGTATAATTGTACATTGATCAAGACTTAAGAGGTCAAGTTTTTGGCATTTTCTACTTGTTTCTCACACACACTTTTCATAGTTTCAATAATAATAGTGTAACTAAATTTTATGGTCACTTGCCTGAATTCTTTTTTTCATATTTGGACCACCCTATGAAAAAAGGGCATAATATAATAAACTTTGAGAAAAAATCTGATGATATGAAAACCAGGGCAAACCATTTCAAATACCAGATGAGTTAAAAATTAGTCCTTTTTAGGATCAAACGTGAACTGGGTCATATATAATTGAATTTTTAGGTTAGAACGAATGAAGTATTTAAGAACAGACAACGAAGAATGAGTTCTTTTTCTACTACAATTGTAAACGGCATTCATGAAATGTAAAATCAGAACATTTCAGTTGAAAAACAAAAGACGAATACAATCTATATGCTATAATAATTTTTCCGTTTCGTTTTGAAAAAAACTACTAGAACTGAAAAAAGAACTCACCTTTCTGTTGAGGATGCCTGGCTGTCACAACGATAACAAAACTGCTGTAGCAACGTGGACGCGGATGGAAAGCTACGGTGGCAGTGCTGAAGAAGAAGGCCAAACAGGTTAAGACAACGATATGTGTTCTCTTCTTCGAGAAAGATTGAAATTAGAGATTCTAATTTCTGTAATTGAAAGGTAATTATGTCTTTTTACTCATATTTTCGCTTCTATATTAGTTTTCTGCCCAAGTTTAAGGTGAAAACTTTTAAATGGGTCCTATACGTACTTTTTCATTTTCCCTTCATTTTCCTTATTGATCCAAACGAAGAAAAATCAAATTTTCCATCTCTTTTTTTCTCTCCCATTTTTTTTCTTTTCAAAATCATCTCATCCAAACAAAGTGTAAAAGAACAAAAACATTTTTGAACAAATATATTATAACTCTATTCATGAGTTTCAGTATATATACCCCCAACATAGATAGATGGTCATCATAAAAAAACCAAAGCCTTATAATTAATGTGAAGCACGTTATGTATTCTCAAGGTTTTAAAACTTAACCGATTATTGAATCGATTTATTGAGTACTTCAATGGTTTAACGATCAAATTGTAGTAGTTAAACTGTAGTCGAACCAATTTAATTAAATATAAATAAAATTATTAGAAATGTAGAATAAAATTTTAAATAATTAAATTTAATAATTTTTATAATAATAAATTTTAAAAATTATTACTATCCCACATGATAATTTGTCTATATTTCATTATTAAAATTTTATATTTATATTCAAATATCAAAATTCATAACTAAAAGAAAATCAAAATATACATAAAATATAGTATAAAATTTTGACTTGTGAAAAAAATCTTTAGAATAATGTATCGAACTATTTTTTTACTTTTTGAATAAACTTTTGTCTTTTTTATATTTTTATGTGTACTTTTATTTATTTATTTATTCTAATTTTTTTAAAAGATATAACTCTAAGTATGAAGTGTTTAATATCAAATATTAAAATTAGAAACCATTGAAGAAGATAAAATAAATATTTATCATCCCATTTCCAGCTAAACATTTAAAATCTCCATGGGTATAATGCATTGTCCAAACTTGGATAAAATTAAATACAGTAATCCTATAGGCCCATAATAAGCACAAAGATAACCTTATATATGCAGTGCTTTCGCATCCAAGGGTCACTTTTTCTTCCACTCAGTTTCACACCAAACCAAGTTTTTTATTTCCTTTCATTTTTCATCTTTCTTTTTTTGTACATTTAATTTAATCCAAATTTTGTCTCTTTTTTTTCCTTACCGAGCTGTGTAATTTGTTTATATATATATATATATATATATATATATATATATATATATATATATATATATATATATATATATATATATATATATATATTTTCGTTTTTAGGGGCACGAATGTTCTGAAAATCGGTTCGAACTGACCGATCGAACTGATTAAATCGTGAACCGTTACAAAAAATGGATCGGACAAATACTAAAATTACCGATTTTAAAAATCGCCATTGAACCGCCGAACTGACTAGAAACCGATCGGTCAAACTGAACCGTGACTTGGCCAATTTTTTGAATTAGGAAGTAACCACCATCGTTTCATTGTGTTGCACCCTAACCAAACTCCAGAGTCCAGAATCCAGATCCAAGACGTGCTCTCTGCCTCAGTGCCTCTCTCAGACTCTCACACTTAGTCCAAGGTCCTCTCATGGTCGTCCCTCACTTCCGTCCAACCACCTCCTGCTCCTTTCTTCCCTTCCATCGCGCAGCCACCGTGCGAACGTTGTGGAAGCCTCCGTGGTGCAGCCATGCCGCTGCTGGCACTAGCTCTGTTCCACCGCAGTCACTGTCCCGTTCGAAGCTCGTTCAAAGGTGCTCCTTGTCTCGGTGTTTTCCTCTTGCGTGCTCTGTTAAAAAATTCTTCTAGCTTCCAAGTAATATTTTTTAAACTATAATTGAATAATTTTTCGATTCTATGAAGTTCTGTAAACTGTGAACTGTGATATGAGATTTTTTATTTTTCTGTGAACTGTGAACTGAACTGAATTGTGAACTTTGTTGAATAATTATGAATAATTATTAATTTTTATTGATGTCTTTTAACTTTTGTTGTTGCTACTGCTGTTATTGATAAAAATGACTTTATTATGTTGCTGATGCTATTCAGATTATTGATAAAAATGACTTTGTTATTTGATTATTTGTTCCTATTTTTTGCTATTATTAGTGAACAATTACTAATGGGCTTATGAATTGTATCTGTTAGAAAAGAATCATGAGTTGTTTTGACTGTTGTGAAGAGGATAATTATGCCAAGTCAGTTGAAAATGGAAGACAATATGTCTTGAAAATCTCAACAGGTAATTTGGCCCATCTTAGCTAAAGAATTGCATCAAAGATAATATATGTATATAGGTCTTATTCGTGCAATTTGGTCGATATTTCCATGTCCATCGTTCTATTTCAATTGCATTGGATTTGTAGTAGTATACGGTTAAGATGCTGTAGTTTGATGCTCAATTAGTCACTTTCATTAGTTTGTTTGATATTGTATTACGAGGAACTAAATTTTGGTGATAGTGTTGTGAAACTTATGATAAAATCTTTTGTATAGGGAATAATGGAAACTATCATTCCTTTGAAATCGCAAAACCTCAGACCGTTAAAGTCCATCCCATTGAAGTTCCTGCAATCCTGCCATATCGGCAGATGAACTAAAAGAAATTATGAATAATTTTGCACAAGAGGCTCTGGTTGGAGAAGAATCATATGAAAGAGTAAAACATTTCTTGTTTTACTTGATTTCTTGTTTATAATTATATTTTTAGGATGTTTATTTATAATTTATTTATTATTTTATTCTAAAATGATTTTTTTAGTTGAATCACAGTTGGACCGATTGGACCAATAAACCAGTGAACCAGTGACTAGAGCGGTTCGATGACCAATTCGGTTCTCAAAACCTTGGTAAGCGGCAAAGTGAAGCAGCCAATGCGAGTGAGGTAAGCATGAATAAAGGGTGATCTTAGCAGTGCAAGAAAGGTGAGCGATGCGAACGAGGTGAACTTCTGCAACAACACTGGCGACTGCAACAATGCAACCTTCTGGAGCTAGCTAAATTGATCAAAGTGGGAGGAAGCCAGGAAGGTCGTTGCCTGCTGCTTCTTGAGTTATTGGGGTGTTGCATAACTTTTTGGGTGGTTGAATACCCTTCAAGCTGGTTCTCTAGTTAACAGCTAGTTCGAAAGAGTTTTTTGGCAGTTCATTGTAAATTGAATGTTTAATAAAACCAAATCAGATAGAGAATCAATTACGATTAACCTAATCAACTAGTTAGTCCAGTTCGGCTTTCAGAACATTGTGTATTCCATAAAAACTCCATTTTTATCTATGATAAGGTCGCAACCTTTTAAGAATACATAACACATATTAATATGCATATTGAACATATAAATCCAACATTGAAAGTATTGATATAAAGGGAGAAAAATTACATGCAGTTGCCTTTCAATAATCAATTCCTTTGTGGACCAAAATCATTCAAATATCGGCGATCACAAAATCCATATCATCATCTCCACCTTAACATCACCTCACCCTTCTCTCTCCCTTGCAACACTATCAGTCACCACTCAGCCCACCTCCTTAATATCCATTGTAACTACTACTTCCACTTTTGATGAGCAAAAATTAAAGCTCACGGATATCAGCAAGTGTACCGGATCGTTCAAATAGTACCACGGTGAGTGGATATAGTTCCCACGAGGATTAAAAGACTGAACAAGCAAATATCAGATTAAATACCTAATTAGATCAAAATAACCTGAATTGATGAGGGCAAAGTTGTATCTTGCTTGGAAACTTAGAAATTGAGTGCTTTGGAGATAGTGATATTGATTGAAAGAGAATAATAATAGAGAGAGTTAAGGGCTTCGGAGATGTTTAAGTCCTTAGAAAAATGAAACCTTGTTTACTTATTTTGAAGTATGCAAAGATCTTTCACGACAAATCTTTAATAACTGATTTCCAATTCCTTGACCCCTCAGTTTCTCTTTAATTAACCAATCGCCAATTTTCTTGGTCAATCAATTAATTAAAGAGGTTAAGCACAAAAACTAATTTAGTTTTTAATAAGATTCAAAAGTAGTCCTTAGGTGGAATTATATGTCACTTATTCAAGCTAGTCCTGTCCAGTTAAATCTTAGAAGAAAACACAATTTTCAAAAGTTGTTCTAATCCAAATTATATGTCACTTATCAAAATTAGAGTGATTGAAAATCATGTATGTGTTGCACACAAATTGAACAACTATTCCTAGCCGAATTCAAAGAGTCATGTGAAAGAGTTTTCAAATTTTAATTCAGATATTAGTTTTTCTAAAGCAATAAAAAAATTCAATAGGGATTACCATACCTTCCGATACTACTAATCCGAATGAAGAACAAATAACTCAATCATGAAATAGATCAATGCAAGACTTCAAAATAAATAAACTTAGATTAATGATCCATAGAAAACATAAACAGAGCATCCATCCCTTTGACAAAGAATTAGTTACCCATCGAGGAATGAAAGAAAGTGAAAAGAAACTATGCTGAGGAACCGAATGGATTTAGATCCAAAGATCCTCCTCTGGGATTGCCTCTCTTCTGAACCTTGTTCACTTATTTATATCCTAAGTCTACTTAAAATTCGAACTATCCTAATCTCATCTTTCAGAGAGCAAGATAAGATAATTAATTACTGAATTCAAATTCAAATCAAAACAATAATTTAAATCAAATCCTGATAACCAAATCTTTTATGTTTCTAGAAAGAATTAATAACTAATCTTCTAGAGTCTTGAATATTTTGGATGTGATTAAGGCTTCTAATGATATGCATAATTGAGATTGGGCCTTAATTGTTGCATTCTGGGAGTTGGAATTTGTCTTCACGCCGGGCTTGTATAGAGGAGTTTGAGCGTGTGGCCTAATTAGACCTCTAGGGCTGCTCACACGCCAAGCTTGTGAGGACTGGCCACCAGGCGTGCCCTCAGAAAGAGGCATGGCCGTCGGGTGTTTGGCGCATGCACGCCAGGCGTGTATGTTGAAGTCTAGGGCACTACTTTTTGCATCCAAAAGATGATGGTGGTGCGTGACTCAAACTAAACTTCCAGTATAGACATATACATATCATTTTGAAACTCTGAACGTTAGCTTTCTAATGAAACTAAAACCGCCTCATTTGGACCTCTATAGCTCGAGTTATGATCACTTGAGTATGAAGAGGTCAGGAGTTTTAATATGGCCACCGGGCTTGTAATCATGCACGCCGGGCTTGCATGCATGGCCGCCAGGCGTGCATGTTTTTCTTCCTTTTGGACACGGTTTTGTTCCTCTGGGCACAGTTTTGCTACCCTTGAATCGTACTTGTGTTTTTCTTGTCAAAAAGCTTTAATTCTTGCTTATTTTAAGCCAAAAATTTATAAAAACACAAAAGTTCTATCCCAACTCTAAATATTTGATTATTTATGAAATTCCATTAGAAAACATAATAAATTTGATTAAAACCTAATAAATGAATAAAAAAAAGAACTCTAAAAATTGCTTAAAATGGCGTGTCATCACAACACCAAACTTAAAACTTTGCTTGTCCTCAAGCAAAAAAGAAAAATAAACAGAGTTTATCTTAAGGAAAAGAAATTGAAGAGTTTTTCAAATTTAATTTTTATAAAACGAAAGTGGGATTTTTATAATCCTTGTGGTTACATTCGACTTCTCTTATCCTTGATGAATCTTGCATACTTAGGATTTGGGAATTTCCAAAAACTGAGATCCGAATTGTATTATGAGAATTTTGGGCTTATATGACTTGAAGGCAGTTACTTAACATTTTAATTTGTGAAAGATCTTTGAGACTTTTAACTCTTAGTGTTTTGTCACAAGATAGCTCTTAATGAGCTTTCAATCGATAATTCCAGGCCAGTTAGCCCAAGTTGTCGGGTGATAAAACACCCTTCGGATCTAATTACCTAAGCCTTTTCTTGACACAATCACACCACAAACACATAACTAGGGTTCTGACCGAGACACCGATGCCCAAAGCCTCTTTGAACTTCTTAATGTTTTGTCTTAAGTCAAATTTTTAAGCGGACTTTCAATCGATAATCCCGATCCAGTTAGCCCAAGTTATCTGGTGATAAAGCACCTCTCGGATTTACTGGCCCAAGTATTTCCTTAAAACCGAAACATCACAGGCACGTAAATGGACCCTAATCATTAGTGCTCAAAGCCTTATAACTTTGGATTTCTTTGATCTTTCGAGACTTCCCTCTTTTTTTTGGAACTGCTTCAAGGAATTGATTTGAATTCTCATAATACTTCATCAAATTTCTGTTCTTGAAGATTCTTCTTCCATTTCCTCAAGATCCAAATATTTCAAATTCATCAAATATAATCACCTCTTTTAAGCACCACTACTTTCGTTTGAATTCATTATTCAATCTTTTGATTAAGATATCCTCCATAAAAATGGTTACTGGAGGAACAAGCATTCAAATTTTAAGCTTTTAAAGAAAAGAAAGATAGAATATGCAATGCATGCGAAGAAGAAAATAAACAAAAAGAAAAGAAAAAAAAACACAAAAGGATAAAGAAAATTAAAAGCAGAATAGAAAAACAAAAGAGAAAAAAATAACTAACCACTAGTAGAGAGAATTCATCTTACTCTAATCTTACCCAAGATTATTCATCATCATTGTCTTCTTTATTCTTTATTATCTAGAGGCTCATGGTGTTACCGACACCAACTTAAGGGCTTACACCAAACTTAGAATTTAACAAAGTTTACCAATAAATGTTGTAAGTCATATAAAGAAGCATACGTGCATGAAAAAGAAAGAAATAAGATAAACCCTAATTAATGTGGCTTAAATAAGGAGGGATGCTTTTGAAGATGCCTGACTTTAATTCACAATGCCGGGCATTCTTGAATTCATGCTCCCTGGGAGCTGTTTCCAATTTGGCCGCCGGACTTTCAAAGCAACCATCAGGCATGGTCTTCTTGCTCTTCTTGGATGCCGGGCATCCAACTTGTACGCCTGACATTCACCCTTTTTTTAAGTTTAAAAATCTAAAACTAAAAACAAGAATTTAAAAACACAGTTTAAAATTGTTTTGAAGAGGATGCATGTAATAACTTTTTTAAAGAAAATTTTTTACTATGTTGAAATTAAAGAACAAAAAATAGGAGTTAAATTTTTTTTGAAAAACTTTGAAACACAACATGAACAAAAAAAAAAGAAACGTAAAAGAAGAATGCAAAAGAACAAGGAGAAGAAGAATGCAAATATAAAATACTTAATTAGAATAGAAAAGATAAAGACTTTTTATTTTTCTTCTAATTAATTAAAAGAAAAGACTTTAATGGAAAAGAAAAAGAAAAGATACTCACTGGTTGGATTTCTTTCGACAGCTTGATTACTTTTTTGTAAACAACTTTCTTTGTTGGATTAAGCATTCTTTGTGTTTTTATTATGGGTTTAGAATCTTCTTCCAGTGAGATTTTGTACACGCACATGGTGGGGCTTATTCCTTTGGTATTGTTTGAGAGTGTCCTCTCCATTGGACAGGTGTCTGCTGGCTTCTTTCTTTCTTTCTCCTTGGATTGTTATGGCAAATTGATTAGAGCCTTTTTATTGGGTATCTCTTGGGTCAATGATTGGCCAAATTACTCTCTACAACTTCTTTTGATTTGTAGAGATATGTACCCTTTATATGAATTGCCTCACATTCTTCTGTAGGACTTTGCATTTTTGCTAGTTGCTTGGCAACTTGCTCCACTTGCATCTCTAAATTTCTGATAGAGATTATTTTTGAGGTTTGTTCTTATTTTTTGTATGAAATCTTGAAATTGTTAAACAAACTGGGTGGTGGATTAAGATAGTCTTTCCACAGCAAGTTCAAGAGATGAAGGCTCTTGAAGGATTTGATATTCAACATTAAATTTTATTTGCTTGTTTGGCACGTTGAAATATCCCTGCCCTTGACCTCTCCAATCAGAATTTGGGTAATTCTTCCATTCAGAAAAAGATGAGTAATTTTTTGACTTGTAGGAATATCCCATGCAGGCTACCTGCTTTTAGAGTGGCTTACACTATGTCTGTTTTATTTGTTGTGTGAGTGAAGAAAGTTGTTGAAGCATGAGTTTATTGCTTAATATGATCTCCTCCATAGCATCCAACTCCATCATTCCTTAGATACACAAACAAACAAACAAAATCAAACATATCTTGTGGAATAAAGAAGAAAAGAAGAATTAAACAAGATAAAGAAAAGAAAAGAAAAGAAAAAGAATGTAGAATAAAAGAAAAGAAAGAAAAATAAAAAGAAAAAATGTGAAAATAAAAAGAAAAGGAAATAAACAAGATCAAAGTTAAGATTTAATTAGATGTATGTTGTCAATGTCAACTAATTCCCGGCAATGGCGCCAAAAACTTGATGAGCGAAAATTGAAGCTCACAGATGCTAGCTAGTGCGGATTTTCAAAACCACAAACTAACCGGCAAGTGCACCGGGTTGTACCAAGTAATACCTCAGGTTAGTGAGGGTCGATCCCACGAGGATTGATGGACCAAGCAATAATAATTGAATGATTTACTTAGTCAAACAAGCACAAAGGAGAGTTTTGGGTTCAAATGCACTAAATAGTACTAAGAGAAATTAAGAAAGCAAACAGTAAATGGGTTGTGAAGATTATATGGGAAAACCTTTAAGGTTTCAGAGATATTTATTTTTCCGGGTTAATAATTCTTACCAACTACTTTAATCATGCAAGATTCAATTCATGGCAAGCTTTAATTGATTAAATCCTAATTCCTTAGTAATTTGATCTCCTCTAACCTAATCAAGTGTCAATTCCTTGGTCACTTAATTTAGATTAAAGGTTTAAGTCCAATTCTAGTTTATTAGCCACAAAAACCCTAAATACCCAAAGATAAGGTGATTATATTCACATATCATGTTAAGTCCAGGTAATTAGAGAATTATGAGGAGTTACTTTCAAGCTATTATTTAAGTGAGTTAACTTTTCCATGATTCATTAAGAATTGAAGCAGAAAAAGAGTTATCTTTCAATATAATCTAATTCCTAGGATGAAGAATGAAAGTAATCCTTGAATTTAAATCAACACATTAATCAAAATAGAATGACAATAGTGTTAATCCATCAAAATAAACAGAGCTCCTAACCTTAACAGAGGGGGTTTAGTTTCTCATGGGTCAGAGAAAAGCTAGGGTTCCAAAAGTGTGTAAGGTGCAGAATGAGGAAGAGCGAAGAGAAGAGAAGAGAAGAGAGCCCGATAGATTAAATCTTTTCTCCTTTTATATCTAACCTAATTAATTTAAAAATAAAACAAAATAATAACTACTAAAAATTAAAAGATTGTGTTTTGTTTTAATAATAATGAAAAGAAAAGAAAATAAAAATAAATAATAACCAAAACTAAGCTAATGAATCCCTTCCGTGTAATCCAAATATGTTCTACTGGTGCTAAACGCCAGGCTTGGTGTTTAGCACCGCTAAGGCAGAAAATATTTGTGGCATTGCTGTCTTTCTGGCACTAAATGCTAGGCTCAGCGTTTAGCGCCACTAGCGTGCGGTCTTGGCACTGGTTACGAGGCACCTGACGCTAAATGTCGGGTCATGGTGTTTAGTGCCAACTCAATAGAAGGCTTGCACGCGTTACGAGGTGCCTAGCGCCAAACGCCAGGTAATGGCATTTGGCGCCAGCTCAACAGAGTCAAATTTTCTCCTTTTTCTTCTGCACGAACTCTGTCAAATTTGCCTGAATTTTTTTTGAAATAAATAAAACCACAATGCACCTCAAAGTAGCATCCAAATAGGCTTCAAACACTAAAATCTCAATAAAACTCAATAAATTCATATCTAAAATAATAAGAAATTATAGAAAAGATGCTCACGCATCACAACACCAAACTAGAATTTTTGCTTGTTCTCAAGTAACTGAAAACAATGTGAAACTGAGAAGTGGACTTGCCTAAGAGTTGAGTTTTTAATTAAGCTCCTATCTTTTCTTTGAGTGGGGTTAATGACACTGTGATCCTGAACAGTTTCAGCATCTCACTATCATTTGAAGCTCAGGAATGTTAATATCCTTCAGATCTAGAATTTGGATGATATTATGAATTCTCTTCTTTTTTTAACCTCTGATTAATCCTTGAACACAACATTTTCTTTTTCTTTTCTTTAGTGCTTTGCACCTTGAACCTAGCTGTGACTCTAAATGTTTTATCTCAAGATTTGCTTGACATACTAAACCTTCCTAGCCATTGATGCTCAGAGCCTTGGACCTTACTTTTCATTTTTTTCTTTTTTCTATTTCTTTTGCTTCAAAGATTAATTTCTTGTTTAATTTAAAAAATTCATAATACTTCTCTAAATTCCTGTACCTCAAGAATCAACAATGTTAACTCCAAGATCAAATATGCACTATTCTTTTCATGCATTCAAAACCACAGATAAATACCACCTCATCAAGATAAATAGGACAATTCAGAATGTATAAACTCACTTTTGATTCATTATACCACTTCTTTTATTTTTTTACTCTCTTTTTTTAATTCAAGCTCAATGGCCGATACATGAGACAACTTTTTCAACTGAAATTAAAATACTAAAATAATCAACTAGAAATAGAAAAATAAAAACTACTAATACTCATGCAAAGGATTGGAAACAAATAACAGAAAATAGAAAATAGTAAAATAAAAGCAGAAATAGGGAAATAACATAAAATAACTCAACCACCTCAGTCATCGTGGTGGCTGCCTCCTCCATCTGATGGAGCTCCCGGGAATCCTCTCTGAAATCCAAAGTCACGCTTCATCTAAGAGAGCTCCTAACGCTAACTCTGCTACTCCTCCAAGAGCTGCTGAAGAAGGGCAGTGTGGCCCTCATGACTCACCCTCAGCTGATCAATGGATGAGGTCAGCTACTACCAATACTCCTGTAGAGGGAAATAATGTCCCTTAGGCATCGCTGGTTGCTCTGGCTGAGGTGCGGGAACCGGCTCCTCCCTCGGGGCTCTAGCATAGTCCATAGTCTTCTTAGATATGGGCCTCTCTATAGAGATGAGTATATCATGATTAATACGCACTCTGGCAGCATCACAGAGGCGATAGATAAGGTGCGGGAACACCAGCTTGGCGTTGGTAGAGGCATTGGGAGCAATGCTATAAATCTCCTGTGGAATCACGCGCTCCACCACCACCTCGTTTTTTAGCATAATACAGCGGATCATCACTGCTCGGGCCATGGTAACCTCAGAAAGGTTGCTCATCGGGATGATGGAGCACTAAAAAAACTCCAACCACTCTCGAGCAGTCGGCATCAAGTCATGCCGCCCTAACTGGTAAGGCTGGCCCTCAGAGTTGAGCTTCCATTAGGCTCCCAGAAGGCATATATATGCAAGTATCTGGTCTAGCCTCTGATCGCTATTGTCCCTCTCAGTATAGGAATGAGGGTCATCTTTAGTCTATGGCAATCGGAGCACCTCTCTCACCCTCTGTGGACCAAACTCTAGGATCCGCCCTCTAACCATAGTGCGCCAGTTCTTGGGGCTGGGTTTTATGCCCTTCACATGCTTGTATGTGACCGAAGCATTGACATAGAACTCTTGGACCATCAGTTGGCCTACCTCAGTAACTGGGTTACACAGTGTGTCCCAGTCCCTCCTCCAAATCTCAGCCTGAATCTCTGGATACTCATCCAGCTTGAGGTCAAACTGGACTTCTGGAATAACTTTCTTCCTCCCAGTGATCTCATAAAAATGCTCCTCATGAACTTTGGAGCTAAACCGGTTCGAATAAAAAGGACCGGTCACTGGGGCCTTCTCTTTCCTCTTCCTAGAGGAAGACTCTTCTGTCTTGGGTGCCATAGTAATGATTAAATACCATCAAAGCACCATGGCAACACCAAACTTAAAATATTTTCTCGTCCTCGAGCAAAGAGAAAGAAAATAGAAGGAAGGGAAAAAGAAAAAGGGAGAAATAATAATAGTGGAAGGTTAAAACAAAAAGGAGTATGAAGAGGTAGGGGGTAAAAAGAAATTTGAATGGGGAGGGAGGAGGAGTAATAGAGATGGGATTGGTGGTGTGAGGTGAAAGGGTTGGGTAAAAAGCGTATATATAGGAAGAGGGAAGGGGGTTCGGATGGGGAAAGTGAATGAGGAGGGGAAGAATTGAATTGAATTGAATGAGGGGGTTGGGGTTAGGGTAGATGAGAATGGGAATTTGGGAAATTTAAATGGGCAGGGGGGTTGGGATAACGGTAAAGAGGGGGAATAGTGGGAATAGGGTAAAACTGAATGGGGGGTGATAGTGGTAGGTGGAACCCATGTTTTCCAATTTTCAAAATTTAAAACCCCTTTTGAATCACCTCCTGAAGTGCTATTGGCACTAAACGCCAGGCTTGGCGTTTAGTGTCGATAGCGTGTTGTTCAATTTTTTTTCAAGACGAAGCTGTTCATGCGTGCACACAGGTCCATGCGTATGCATGCCTGAGCAAGAGAGTAGTTTGTGCGTACGCACCCGGCAGAGAGGATGGAGATCTTGGTCCTTCTTCTGCCGCTAAACGCCAAATGCCCGCCTTTAGCGTCGTGTGGACAGAGATGACTTCACATTGTGTAGCCACCTTGGCGCTAAATTCCCAACCCGGCATTTAGTGCCACCTCCAAAATGGGCTTCCTCGAATTACGTGCCTTGTGGCACTAAACGCCAAGTCGGGCCATTTAGCGCCATGCCTCCAGTAACTTGCCTCGAAGTTTGTGCCCTCCTGGCGCCAAATGCCAGGTCTAGCATTTATTGCCAGGGCACCCAAATAGAATTCTTCCCAGGGTGTACTATTTTTCCTTCTGATTCCACCTGTTCCTGTTTTCGACACTTTGCTTGACTAAAACACACATAAAAAGTAGGAAGACTATAGAAAATTAGAATAAAATAATCAAAACCAAAATAAAAATAACTGTTAAACTAAGGATATGAATAGTTGGGTTGCCTCTCAATAAGCGATTCTTTAACGTCACTAGTTTGACGGTTAGCTCTGCTAAGTCAGCAGATGAGCAGATCTCTGACGATTAATCTCGCCTCCATGATAGTGCTTCAGCCTCTGGCCATTGACAGTGAACCTCCTATCGGGGTTCTCTTCCTAAAGCTCCACATGACTAAACTGAGACACTCTGGTTACCAAAAACGGCTCTGACCACCGGGACTTCAGCTTTCCAGGAAAGAGCTTGAGCCTTGAATTGAACAATAAGACTTTTTGGCCTAGCTCAAAAGCCTTTATGGCTATCTTCTTGTCATTCCACACCTTGGTCTTTTCTTTATAGAGTTTGAAATTCTCATAAGTAGAATTTCTGAATTCATCAAGCTCATTCAATTGAAGGATCCTCTTTTCTCCTGTAGCTTTGGCATTAAAGTTCAGGCTTTACCATAGACTAACTGATATGGGGACATGCCAATAGGTGTCTTGAATGCCGTTTGGTTTGCCCAGAGAGCATCATCAAGCTTCCTGGCCCAATCCTTCTTTGAGGTACTAACAGTCTTTTCCAGAATTCTCTTGAGTTATCTATTAGAGATCTCAACCTGTCCACTTGTCTGAGGGTGATAAGGGGTTGACACTTTATGACGGATGTCATACCTCTGAAGAAGTGAGTCTAACTGTTTGTTGTAGAAGTGGCTTCCTCCATCACTAATTAGTGTCCATGGGGCACCAAACCGGCTGAAAATATATCTCTGAAGAAAGCTCAATACTACTTTGGCATCATTAGTGGGTAAAGTCACTGCTTCCATCCACTTGGACACATAATCAACTGCCATCAAAATATAAGTGTTTGAGTATGAGGGTGAAAAATGCCCCATGAAGTTAATACTCCACACATCAAACAACTCTATCTCCAGTATTCCTTGCTGTGGCATTTCATGGTTGTAGGAAAGATTCCCAGCTCTCTGGCACTTATCACTGTTCCTCACAAAATCCCGAGCATCTCTAAAAAGAGTCGGCCAATAAAAACCGCTCTGGAGGACCTTAGTAGCCGTCCTCTCACCACCGAAGTGGCCACCATACTCGAATCCATGACAATGCCAGAGAATCTGTTGTGTTTTCTCATCTAAGACACAATGTCAGATAATACCATCTGAGCATCTCTTGAAAAGATAAGGTTCTTTCCACAAGAAATACTTGGCATCATTTAAAAACTTTTTAACTTGTTGTTTAGTGTACTTATTAGGGATGAACCTCATGGCCTTGTAGTTTGCAATATCCGCAAACCACGAGCCCTCTGAATCCAAAGAGTTACTCATCCATGAAGGTCTCAGTCACAGGAGTGGGTTGTTGCTCTCCCTCTTCAGGATCAATCCTGGAAAGATGGTTAGCCACTTGATTCTCTGACCCTTTTCTATCTCTAATCTCAATATCAAACTCCTAAAAAAGGATCACCCACCTAATCAACCTTGGCTTAGCATCCTGTTTGGTTAGAAGGTACTTAAGAGCAGCATGGTCAGTAAAAACATTAACCTTAGAACCAATCAAATAGGACCTAACCTTATCAAAAGCATAAACTACAGCTAAAAATTCATTTTCTATAGTTGTGTAATTCTTTTGTGCATCATTTAACACACGGCTAGCATTGTAAATGATGTGCACAAGCTTGTCTTGTATCTGTTCCAAGACAAATCCTATAGCATGATCACTAGCATCACACATCAATTTAAACGGTAAATCCCAGTTAGGAGGAGCTATGATGGGAGCACAGACAAGCCTAGCTTTCAGAGTCTCAAAAGCATGCAAACAATCATCATCAAAACAAAAAGGAATGTCCGTAAATAAAAGGTTTCTCAAAGGCTTAGCAATTTTAGAAAAATCCTTTATAAATCTCCTATAAAACCCTGCATGTCCCAAGAAACTCAGGGTTTCCTTTGCACTAGTGGGTGGTGGTAATTTTTCAATTACTTCCACCTTAGCTTTATCAACCTCAATTCCTTTACTTGAAATTTGGTGCCTAAGAACAATACTTTCAGTTACCATAAAATGACATTTTTCCAATTCAAAACAAGGTTTGTTTCTTGGTACCGTTTCAAGACTAGGACAGGTGTCTCAAGCAAGAATAAAAAGAATTACCAAATACAGAAAAATCATCCATAAATACCTCAATAAACTTTTCAACCATGTCAGAAAATATGAAAAGCATAAACCTCTGAAAAGTTGTTTGGGCATTACACAGTCCAAACGGCATCCTCTAGTAAGCAAATACACCAAAAGGCCATGTGAATTCCGTCTTCTCTTGATCTTGATGGTCCACTACAATCTGATTATAGCAAGAATAACCATCTAGAAAACAATAAAATGCATGTCTAGCTAACCTCTCAAGCATCTGGTCAATGAAAGGCAAGGGAAAGTGATCCTTCCTTATTGCACTGTTGAGCCTCCTGTAATCAATACACATACACCACCTCGTGATGGTTCTTGTAGAAATAAGCTCATTCTTCTCATTCTTGACCACTATTACCCCTCCTTTCTTGGGAACCACTTGCACAGGACTCACCCATGGACTTTCAGAAATAGTGTAAATTATCCCGGCTTCCAAAGCTTCATAATATCTTTTTGGACCACTTCCTTCATAGTTGGATTGAGCCACCTTTGTGGTTGCACTACCGGTTTAGCATCTTCCTCGAGTAGAATCTTGTGCATACACTTAGCTAGACTAATCCCTTTGATGAACGAATTTTTGACGGTTTAGAATTTCACAATAAATCCTCGTTACAAGTATAGTATCTAAACCAACAATAATCTTTTCATACAAAAATGTGGTTGTCACTAAAACAAACCCAATAAAATTAAACCGAAGTATTTAAACCTTGAGTCGTGTCTCAAGGAATTGCAGGGAGGTGTGTTACTTATAATTGGTTATGAGATTGTATCTTATTGGGTTTTTGAAATAAGAAACAAGGAAAGTAAATGACAAGGAAGTAAACTAATAGCTAAGAAAGCTCTTGGCAAGGTATGAGAATTAGAAGTCCTGTCCTAGCTATCCTTATCAATTGTGACATCAATTGTCTATTGCTCCCACTTAGTTAACCTCTAACTATGAAGGAAAGTCAAGTGGATGAATCGATTTGATTCCTCAAGTCCTAGTCAACTCCTAAGGAAAGACTAGTTTTAGAGAAATCCAAATCAACTAGAAACTTTTAATTATCAATCAACAAAGGAGTTTGATAACTCAAGAGTCTCCAATTACTCAACCAAAATCAAAAGGAGAGAAATCTACACTAAAATCCAACCAAGCATTTTATCAAACACTTGGAAAGCACAACATAAAAGCAGAGAAAACTAGCAAGGAATATTAAATCTAAACAACCAATTGCAAGCATCAATGATAACAAATAAAGGAAGAAGCAATAAACATGAAATACCTCAAATTGCATTAAATAGAAAATCAAATCTAACATGAGAATTCATAAACTAAATTGGCAACATAAAGTAATCAGCAAAGGAAATAAATAAACTAGAAAGCTAGAATAATTAAAAGTAGAAGAGAAACTAAATTGAAATAGAGTAGAAATCTAAATTTGAAAATAGCTAAACCTGAGAATCCTAAAACCTAGAGAGAGGCTCTCTAGAAAACTACATCTAAAACCTACAAAATTTTGTGAATGAATGTTGTATGAATGAATCAATCATTCCCCCCACTCTGCAGCCTCTAATATGTGTTTTTTGGGACGAAAATTGGACCAAAAGGAGCCCAGAAATTGCCCCCAACGTCTTCTGTAATTTTTGCACGTGGCGCATGTCACGTGTATGCATACATCACGCGTACGCGCCGATGGTCTTCTGCGCATGTCACGCGTACGCGTACATCACGTGTGTGCGTTGCCTAACAGCATGGCAACTATGGCAAATTTCATATCATTTCGAAGCCCCAGATGTTAGCTTTCCAACGCAACTGGAACCGCCTCATTTGAACCTCTGTAGCTCAATTTATAGTCAATTTAGTATGAAGAGGTCAGGCTTGACAGCTTAACAATTCCTTCAATTTCTTGTATTCCTTCCACTTTTGCATGCTTTCTTTCCATCCTCTAAGCCATTCCTGCCCTATAAACCCTGAAATCACTTAACACACATATCACGGCACCGAATGGTAATAAGAGAGGATTAATAATTAGAAATTTTAAGGCCAAAGAAGCATGTTTTCAATCATAGCACAAAGTTAGGAAGGAAAATGTAAAACATGCAAATTATATGAATAAGTGCGAGTTTAGTAGATAAAATCCACTCAATTAAGTACAAAATGTACCATGAAATAGTGGTGCAATAAATCTCTCCACACTTAAACATTAGCATGTCCTCATGCTAAGCTCAGGAGAAGCTATAAAGGAGTGAAGAGGAATGGTAAAACTTATGAAATAAAACCTATCTATATGAATGCAACTAAATGCAAAAATACTTCTACTTACTTGGTTAAAAGTAAACAAATTCTCCAAGACAAACATAAATTAGATTCAACTAATTCAAATCACACAATAAGAGACAAGTAAGCTTGTAAGAAGATAGCTTATGAAAGCCGGGAATACAGAATCAAGCATTGAACCTTCACTGGAAGTGTATATGCACTCTAATCGCTCAATTGTCTAGGGTTAATTCACTCTACTCTTGTCTAGTCATGCTTTCTAAAACTTTGTTCTTCATTTAACCAATCAACAAATATTTAGTGTACAAATGCAAACATCATGAGGTCTTTTCAAGGTTGTAATGGGGCTAAGGTAAGGGTGAGGATATATGTATGGCCAAGTGAGTTATAATATGAATCTTTGACTAACCTAAGCTCTCACCTAAGACACACACACACTCAATGTAATTCTAAAATCATGCCTAGCTACCCAAAAATCCCACTTTTGCATCACATACTCATGTATCAATTTTTTTTAATTCCATCACATATGCATTGATCTTTTTATTGAACTTAGCATTGGGGTGATTTTATCCCCTATTTATTTATTTCTTTTCTTTTTTTTCTCTTATATATATATATATATATAAAGCATAATATATCAATGCATATGATTTTTTTCAATTTTTTTTCATGAGTAAGCACCCAAATTTCCAATATTTGTCAATAAAAACACAACACATTCTCATCAACCCAAGTTCCCACATTTTTTCACACTTATTTGACACACACTATCTTAAGCTAACCAAAGATTCAAATCGGGTAATTAATTGTTTTTCCGCTTAAGGCTAGTGATGTGGTAATATAAAGAACAAATGGGGGTTAAAAGGCTCAAAGTGGCAAACAAATGTAAATGAAATGGTGGGCTATTTGGGACAAGTGAGTTAATAACAAATGATGGCCTCAATCATATGTATGCATGAATATACACTAAACAATGGACATATAGAAAGGAATAAACTATAGATTGCAATCATAGGGAAGAAAACACACATGAATAAAAATCATGGTTAAATAATGTAACCATATAATTAAGCTCAAAATCTCACAGGTTGTGTGTTCTTAGCTATAAACCATGTTCCAAATTACAATCTTCAAACAAGTTTAACACAAAAGTTTTAATTTAAATTAGTGAAATGCTATAAAAAGGGTCTTAAAAAAAAGAACTTATCATTTCAACCAAGTAGTAGAAGAGCATGCACAAAATCAAACAAACATACTATCAAACATGCAAATGCAACAACAAATTTAACAAGGAAAATTAAACATTGGTGTTGAAACAGGAAATAACTAACCCACGGAAGTCGGTATCGATCTCCCACACTTAAAGATTGTACTGTCCTCGGTGCATGTTAAGATGTGAAAGTGGTTGGGTGGCTCCAACTGACATTTTTCTCTCCAAAGAATGTGCAGAGGAACTTGTTTGTTGCCCTATATAGAAGTTCTTCCTTTTCCTTCTCGGTGGCCATCCTGAAACAAGAGAAAAGGGAAGAAAAGTAACCCAAAAATAAAGATAAGAAAACAAATAAAATACGAGTGGGTTAATACCAAACAATGAGGATCTCAATTACATGGTAGCTACAATATACAAGTGAGAAAACAGTAGAAGCAAATGGCATATCAATAGTGCAACAATTACAACAATGGGGAAGAGATAGTGGGTAATGCAAGATAGTATAAGTGCATATCAATGCAAATGAAATGCAACTATCATAAAAATTAGCATTGACTTATAATTAATAATACCCATCAATTTAAAACAAGTCACAAAGCACCAAAATAATACAAGAAAAGATACAACAGTTGAATAAGAACATTTAACACCAATGGAAAAATAATAAACTGAGAAAAGAAAATAAAAATATGCACAAGAGTAAAATGCAATGAGTGAAAGTATGCAAATGCAATAAGAAAAGTAGAATGAAAGGGAATAAGGATGAGAAGTTAAAGAAATGAAGAATAAGAAAGTAAGAAAAGAGGAAGAGAGAAGTAGAAAGGAGAGAAGAAATAAGTAAGAAAGGAAAAACAGGGCGCGACGCGAGCACGTGCATCACGCATACGCGTGAAAACTGAAACGACCATGCGACGCGTACGCGTCTGGCACGCTTATACGTGTAGGAACCAAAATTTGCATATGACGTGTGTGCGTGAAAGGATGCGCACGCGTCAGGAACGCATACGCGTGGGTGATTTTTGTGCCTCTAGCACAGTGCCAGCCCCAGACCATCACAACTCTCTGTTCAGCACGCTATTTACGCCGATTGCCATATCCACGCGTGCACGTGCCTGACGCGTATGCGTGGGCTTGCTTGTGCGCAGAGCACGCTTCCTGCCCCACTCCCGCGCAACTCTCTGTTCAAACTTAATATTTTTCACATTCACATATGACGCATGCGCGTCCTAGACGCTTGTGCGTCGAATGCATTTTTTTATGCAGAATGCAGGTGATTATGCAGAATTTATGAATTAACACTAATGAAAATAAAATAAAACTAAGAATAAAAAGAAAAGGGATGATCATACCATGGTGGGTTGTCTCCCACCTAGCACTTTTAGTTAAAGTCCTTAAGTTGGACATTTGGTGAGCTCCTTGTCATGGTGGCTTGTGCTTGAACTCATCTCGAAACTTCCACCTGTGCTTGGACTTCCAATAAGCTTTAACATCTCCAAATAAATTCACCAAGCCTTGATGAAGTTCTCCACAAGCTTTGAGCTCCCAAAGTTGATCCTCTTGTATGCCCGGATCCCAAATCTTGTTCCTACACCCGTCCGTAAGTTGATTATCATGATTCCATCCGGGTGGTTTAGCCTTGGAATTCTCATTTAAGTACCCAAACATCCTCCTGGACCCATTCAGTTTGGTTCTACACCAACTATTGTTATCAAACTTTGAGTGTGCAACCATCATGAACCTAGAGAGATGCTTCCAACCACTACACAATTCTCCCTTACTCTTCAATCTGTAGAGAGCTCTAAGTTGACCATCCATTTCAAGCAACCCATATTCAAGTTGAATTAGAAAGCCTAGAGATAAGACATTTATGCACTTGAATGGTGTGAAGGATGATGGTGACTTAGGAAGGAGGACCTCCCCATACTTTGACAAAGCAAGGTCCACTCCCTTGTGCTCCTCTTTGATGATCTCCACCTCTTGACAAGCTTGTTCAACATTAACCTTGTCTTCAAGTTCAATGGGAGAGGATTCAATTGTGGATAGAAATTCATTGATTCTTGAGTCCATCTCTTGATCAACCTCCTCCAATTTTTCAACCATGATATGCCTTGGAGGTTGTACACCCTCCCCAACATCAAATTCAAACGTCTTGGAAGGAGGCTCTATGACTTGAGTTTCCCATGGAGGTTCTGCATCTCCTAAGTTCTCAACCACTTCCTCTTCTTCAATAATTTTGGCGTTCTCCACTTGCTTTAGTACAAAACCCAGCTCCTCCTCGATGACTTCCACCTCTTGACAACTTTCTTCAAGGGTCTCTCCTAACTTTACCTTTCGGGCTTTCTCTTGCTTCTCTTGAAGTATGTATGCGTGAACCCAATCCATTACGTCCCTAAGATGATCCCTTCTCTCTTCTCTCTTGTTCCATGTCAATAGCATAATTGGGATCATGTTGCTCTTGGATTGATGGATATGGGTGAAAAGTAAGTGCACCAGAGCTTGAGGGTTGAGTATTGGGGGTAAATGATGGATCCATACGGAATATAAGTGCACCAGAGCTTGAGGGTTGAGTATTGGGGGTAAATGATGGATCCATACGGAATATAAGAGCTTGGAGAGTAGAAGTGAGACTGGTGAAAGTAGAGATGAGTGTGGTTTGAAGCTCCTGTTACTCTCGACGAATAACACTAAAGGTATCATCTATGGGAGCTTGGGGTGGATAGGAGGGTTCATTTATTGGGAGAAAAGACTCATAATGAGAAGGTGGTTCTTCTTGGTAAGGATATGGAGATGGTGAATATTGAGGTGGTGGTTCTTGGTATGGTTCATATGGTTCGTATGGTGGTTGGTGTGGTGGATAAGGGTTAGGGTCATATGGAGGTGAATGGTGGAAAGGAGCTTGTGAGAATGGTGGTCTAATGCTATGTTGAGGAGGGGGTTCATAGGCATATGGTGGGGCTAGGGCTTGTTGGTAACTACAAGAGGGTCCACCATATCCATTGGATTGATATGTACCTTGGAATGGTTCTTGCTCATAGTAAGTGGGTGGAGGTTGTTGCCAAGAGGGTTGATCAAATCCTTGTGGCTCCTCCCATCTTTGATTGTCCCATTTTTGATGTAAGCTTTCATTGTAATCTCCTCTTCCTACAACATGATTGTAACCAAACTCATAGCCAAAGGGATGAGAATTCATAGTATCAAGAGAAAATAAAAACAAAAACTAATAAGGAATAATGAAACTAAACTCCTAAAACTAGAAACAACTAACAAAGAAACGAAAAAGCAAATTTATTCACAATATTCACAATAACCAATAATAAGGCACACATTTGCAATTTCCTGGCAACGGTGCCATTTTGATGAACGGATTTTTGACGGTTTAGAATTTCACAATAAATCCTCGTTGCAAGTATAGTATCTAAACCAACAATAATCCTTTCATACAAAAATTTGGTTGTCACTAAAACAAACCCAATAAAATTAAACCGAAGTATTTAAATCTCGGGTCGTCCCTCAAGGAATTGCAGGGAGGTGTGTTACTTATAATTAGTTATGAGATTGTATCTTTTTGGGTTTTCGAAATAAGGAACAAGGAAAGTAAATGACAAGAAAGTAAACTAATAGCTAAGAAAGCTCTTGCCAAGGTATGAGAATTAGAAGTCCTATCCTAGCTATCCTTATCAATTGTGACATCAATTGTCCATTGCTCCAACTTAGTTAACCTCTAACTATGAAGGAAAGTCAAGTGGATGAATCAATTTGATTCCTCAAGTCCTAGTCAACTCCTAAGGAAAGACTAGCTTTAGAGGGATCTAAATCAAGTAGGAACTTTTAATTATCAATCAACAAAGGTGTTTGATAACTCAAGAGTCTCCAATTACTCAATCAAAACCAAAAGGAGAGAAATCTACACTAAAATCCAACCAAGCATTTTATCAAGCACTTGGAAGGCACAACATAAAAGCAGAGAAAACTAGCAAGGAATATTAAATCTAAACAACCAATTGCAAGCATCAATGATAACAAATAAAGGAAGAAGCAATAAACATGAAATACCTCAAATTGCATTAAATAGAAAATCAAATCTAACATGAGAATTCATAAACTAAATTGGCAACATAAATAATCAACAAAGGAAATAAATAAACTAGAAAGCTAGAACAATTAAAAGTAGAAGAGAAATTAAATTGAAATAGAGTAGAAATCTAAAATTGAAAATAGCTAAACCTAAGAATCCTAAAACCTCTCTCTAGAAAACTACATCTAAAACCTAAAAAATTATGTGAATGAATGTTGTATGAATGAATCAATGATTCCCCCCACTATACAGCCTCTAATCTGTGTTTTCTGGGCCGAAAATTGGACCAAAAGGAGCCCAGAAATCACCCCCAGCGTCTTCTGCAATTTTTGCACGTGGCGCATGTCACGCGTACGCGTACATCACGTGTATGCGTCGATGGTCTTCTGCGAATTTCACACGTACGCGTATATCACGCGTGTGCGTCGCCTAACAGCATGGAAACTGTGGCAAATCGCATATCATTTCGAAGCCCTGGATGTTAGTTTTCCAACGCAACTGGAACCACCTCATTTGAACTTCTGTAGCTCAAGTTATGGTCGATTTAGTACAAAGAGGTCAGGCTTGACAGCTTAACAATTCCTTCAATTTCTTGTATTCCTTCCACTTTTGCATGCTTTCTTTCCATCCTCTAAGCCATTCCTGCCCTGAAATCACTTAACACACATATCACGGCACCGAATGATAATAAGAGAGGATTAATAATTAGAAATTTTAAGGCTAAAGAAGCATGTTTTCAATCATAGCACAAAGTTAGGAAGGAAAATGTAAAACATGCGAATTATATGAATAAGTGTGAGTTTAGTGGATAAAATCTACTCAATTAAGTACAAAATATACCACGAAATAGTGGTGCATCACCCTTTCAAGTCACTAATGGTCCATCCAAGAGTTGTTTTATGACTCTTAAGTACTTGTAACAATGCTTCTTCTTCCTCATGCCTCAGAGAAAAACTAATAATCACTGGATAAGAATCATACTCGCTTAGGAATGCATACTTTAAAGAGGGAGGCAAGGGCTTCAACTCAAGCTTTGGAGGCCCTTCCTCTTTACTAGTGGCGTGTGGCTCCCTCTCTTGAGGTGGTTAATCATCAATTTCAAGCAAACCATCCTCTGAAGAGGGTTCCAAAACACCATCAAGCTCTTCAACTTAAAAAACCTCTTGAATTAGTGGCTCAATAAGATCAACTCTCATACATCCCTCAGAGTCACTAGGATGGTGCAGAGCCTCAAGCACATAAAGGACAACCTCTTCTTCATTTACCCTTAAAATCAATTCACTCTTTTACACATCAATAAGGGTTCTTCCTATAGCTAAAAAGGGTCTCCACAAAATAATAAAGGCATTCTTGTCCTCTTCCATATCCAGTATCACAAAATCAGCAGGAAAAATAAATGGTCCTACTTTCACAAGTAAATTCTCAACAACTCCCAAAGGAAACTTAATTGAATGGTCAACAAGTTTAAGAGAAATACAAATAGATTTTACCTCATCAATTTGGAGCTTTCTCATCAAGAAAAGTGGCATGAGGTTGATGCTAGCTCCAAGATCCCATAATACCCTCTGAATAGTGATATCACCAATGGTGCAAGGAATAAAAAAGCTTCCAGGATCTTACATCTTCTCAGGGGGATCCTTCTGAATAATAGCATTACATTCCTTTGTTAGTACCATTGTTTCACTCTCTTTCCAGTTCCTCTTGTTAATCAATAACTCCTTCATGAACTTAGAATAAAAAGGTATTTGCTCAAGAACCTCTATAAAAGGAATGTTGATCTGAAGCTTCTTGAAAATCTATAAAAATCTGGAAAACTGCTTGTCTTTGGAGGCCTTCTAAAGTCTCTGAGGATATGGCATCTTAGGCTTATATTCAGGTGCTTTAGGCTTTACCGGATATTGCTCAAGATCAACTGGAAAGGGATTATCCGAATGCCTTGGAAGGGCGTGTTCTTCTTGGCTCTTAGCCTCCTTCGGAGCTTCTTTTTCAACCGGTTCCTCATTAACCTTTGCTTCTGAACCTACTATCTTACCACTTCTCAGATGTATGGCCTTGCACTCTTCCCTTGGATTAGGTACTGTATTACTGGGGAAAGTGTTAGGAGGCCTCTCAGGTGCTTGCTTGCTCAACTGATGACCCCTTGAATCTCCAAGTTTTTGAGTGAAGCTCTGATTTCTTGCATAAAACTATGAGTACTCTTGGAGAGTTTTGCAACTATAGATTTCAAGTCAAATAATTTCTAAGAATGAGAAGGTTCTTGTTGTGGTTGAGAGGGCTGGAATTGGTGGTTGTTGAAGTTATTCAGATTAAAATTGCCCTGAGAATTATTGTTGAAATTTTGTTTTCTCTGTAGTTGATTTTCCTACCAAAAATTTGGGTGATTCCTCCACCCCGGATTATAAGTCTTAGAGAAGGGATCATTATCAGGGGGTCAACAGGAATTGTCCATGTAATTAACTTGTTCAGGAGAAAATTGAGCATAATCATAACCCTCAGCTTGAGGGAAGCCACCACTCATGTCGTCGGAAGTATCTTGTGTATTGATGGCTGAGACTTGCAATCCACTCAAGTGTTGAGTAAGAGCACTAATCTGTTAAGACATGGCCTTGTTCTGAGCAAGAATTGTGTCCAAAACATCCAATTCTATGACTCCTTTTTTCACAAAAGTCCTCTCAGAAAAATACAGATATTGGTTGTTAGCAACCATCTCGATCAGATCAAGAGCTTCCTCAGGAGTCTTTTTCATATGAAGAGATCTGCCTGCAGAATTATCCGAAGAAATTTTGGCGGCCTCAGTAACTCCATCATAGAAAATCTGTAACTGGATCAAGTTCGAAAATATGTCAGGAGGACATTTTCTGAGCATCAGCTTGTACCTCTCCTAAGCTTCATAGAGAAATTCACCCTATCTCTGCCTGAAAGTCTGAATATCAGTCCTCAGCTTAGTCATCTTCTAAGGTGAAAAGAATTTGGTCAAAATTTTAATGACTAACTTGTCCCATGTATCCAAGCTCTCCTTAGGTTGTGTGTCAAGCCACTTCTTGGCTCTATCCCGTACAGCAAGCGAAAAGAGCAACCTATAAACATTAGAATGAACTCCATTGGTCTTTACCGTATTACAGATTTGCAGAAAATTGGATATGAATAAGTTTTAGTAAAATTGATAATTTTTTTGCACCAAAGTGATGAGTTAAGGCTTCAACTCAAAGTTATTAGCAGCCACAGGGGACAACAATACTATTGCCATAGAAGGTGGGACTAGAAGCAGTGTATGAGCCAAGTGTCCTTCTAAGTTGCTCAGGTAAATTAGGAGCATTGAGAACATTAGGATTAACAACATTGTTGTTGCTGTTTGGATCCATAGTAACTTCTTCAGATTTCTTCTCAAAATTATCCTTGAGATTCTCAGTAGCTTTGTAAGCTCTAGCCTGTTGTAGACGCCTTCTTAAAGCTCTCTCAATCTCAGGATCAAAGTCAAGAAGAGGTTCTTTGTCCCTGTTCCTACTCATAAACAAATAGAAAACAAGAAAAGGTGGGAATCTCTACGTCAGAGTGAAGAGAATTTCCAGTGAGATAACCTGAGTAAAAGAAATAAAACAAAATAAACTAAATAAATAAAGCAAAAATTTTCGAAAATTAATAAGAAGAATTAAGCTAAGAATTTCAAAAATAATGAGGAAAATAAGTAGAAAAAAGAAAAATAAAATAAAGAAACTAAGTGAACACCAAACTTAATTTCGAAATTAAGGGGAAAATTCTAAACAAATTTAAGCTGGATTTTCGAAAAATTAAGGAAGAAAATTAAACAAAATTAAAATAAAGAAAATCTAATCTAAGCAATTAAACAACGGGTAGTTGTCAATCACAATCAATCCCCGGCAATGGCGCCAAAAACTTGGTACGAATTTTCAAAACCACAAACTAACCGGCAAGTGCATTGGGTCATACCAAGTAATACCTCAGGTGAGTGAGGATCGATCCCATGAGGATTGATGGACCAAGCAACAATAATTGAATGATTTACTTAGTCAGACAAGCACAAAGGAGAGTTTTGGGTTCAAATGGATTAAACATTACTCAAAGAACTTAAGAAAGCAAACAGTAAATGGGTTGTGAAGATTATATGGGAGAACAATTAAGGTTTCAGAGATATTTATTTTTCTGGATTAACAATTCTTACCAACTACTTTAATCATGCAAGATTCAATTCATGGCAAGCTTTAATTGATTAAACCCTAATTCCTTAGAAATTTAATCTCTTTTATCCTAATCAATTGCCAATTCCTTGGTCACTTAATTTAGAGAATTATGAGGAGTTACTTTCAAGCTGTTATTCAAGTGAGTTAACTTTTCCAAGATTCAACAAGAATTCAAGTAGAAAAAGAGTTATCATCCAATATACTCTAATTCCTAGGATGAAGAACGAAAGTAATCCTTGAATTTAAATCAATACATTAATCAAAATAGAATGATAATAGTGTTAATCCATCAAAATAAACAGAGCTCCTAATCTTAACAGAGGGGGTATAGTTACTCATGGCTCAGAGAAAAGCTAGGGTTCCAAAAGTGTGTAAAGTGCGGAATGAGGAAGAGCAAAGAGAAGAGAAGAGAAGAAAGCTCGATGGACTGAATATTTTCTCCTTTTATATCTAACCTAATTGATTTAAAAGTAAAACAACATAATAACTACTAAAACCTAAAAGATTGTGTTTTGTTTTAATAATAATGAAAAGAAAAGAAAATAAAAATAAATAATAACCAAAACTAAGCTAACGAAGCCTTTCTGTGTAATCCAAATACACGCTACTAACGGTAAACACCAAGCTCGGTGTTTAGCGCCACTGAGGCAGAAAAGATTTGTGGCATTGCTGTTTTCCTGGCACTAAACGCCAGGCTCGGCGTTTAGCACCACTAGCGTGTGGTCTTGGCACTGGTTACGAGGCACCTAGCGCTAAACTCTGGGTCGTGGCGTTTAGCGCCAACTCAACAGAAGGCTTGCATGCGTTACGAGGTGCTTGGCACCACTTGGCGTTTTGCGCCAGCTCAACAGAGTCAAATTTTCTCCTTTTTCTTCTGCAGGAACTCTGTTAAACTCGCCTGAATTTTTTCTAAAATAAATAAGACCACAATGCACCTCAAAGTAGCATCCAAATAGGCTTCAAACACTAAAATCTCAATAAAACTCAATAAATTCATATCTAAAATAATAAGAAAATATAGAAAAGATGCTCACGCATCACTAGCAAGTGCACCAGATCGTTCAAGTAATACCACGGTGAGTGGATATCATTTCCACGAGGATTAAAGGACTGAACAAGAAAATATCAGATTAAATACCTAATTAGATCAAAATAACCTGAATTGATTAGGGCAGTTGTATCTTGCTTGGAATCTTGGAAATTGAGTGCTTCGGAGGCAGTGATATTGATTGAAAGAGAATAAGAATGGAGAGAGTCAAGGGCTTCGAAGATGTTAAGTCCTCAAGAAAATCAAACCTTGTTTACTTATTTTGAGGTATGCAAAGATCTTTCACGATAAATCATTAGTAACTGATTTCGAATTCCTTTGCTCCTCAGTTTCTCTTTAGTTATCCAATCGCCAATTCCTTGATAAATCGATTAATTAAAGAGGTTAAGTACAAAAACTGATTTAGTTTCTAATAAAATTCAAAAGTAGTCCTTACCCTGAATTATATGTCACTTATTCAAGTTAGTCCTATCCAGTTAAATCTTAGAAGAAAACACAATTTTCAAAAGATGTTCTAATCTAAATTATATGTCACTTATTCAAAATTAGAGTGATTGAAAATCATGTATGTGTCGCACACTAATTGAACCACTATTCCTAGCGGAATTCAAAGAGTTATGTGAAAGAGTTTTCAAGCTTTAATTCAGATCTTAGTTTTTCCAAAGCAATAAAGAAATTCAAAAGGAATTAGCATATCTTCCAATACTACTAATCCGAATGAAGAACGAAAAACTCAATCATGAAATAGATAAATGCAAGACTTCAAAATAAAATAAACTTAAATTAATGATCCATAGAAAACATAAACAGAGCATCTAACCCTTTGACAGAGAATTAGTCACCCATGAAGGAATGAAAGAAAGCGAGAAGAAACTATGTTGAGGAATGATAAACCCCAATTTTGTAGTTTATCTTGTGCTTAATTTAGGGGATTTTATCAACTTTTCTCACATTTATTCAATGAAATAGCATGGTTTCGTAATTCTCCCTTAATTTGTGCTTAAGTGTAAAAACATGCTTTTTAGACCTTTAATTTGCTAGTTTTAATTCACCTTTAATTCCACTAGATGCCTTGATGTGTTTGTTAGTGAATTCAGGTTAAAAAGACTAGGAGTAGATCAAAGGAGTGAAGAGAAAAGCATGCAAAGTGGAGAATTCATGGAAAATCAAGGATTTGGAGTGCATACATCGACGCGCACGCGTAACAGATGCGCACTCGTGGATATGAAGTCGCATGGCGACGCATACGCGTGAAATGACGCGTATGCGTGAGAAGCAAAATGCCAGACGACGCACGCGTACGCGTGACCCATGCGTACACGTCGCAGCTTGCACGTGACCTCATTAAAGTGAAAATGCTGGGGTGATTTCTGAGCTTCCCAGGCCCAAATCCAACTGATTCCAGAGACTATTTCATGCAGAATTGAAGATTGGACAAGGGGGGAGCACTTGGATGAGTTATGATGAGCCTTTAGTTAGTTTTCTAGAGAGAGAAGCTCCCTCTTCTCTCTAGAATTAGGTTAGGATTAGGTTAATTCTTCTTAGATTTAGGTTTAATTTCCTGTTTTCACCTTGTTTTCCTTTTAATCTCTTGTTGTTACATCTATGCTCTCTTGGTTCTCTTGTTAATTTCCCTTTTTATGTCTCGTTTATGTTGATGCACTATTGTTGGATTTGGATTTCCTTTTAATACAATTCAGGTTTTATATTCCCTTGTTGTTTAATTGAGTTGTTGTTATTGTTTCTTCGTAATTGGATAGTTGTAGATTTAATATTCTTGCAATTTTACCATGCTTTCCTTTTTATGCCTTCCAAGTGTTTGACAAAATGCTTGGAAAGATGTTAGAGTAGATTTTTGTGTTCTTGGCTTGGGATGGTAACTTAGGTGAGCTTGAGTTGCTAATGTCCAAGTGATTGATAATTGGTGTCCATTGACACTAGCTTTCACTAAGTCAATTAATGAGGTAGCTAGGACTTCTGGATTAGGATTAATGTAGCTCATTTGACTTTCCTTTACTTGTTAGAGGATGACTTAATGGGATTGATCCTGACAATCATCATGTTGTGGTTAGTAACAAGGATAAAAATCCTTAACCATCAACCCTTGCCAAGACCTTTTTATTATTTGGGTTTCCATTTACTTTCTTGCAATTTACTTTTCTTGTCTCTTATTCAAAACCCCAAAAACACTTTGCTATAGCCAATAACAAGAACACTTCCCTGAAATTCCTTGAGAGATGACCCGAGGTTTAAATACTTCAGTTATTTTTATTGGTGTTTGTCCTTGTGACAATGACGAACTGATTTTTGCTAGTAAAGAAATTTATTAAAAGGATATAATCGCATTGTAAGTATAGTTTCTAAACCAACAGAGAATCCTTTCGTACAAAAATTTGGTTGTCACAAGTAACAAAACCCAATAAAATTTATAACCGAAGTATTGAAACCTCGGGTCGTCTCTCAAGGAATTGCAGGGGGGTGTGTTATTATTGGTTATGGGTTTTCCGAGAATTTTTAGAGTTGGATAATAGAAAAATAAATAATTATAAATTAAGGTAGTGAAAATTAACAAAGAGGTTTTATGTAATTAAATTAAAAAGCCTTGATCCAGAGAAGATTAATTGGAAGTTCTATCCTTGTTGGATTTTCCAAGTGTAATGGTAATTGGTTGTTGTTTTACTTAGTTATCCTTTACTAAATAAAGAAAAATCAAGTTGGGAGCCAACTTCTATTCACAAGTCCTAATCCTCACCCTTGTATTTGGATTAGCGTTAGTGGCCAGAGAGCCAATCACAATTAACTCTTGAGTCTTCCAACTCAAGGGTCTCCAAATATTAATCAACTCCAAAATCAAGTTGGGAACCTACTCCATTGACATGGATGACAATTTCACATAATAAATGACTAAATAAATACTTGAAGATAATCAAACAAATAATGAGGTAAATAGAAAAATACTCTTTGCATTAATAATGTCATAAAAGCTTTCCAATTGTAACTCTGAATAAGGATTAAAGATATAAAAGAGTAGAGAAGATAATTGAAATAAAATTGGAAGAAATTAAATAAACAATAAAATTTAAATGAAAAAATAATATGGAATAAATGAAAATATAAGAATCCTAATTTAAAGGAACATTGAACCTAGAATCTGAGAAGAAGTTGAAATTCTAATCCTAAAAAACCTAAGAGAGAGGAGAGAGCCTCTCTCTCTAAAAACTACATCTAAAACCTAAAATTATGAAAGTATTAAAGTTGTTGTTCAATAAATGGATGTATTCCCCCACTTTATAGCCTCTAATATGTGTTTTCTGGCCGAAAACTGGGTCAAAAACAGCCGAGAAATCGCTGGGTGCGAAATCTGCCACGTTGGTTTTTCGTCACTGCGACGCATCTGCGTGGAGCACGCATTCGCGTCACCTAGATGTACGGCCACTATAGCTAATTATATATCATTTTGAAGCCCCGGACGTTAGCTTTCCAATGCAACTGAAACCGCATCATTTGGATTTCCGTAGCTCAAGTTATGACCATTTGAGTGCGAAGAGGTCAAGCTGGACAGCTTAGCAATTTCTTCAACCTCTTGTATTCTTTCCATTTTTGCATGCTTCCTTTCCATCCTCTGAGCCATTCCTGTCCTATAAATCCTAAAATCACTTAACAAACATATCACGGCATCGAATGGTAATAAGAGAGGATTAAACATAGGAAATTTAAGACCAAAGAAACATGTTTTCAATCATAGCACAAGATTAGGAAGGAAATTGCAAAACCATGCAAATCATATGAATAAGTGAGTAAAGAGTTGATAAAAATCACTCAAATTAGCACAAGATAAACCATAAAATAGTGGTTTATCAACCTCTCCATACTTAAACATTAGCATGTCCTCATGCTAAGCTCAAGAGAAACTATAAGAGTGAAGAGGAATGGTAGAATGTATGAAATGCAACCTATGAATGCAACTAAATGCAGAATGCCTTTTCCTACTTGGTTAAAAGTAAACAAATCCTTCAAGAACAAATATGAACTGGATTTCACTAATTCAAATCACAAAATAAAGTACAAGTGATCTTGCAGAAGAAAATAGCTCATGAAAGCCGGGAACAAGGAATCGAGCATCGAACCCTCACTAGAAGTGTATACACTCTAATCACTCATGTGTTTAAGGTTCGATTCTCTCAATTCTCTACTAACCTTGCTTTCTAAGGCTTGCTCTTCATCTAACAATCAACACAAATTTAATGCATAAATACACATATCAAGAGGTCTTTTAAGGGTTGTAATGGGGTTAGGGTCAAGGTAGGATTGTATTTGGCCAAGTAGACTAAAATCTGAATCCTTAATTAACTTAAACTTTCTACCTAACTTTAGACAATCCATGTAATCATAATACCATATCTAACTATCCATTAACCATATTTTCCACATATTCATGCATCCCAGTTTGAGTACAACTCATATGCATTGCTAACACCATTTACTTTGGGACATTTTGTCCCCTTTTATTATTTGTTCTTTTTCTTTTTTTCTTTTTTTTATTTTTTTTATTATTATTTTTTTTCTTTTTATTTATATGCCTTTTTTTTCTCTTTTGTTTTTCTCAATGCATATGATTAAATTATTGAATGCATGAATATGTCCTAAACATTTCTTTCACATTTTCATAAAGATATATAACATACTTAATTCTCAAACCAAATGTTTTCAAACCCACTTTTCCCACACTTAATTCATGAGCACTCTCACTAGTCTAAGCTAACCAAGGATTCAAATTAAGAACATTATTGTTTTCCGCTTAGAGTTAATGATGTGCTAAAATAAAGAACAAATGGGTGAAATAGGCTCAACATTGGGTTGCAATGGATAATGAAAGGGTAAGGCCATATGGGTATGTAAGCTCAGTGAAACAAAGGCCTCAATCATATAAGTGCATGCATACATCAGACCATGGAAATATAGAATTAAGCAAGACAAAGATCACAATTTTAGAGAGAACAACACACACCAAAAATAAAATATTGGTTGATAAAAATGCAACCAATTCAAATAGGCTCAAAATCTCACTGGTTTTGTGTGTTCGAGCTCTAAACCATGTTCCAAAATAATATTTCTTCAAACAAGTTTTTCAAAAAGTTTAATTCAAATTAGTGAAATGCTATAAAAAGTTTTTGAAAAAGAAATTTGTTACTTCAACCAAGCAGTGGTAGAATATGCACAAAATCAAACAAATATGCAATCAAACATGCAAATGCAACAATGAACAAACAAAGAAAATAAATATTGGTGTTTGAGAAGGAAATAACTAACCCACAGAAGTCGGTATCGACCTCCCCACACTTAAAGATTGCACCGTCCTCGGTGCATGCTAAGATGTGCAAGTGGACGGGCTGCTACAACTGATGCTTTTCTCCATAGATTGTGCAGATGGACTTGTTTGTCTCCCCATATAGAAGTTCTTTTCCTTTCCTTTTTCGGTGGCCAGCCTGAAAGAAGAGGAAAAAGAAGAAAAAGTAACCCAGAAACAAAGATAAGAAAATAAATAAAGTATGGGTGGGTTAATACCAAATAATGAGGGTTTCAATTACATGGTAGCTACAACATGCAAGTGAGAAAACAATAGAAGCACATGGCAAATCAAGGGTGCAAAAATTTGCAATAAGGGGAGGAGTGTGGGTAATGAAAGACAGTATAAACTTATGTAAATGCAAAAGTAATACAAGTATCATAAAAGATGAGCATTGACTTAAATAATAATACCCAATAGTATAAAACAAGTCATGAAGCACCAGGATAATCCAAGAGAAGATGCAACAGTTAAATAAGAAAATTTAACACCAACTGAAAAATAATAATTTTAGAAAAGAAAATAAAAATATGCACAAAATTAAAATGCAATGAATGTAAGTATGAAAATAAAGTAAGTAAAATAGAATGAAAGTGAAGAAGGATGAGAATTTAAAGGGATGAAGAAGAAGAAAGTAAGAAAGGAGAAAGAAAGAAGTATAAAAGAGAGAAGAAAGAAGTAAGAATTTAGAAACGGGGCACGACGCGTAAGCGTGCATCACGCGGACGCGTGAAAACAGAACTAGCCATGCGACGCGCAAACGTCGACCACGCGTACGTGTGGGTGGCCATAAAGGGAACATGACGCGCACGCGTTAGGGACGCGTATGCATGGGTGATTTTTGTGCCTTGGGCACAGTGCCCGCGGCCAGCACAACTTTCGGCCTGACACCTCTTTACGCCGATTTGTAGGGTCACGCGTACGCATGGGTGACGCGCACGCGTGGGAGACTAATTTTTCAAATGACGCGAACGCGTCAGGGACGCGTTCGCGTGGGCGTGGTTGTGCCTAAGGCACACCTCCAGCCACGCTCCTGCGTGACTCTCTGTAAGGTTTAGCGTTGCATGTGACGCGTGTGCGTGGTTCACGCGCACGCGTGGGACGCGCTTTTTTTTTTAATGCAGAATGCAGATGAATATGCAGGAATTATGAATACACTAATAAAAATAAAATAAAATAAAAATGAGCAATAAATAAATTAAAATAAAACTAAGACTGAAAAAAAACGATCATACCATGTTGGGTTGTATCCCACCTAGCACTTTTAGTTAAAGTCCTTAAGTTGGACATTTGGTGAGTCCCTTGTTATGGTGGCTTGTGCTTGAACTCATCCAGGAATCTCCACCAATGTTTGTACTTCTAGTAACCTCCGGGATCCCAAATTAGACGCATAAAGTCTTCAAGCAAGTTGAAGCAAGTGACAAGGCCCCAAGAGTGTTGATTGTTGCGATGAATTCCGGGGTCCCAAACCTTGCTTTTGCACCCGTCTTCTTATTGATCATTATTGTTCCAACCGGGTGTCAAGCAATCTGAATTCTCACTAAATCAGTCAAACAACTTCCTAGACCCATTCAATTGAGCTTTATACCAACCTTTGTACTTTAATTTGGAGCATACAACCATATTGAATCTTGCATGACAATTCCTATTACTAACTATCTCCCGCTTGCTCTTATAGCCACAAAGAGCTCTAAGTTACCCATCCGTCTCAAGCAAAGCATATTCAAGTAGGCTAATTAAGCTTAGAGATGAAAGATTTACCCACTTGAATGAAGGAATGGATGGTGGTGGCTTTGGGGGAGAGGTCTCCAACAACCTTGGCAAGGTGATCTCCAGCTCTATTACCTTGAGCTCTTCCTTGACAACTTCCACCTCCTTGCAAGCTTCTTCAATTTCAACCTCTTCCTCTTGGTAGCTTTCTTCCAATTCAATCTCTTCCTCATTACTTACCAAGGGCATGGGAGGTTGTGCTTCTTCTCCTTTAATCTCCATGTCAAGTCCAATGAGAGAGGATTCAATTGAAGATAAGAATTCATCAATGATTGAATCCATCTCTTGATCATCCCCTTCAAAGTCTTCAACCATGATATGCCTTGGAGGTTGTACACCCTCCTCAACATCAAATTCAAACTCCTTAGAAGGGGGCTCTATGACTGGGCTTTCCCATGGACATTCTGCATCTCCTAAGTCTTCGACCACTTCTTCCTCTTCAACGATTACGACTTCCTCCAATTGTTCCAATACAAATTCATGCTGCTCACTGTCCACCGAAGTTTCTAGCTTCTTCTTCATGCTGCGTTCTTCAGTAGACTCTCCATATGAAGCCATGGGGGTTCCTTGAGCGTCTGAATGTCGGGAAGGTAATCGATTGATCGCTTGCTCCAGTTGGTGAAGGGTTGCATGAAATTTATTCACTGTTTCCTTTAGACGCTCCCGTGATTCTCGGGTCGATGGATATGGACATGGTGTATATTGAGGTGGTGGTTCTAAGTATGGCTCATAAGGTGGTTGGTATGGTGGATATAGGTTAGGATCATATGGAGGTGAATGGTGTAAAGGGGCTTGTGAGTATGGTGGTTCAAAGGTATATTGGGGAGGCGGTTCATAAGCATATGGTGGGCCTTGTTGGTAACTACAAGGGGGTCCACCATATTCATCATCTTGGTACGCTTCCTGGAATGGCTCTTGACCATAGTAATTTGGTGGAGGTGGTTTGTCACGAAGGGGTCCACCATGACTATTGTCTTGGCATGCATTGTAGAATGGTCGTTGTCCATGGTATCTTGGAAGGTGTTGTTGCCGAAAGGGTTGATCAGATCCTCGTGACTCCTTCCATCTGTGATTGTTTTGACCTTGATGCATGTTCCTGTTATAGCTTCCATTCCTTTCAACAACATTAGAACCAAACTCAAAGCGATGGGGGTGAGAACTCATAGTAGCTTAATAAAAATTAAAAACAAAAATAAAAATAAATAAACAAGCAAAATAAAATATTTACAATAACCAATAATAAGGCACACGTTTGCGATTCCTCGGCAACGGCGCCATTTTGACGAACTAATTTCTGCTAGTAAAGAAATTTATTAAAAGGATATAATTGCGTTGTAAGTATAGTTTCTAAACCAACAGAGAATCCTTTCGTACGAAAATTTGGTTGTCACAAGTAACAAAACCCAATAAAATTTATAACCGAAGTATTGAAACCTCGGGTCGTCTCTCAAGGAATTGCAGGGAGGTGTGTTATTATTGGTTATGGGTTTTTCGAAAATTTTTAGAGTTGGGTAATAGAAAAATAAATAATTATAAATTAACGCAGTGAAAATTAACAAAGAGCTTTTATGTAATTAAATTAAAAAGTCTTGATCCGGAGAAGATTAATTGGAAGTTCTATCCTTGTTGGATTTTCCATGTGTAATGGTAATTGGTTGTTGTTCTACTTAGTTATCCTTTACTAAATAAAGAAAAATCAAGTTGGGAGCCAACTTCTATTCACAAGTCCTAATCCTCACCCTTGTGTTTGGATTAGCGTTAGTGGCCAGAGAGCCAATCACAATTAACTCTTGAGTCTTCCAACTCAAGGGTCTCCAAATATTAATCAACTCCAAAATCAAGTTGGGAACCTACTCCATTGACATGGATGCCAATTTCACATAATAAATGACTAAATAAATACTTGAAGATAATCAAACAAATAATGAGATAAATAGAAAAATACTCTTTGCATTAATAATGTCATAAAAGCTTCCCAATTGTAACTCTGAATAAGGATTAAAGATATAAAATAGTAGAGAAGATAATTGAAATAAAATTGGAAGCAATTAAATAAACAATAAAATTTAAATGGAAAAATACTATAGAATAAATGAAAATATAAGAATCCCAATTTAAAGAAACATTGAACCTGGAATCTGAGAAGAAGTTGAAATCCTAATCCTAAAACCTAAGAGAGAGGAGAGAGCCTCTCTCTCTAAAAACTACATCTAAAACCTAAAATTATGAATTATGAAAGTATTAAAGTTGTTGTTCAATGAATGGATGGATTTTTCCACTTTATAGCCTCTAATCTGTGTTTTTTGGGTCGAAAACTGGGTCAAAAACAACCCAGAAATCGCCGGGGGCGAAATCTGCCACGTTGGTTTTTCGTCACTGCGATGCGTCCGCATGGAGCACGCGTTCGCGTCGCCTAGCTGTATGGCCACTATAGCAAATTATATATCATTTCGAAGCCCCGGAGGTTAGCTTTCCAATGCAACTAAAACCGCATCATTTGGACTTCTGTAGCTCAAGTTATGACCATTTGAGTGAGAAGAGGTCAGGGTGGACAACTTAGCAATTTCTTCAACTTCTTGTATTTCTTCCATTTTTGCATGCTTCCTTTCCATCCTCTAAGCCATTCCTACCCTATAAATCTTGAAATCACTTAACAAACATATCACGGCATCGAATGGTAATAAGAGAGGATTAAACATAGGAAATTTAAGACCAAAGAAACATGTTTTCAATCATAGCACAAGATTAGGAAGGAAAATGTAAAACCATGCAAATCATATGAATAAGTGAGTAAAGAGTTGATAAAAACCACTCAAATTAGCACAAGATAAACCATAAAATAGTGGTTTATCATACAACCATATTAAATTTGATGTGAGGATTCATTGTTAGTTTAGAACTATATTTGCAACGAGAATTTATTGTGAAATTCTATATCGACAATTTTCCGTATATCAATTTTTGGCGTCGTTGTTGGAAAATTGAAAATGTGTGCCTTATTATTGGTTATTGTATATACGTGAATATTGTGAATATGTTTGCCTTTTGCTTCTTTGTTAGTTTTTGGTAGTTGTAGGACTTTATTCTCTTTATTTGTTACTAGTTTTTGTTTTTGTTTTCCCTTGTTACCATGAATCCTCATCCTTTTGGCTATGAGTTTGGTTACAATTATGTTGTAGGAAGTGGAGATTACAATGAGAATATGCATCAGGGATGGAATAATCAAAGGAGAGAGGAGCCTCGAGCATATGATCAACCTTCTTGGCAACAACCTCCGCCGGTTTCTTATAGGTATAATTCCACTCCTAATGCATATCAATCTAATGGATGTGGTGATCCTCATTGTGGTTGTCAACAACCACCACCATATACCTATGAGCCTTATCCTCAACATAGCCCTCAACCATACTCACAAGCCCTTTTTTACCGAATACCTTCCTATGACCCTCATCCATCATATAACCAATCACCCTTACCTCATCCTTGTGACCATTATGTAAGAAAATCCTTAGAGCCACCATAATTCCAACACAATTACTCCCAAGGACCACAAATTCCATACGCACCACCTCAATACCCTTACCAAGAAGAACCACTTTCCTATCATGAACCCTTCCTCCAAAACAATGAATCCTCCTAACCACCCCAATCTCCAATAGATGAAACCCTTAGTCTTATTCTCCAAGGGCAAGAAGAGATGAAAAGGGAGGTACTAGAATTCACGGCCGCCTTGGACGAGGTAGTGAATTGATTAGCCTCCGAATACTTGAACACTCAAGGCACTCCCATGGCCACATGTGGAGAATCAATTGAAGAGCATATCATGAAGGAGAGATTGAAAACTCCGGTGGAAAATGAGAAATGTTGCTTTGTGTTAGAACAATTGGAGAAATCTATGATTATATTATTGAAGAAGAAGAAGAAGTGGTTGAAGACTTAGGAGATGCGGAACCTCCATGGGAATCTAGAGTCAGAGAAACTTTCTCCAAGATAATTGAATTTGATGTTGAGGAGGAGATTGCACAACCTCCAAAACAATTGTTGAATGAAGACTTGGAAGGAATGAAGCAAGAATTGAGTTTCCTTGGTGATGAAGATCATGCATCAAACCTTCTTGGTGGTAAATCCTTTGAACTTGAAGAACCTTCTCCCGGTGAGATAGAAAGCAATATGGAGGTAGATTTCTCTCATCCTCCCATTTATGACTTGAGTGATGGAGAAGAGTTAGATGAAATTGATGAACAAATGATTGAATTTGAGAAATCTTGTGAAGAGGTGGAGGTCTTTAGAAAAAGAAGGACGAGAGTTGAGTATGGCTTGTCAAGATCCTTGGAAGCTTCTTCACCTAGGTTGTCATCTACTCCTTCATTTGAGTGGGTAAAAGTCATCTCTATTAGCTTTATTGTCTCACTCGAGTATGGCTTACTTGAAATGGATGATCAACTTAGGGCGTTTTGCGGGATGAAGCGTAAAAGAAGGATGTTTCGTGGTTGGCATTGCAGTTCAAGGCTCATTTTGGTTGACACATCAAAGATGAGATACGAAGGTTGGACTAATGCTCAATTAGGTGGGTCTAGAAGGAGAGTTTGGCATTTCATTGAGAATTCATCTTGCTTGCCACCCAAATGGATTAATGATAATCAACTTGAAGACGGGTGTAGAAACAAGGTTTGGGATCCGAAAATACATGAGGATCAAATTTGGGAGCCCTTAGCTTGTGCGGAACTCCATCAAGGCTTGGTAGCATTAATTTTGAATGATGGAGCTTATTGGAAGTCCAAGCATTGGTGGATGTTCAATGATGGATTCAAGCACAAGCCACCTTGATGAGGAGCTCCTCATAAGTCCAACTTAAGAACAATAAATAAAAGTGCTAGGTGGGAGACACCCCACTATGGTAAAATCTTTTCATTTTTCTCTTTTGTAAATATTGGTAAAATTAGTTTACTCTCAAGTTTTGTTTAGTTTGTTGAGTTTATTTGGTAGTTTGGTATGTTAAATAAGATTTTATGGTGTTTTAGTGGCAGTTTGGAGGTTTGGAATGCTTAGTTTGGTGCAAAAACTTGGAAAAATTTTGAAAAACAGAGCACCATCCCATGCGTACGCATGACCCCAAGTTTTTCCACCATCCACTCGTACGCATCACCCACGCGTACGCGTGGATCCAAAATTTTTAGGCTTCCATACAAATTCCAGAGAGTTGTGCGAGTTTTGGACTGGAATTGTGCCTTTCGCACAAGCCCACCCACGCGTACGGGTCAACCCACGTGTACGTGTCGCCTCTTTGATTTGCCTATCATGCGTACGCGTGACCTACGCGTACGCGTCGCTCCCATTTCACCTCACCACGCACACGCGTACGCGTGGATTACCCTATCTCACCACTCTTCTTTTCTCATCTTCTTTCCATTTCTTTCCTTCTTCTCTCTTCTCCTCTTTTCTCTCCCTTCTTCAACTATCATCCAACACTACCATACACCATCAACCATTAGTTAGTTTAGTTAGTTAGCTATTTAGTAAGTTTCATTTTTGTTTAATTTTTTATTTTTTTTTATAAGTGTTGGATTATTAATTTGGTTGCTATTCATTGCTGCTTATTACTAACTGAATGCTATTTTGGCATAATTGATTTTGGATATTCATTGTTGGATTCTCTTTTTGAGGTTACAATTTATTACTTGATTTTAAATTTTTCATGCCTAACCTTTGTGAACACCAAGTACATGAGAATTGCCTTTAACAAATGATAAATCTTTTGAATTGCATGATTTGGCCACCATGTGATTTGAACTCCTTTTCTTTGATTAGGCAATTTCTTGATGGATGTTGTGCATTTATCTTGATGCATTGTATTTCTTGATCATATGCATCCATATGTTATGCTTATGCCTTAATGACATGATTGTATTTCTTAATTGTGACATCTTCTAAATTGATAGTGGAAATTTCGTCGGTTAGGAACTGTACTTGCAATGATGTTTTTATAAGAATTTCTTAACCGACATTTTTCCAACCATCAAGGAACCGAGTGGATTTGGATCCGAAGATCCTCCTTCAGGATTGCCTTTCTTATGAACCTTGGTCACTTATTTATATCCTAAGTCTACTTAAAATTCAAACTATCATAATCTCATCTTTCGAAGAGAAAAATAAGATAACTAATTACTGACTTCAATTTCAAATCAAATCCTAAGAACCAAATCTTTTATGTTTCTAGAAAGAATTACTAACTAATCTTCCGGAGTCTTGAATATTTTGGATGTGATTAAGACTTATAATAATGTGTATAATTGAGATTGGGCTTTAATTGTTGTATCCTAGGAGTTGGAATTTGTCTTCATGCCGGGCTTGTATAAAGGAGTTTGGACGTGTGGCCCAATTGCACCTCCAGGACTGCTCACATGCCGGGCTTGTAAGGATTGGCCACCGGGCGTGCCCTTGGAAAGAGGCATGGCCGTTGGGCGTTTGGTGCATAGTTATCATAACCGAACTGGCAATCAACCCGGTGAGATTACTAGGTCACCGGGTCACTGGTTCAACCGGTGGGTTATAGGTTGAACCGATTGATTTGGTCATAATTAAATATTATATAAATTTTTTTTATATTAAATTAACTTATTTTTAGATTTTATTAATTAATTTTTATATATTACCTTATTCAATATATGTTAAAAAATATTAATAGATATTATATAATTATGAATAACAAAAATATGTTATGATTAATGAAAATATTTTTGCTTATCTTTTTAGTTTATAGATATTTAACAAAATTTAATGTTTATTTTAATAATTGTGTAAAATAAAAAATAATTAATTTAAGAAAGATTAAATATAAAATAAAAAATTAAATTAATATAAAACTACTTATTCAAATAAAAAGACAAAAGGATAAAGAGATTTTAAATTTGCATGACTAAAAGAGTTATTACATGATGTTATTAATTTGGATATGTCTACTAGTTTGTAATATATATATATATTAAAAAGTATAGTATATTGTAAAGAACAACTTGGCCTAGTGGGAGAGCATTCTTCTTGATGTTGATGTTCCCAGGTTCGAATCCAAGAGGCAATATATACTAAACATGCATGCTGGGCGTATATGTTGAAGTTTGGGGCGCTATTTTAATATGGCCTCCGGGCTTGTAATCATGTATGCCAGACGTGCATGGTTTTGTTTCTTAGGGCACGGTTTTGCTACCCTTGAATCGTACTTGTATTTTTCTTGTCAAAAAGCTTTAATTCTTGTTTGTTTTGATCCGAAAATTCTTTAAAATATAAAAATACTATTCCAACTCCAAATATTTGATTATTTATAAAATTCTATTAGAAAACAAAATAAATTTGATCAAAACTTAAGAAATAAATGAAAAAGAACCCTAAAAATTGCTTAAGATGACGTGTGATCAACTTCCACATGGATGATAACAACAACACCACCACCACCATGACCAATGTTCTTTCTCCACCTTCTTTTCTATTACCACACTCCTTCTTCAACCTCCCTAGTGCACTAGCCGCCGCCTGACCTTTGTCATACATCTTTATTCGAAGACATCATTCCTAGAGACGACTCTAGCAGACCACGTACCTCACCATCACACCACACTCCATTTCACTTCCTCATTCTCAATTCTCCCTTTCTATTTCTCTCACTTGCTCTCCTTCAACACCTATGCTTGATCTGTGTTTATCACTTTTTTTGAAAAAATAAATATTGAATGTTGTTCTTGACTATGTTGATTATTATGTTCTTGTTGATGTTGATTTTGTTTGTTGATGATGGTAATGATGATAGAGGTTAGTTATGTCATTGGTTAGGGTTCAACATAGCAGTAGTTGGGGTTAGGTGTGACAACAGTGAAGGTGATGACGTTGGTTGCAGTAGGGTAAGAAGGGTGGTTGGTGTTAGGGATAAGGATGTTGAGTCATGATAGCGATGATGTCAATGTTAGTGAGAAGGGGGGTCGGGTTGTGGGCAGCGGCAGTGAGGAATGATAGGTGAGGAGTGAAAGGGGGTGGGTGAAAGGATGATGATGGTTGTGGCTAGCTTAGTGGGAGGTGATGTGTGTTGGGATTAGGGCGAGATTGAGATTAGTTAGATTTTGTAATTAAGGATGGGGGTGAAGTGTAGTGATGATGAAGGGTTTTGGAGGTTGAATGGTTTTCCTCCAAGTTATCAAAATTTTGACGAGAGATACGGTCATAGTGAGGATGACGATACGTATCGTCGATGAGGATGCTATTTCTGAATGAAAACAATGAGATGTAATACCCACTTGAAATTTAGCCATCAAGTTTTGATGGTAATTGACGCATTAGCTCATCACTAGTATTATATGTTTGTCTTGTTTGGGTGTGCTATTTATGATTTATATTATACGTGCTTAATGGTTATTCGGAGGACCTTGAAAGTTAGGAGGTAGGAGGACTCAGATTGGACCCCTTTAGGTTTGTTGGTAAGAGAGAAAATTGATTAGTCTTAATGAATTGTGTAAACCCCTAGGCTTGTGTAAATCTTTGGGCTATCTTAGAATGCTTTTGAGTTTATGTTTCTTTAAATAACGTTTATTCTTTGACTAGCCCGACAAAGATCCTTCTGATTTTCACCCTTGTTGTTCTTCCAATATTTTTTCATAGATGCGGATTATGGTGATCGCAATGGCTTATTAAGCTGTGAGCTTGCTAAGGAAGAGAAGGCTAAGACTTCATAGGCGTCTAAGGCTGCGTTTGTTTCCTGGGACTAGGACTAAGACTGAAAGATTGTGATTGAGTATTATATTTGGTTCAGAGACTGAAACTGAAATTTCAGTCCCATAACACAAAATTTCAGTCCCTTTAGTACTTCTAGAAAGTGGGGACATAGGTTGTATTTGGTAGTGGGGACTGAGACTGAGAGACTGGAATTCAGTATTGTGTTTGGTGGTCAGAGACTGGAACTAAAATTTCAGTATCTGTTTCCAAAACTTCAGTCTCTTCAGTACCTCAAGAAAGTGGAGACACAGGGGATTAAAATTTTATAGACAGAGATTGAAGCTTTATTAATATTTCTTTCCTAAAATACTCTCATTAAAAATTCAATATTCCAAATCTACCCCTTGCCATCCCCACTGCCAACACTTCTTCACACCTCTATCAATCCTAAACTCACGACCACATCCCTACAATCACTGACCCACCATTAACAACAACAATAATACCAAGAATAATAATAATTTCATAAACATTTCAAAATTAGATTCAATAATCTCATAAACAAGAGGATTTTAAAATTAAAAAAATGGAAAAACAAGAGAGGAAGTAGGAGAAGACGGTGGCGAAGAGAGAGGAGTCGCTGACCCTGCCGAACAAGGAATGGAGGGGACGCACTGATGAACGGCTCCAGTCGCTGGTAGAGCTTGTGGTGGCCCGAACTGCTGCAATTGCAACAGATTAGATTGGACCTGTAGGGTTGTTAACGATAGTGCTTGAAAGCTGTGGGGCCTCTGGAGTCGACGAGGAGTTGTGCAATGGCAAACCAAGAGGGAGAGGGAGAGTGAGAAGGAGAAAGAAGATGGTGAGACGTTATAATGAGGGTTAATGTTGTTGGAGGCGACTGTGGATTGATAACAAGGGTGATTTTGTTTTCTTTGTTTTAATTTCTTAGAGTAATTTTGTAATTTCACTTATTTTAGTCTCTGTATTTATCTTGAATCAAACAAGATATTGAGACATAATTCAATCTTGTACACTTTATACCAAACACATTACAGAGATTTAATTTAGTCTCTGTCTCTCAATTTCTGTCTCTCAGTCTCAGTCTCTCTTCCAAACACAGCCATAGAGATCGAAATTGAAATTCTTAGAGACGGAGACTGAAACTTTAATAACATTTCTTTTCAAAAATACTTTTATTTAACTCTTAAATTTCAAATCTACCTCTCAAACTTTATATTTATCTTGAGCCAAATATGATATATAATTAAATATAATTCACTTTAGTATATTTTACATCAAATACAATATAAAGACTTAATTTAATCTCTGTCTTTTAATCTCTATCTTTTAATTTCAGTCTCTCTTTTAAATGTAACCTCTTATTTATTTACTTTATTATTTACTACACATATGGGGAACTTGATTCAAGCTTATATTCTAGATGGGTTCCAATTAGGGGGCCTTATTTAATATGCTACTTCTGTTCTTAATTATGACCTTATAACTGCTACTTATTATGGATTATATTGCGTGAACGAACTATTGGACCCATCAATGAGATATTTGTGAAATCTTAGGTGAGCGCGAGGAAGAGAGCGATTGAGGTTTTTATTAACTCTTATTTTCATGTAAATTATATTAAATTAAATAAAAAAAATTCTTATAAAGTAAGCTTGCAAAATGATAACACTTTCATGAGGAGTCTAGCACATGATTTAAGTGTGTCGGTGGCGGTCCCCTTAGTTTGGGTGTTACAGTCACGATTTTAATTGTTATCATAGACTACACTATAATTACGGTTAAAGACAATAGGTTATTCTATGTTAACGGTTAACAATTGTGACAATAGTCTACACTATGATCATATTTATTAACTGTGATATTAGAATATTTTGTGGTTTATAAATGACATTTGAGGTTTTTGCTTTTTTATTCTGTTTCTGTGTCTTTTTTTTTTTTTTTTCTAGTCTTTCTCTTCTTTTTTTTTTAATATCTTCTCCTCTTTCTTATGTATTTTTTTTGTTAATTATTATATTAGTCTCTATAATTTTATTAAATTTATAATTAAATCTTTATATTTTTTTTCTTTTTAATTAGATCAGTATACTACTTTTAATTTTGTAATTAAGTCTTTTTTATATAAAAAATGTTAAAATTAACGGAATATTCCTCTCAAAAATATAATAATCAAAGATCTAATTAGATTTTTAATTGTGAATACCTTTAATTTACCAAAAAATATTCTGTTAACTCTAACATAATGTAAGAATTCAATTAAAAAAATATATAAGAATTTAATTATAAATTTGATAAAACTATAAGAACCAACAGATAAATTAAATATTTTTTTTCTTTTCATGGTTTAAAGAATCTGATGACAGAGAAAAATGGAAAAGAAGAATTAAAAAATGAAAAAAGAAAAGAAAAAAAACATAAGAAACAAAAAATACAATTATTTTTATGATAAACAGTGTTTTTAAAGTAAGCATACAAATTTTTTAAGTCAAATATAGGAAGCAAATATTATTCAGAAGTGTTTTTACTCTTTTAAATTTAGGAGTTATTTGAATAAATTTATAGAGAATAGGTTGGAGACACAATGTTACCACTATTCTCCTATTCTAAGTTCGTAATGTTCCAAGTTCGTCATTCCCAATGGTTACCTTTCCTGGCTTTCCTGCCAGGAATTTAGTCTGCTTTCCTTATATTTTAAAAGATCATGATATGCTCATTTTTCATCTGTTTCTCTTTCCCTGCAGCGGTTGACCGATCCATATCTTTGAGGACTCCGACGCTCAAGTTAGCATGGATCACAAGAAGAACTAAGTCAGAGATCATACCTTAGTGCAGGTATTTGAAATAGTACATATATATTGTGAGGTTGTGATGTCATGAGCTCCTCTCCGTATATCCTTTAGAGGTTATGAGTTGCTTTTTAGGTTAAGTTGATCTAGGAGAATGAGTTGCTATTCTTACGAGTTATTTGATACTTTGTTGTGGTATCATATATTCATATGATGTTCTTAGGTCTATATGTAGTTGACATTGTAACTTTTTTTTATTAGTAGAATAATGGTTACAATGTAGCAATTAAACTCATAAAATTGAGTTATTAAGTATTGTAATGAGTGATGAGGAGTTAGTGTTGTCTTCTTTAAAATCTAAAAAAATACTTAATCATTAAACTGCTTCATTAAAACTTCTCATATTCTTGAACTTAATTCTTTGTATTGGACTTATAAAAATATTTTAAAATAAACATATAATAATTTTTTTTATGATAAACACAAATCTTTTAAAGGTAAGTACACAATTTTTTTTAGAAAAATATATATATTGAGCAAATATAGTTTTTTTTATAGTAAATACGGAAAATTTTTTACTGTAAAACCAGGTTAATTAACGACTAATTAGTCCATAAATGAGAATTTATTCTAGAAAGCCAAAAATGTGATTTTTATGGCTTAATATGATAGAGGAGATTAAAACAAGAATTTTGATACCAATTTTAAAGAAATCGGCCCAAGATTAGACCGAACGGGCTAAACCGGGCCAACCGGACCCATATTGGGCCCTTGACCCAACCAAACTAAACCTAAAATCCTAAAAACAGCACTCTCTCTCCTCTCTTAAGCCTCCAAAACGCTGAAATGAAATGAGGAAGGGGAAGAACACTCTTCCAAAGTTCTAATCCTCACTTGATCTTCAAACCACCATAACTTTTGATCCGGAGCTCCGATTGCCGCACCGTTTGCGGCCACGCGTTTACCGCGACAAGCTCTATAAAATCCACTACTTTTTTTGAGGTAAGCCACGATTTTAGTCCAGTTTTTCAGCTTTAAATTCGAATTTAATGGGAAAAGTGTTGAGATTTTGGACTCTTTGATGTTATAGGATCCAACTAGCTTGAAGGAGAGACTTAATCTTGTTTCCTTGATCCTTTGGTATGGTAAGACTCTCAACCCTAGTGTAATTTGTGGGTTTATGATATTTGGATATTGAGTTGTGTTTGGATGTGATAATTGTGGTCAGGAAGTGTTTATTTGTGTGTTGGAGCTTGATTGAGATTTTGGAAAGCTTGGAAAAGAGCTTTGGTGTGCTAAAAATCTATTCTTGGAGGTGTTGAAGCTTTGAGAGCTTGTGGAAAGGTGATTTGGAAGTATTCCGGGTTAAGCAAAAAAATGGCTAAGGTATGGTCTCGATTTTCTGTATCTAAAATGTAATGTGGTGTGAAAACTTAGGCTAGAAGCCCTAAGATAGGATTTGAATAGTTGATGTTGTTGAATGGTTGAAATAAATTGTATGGTCATATATGTGATTATGAGTATTGATGTTTTGATGGTGTGATGCATAAGAGATATGCATGTTTTGATATATGACTAATGATTGGTTGAGGTTGAATTGTGGGTGAAATCATATTGATAGTGAGGGTGATATTGATTGTGTGTATTGATGATTGATTGGAGATGGTATTGTTGGGAATTGGGACGAGAAAATATGTAATATGATATTATTTTTTGAAGTTGAGTTACTTGGTTGAGATTAGTTAAAATGATGGATTGGTGTGTTATGATTTGATAAAAATGTTCATGTATGAGTTGAGGAGGCTTGAGGTTAATTTTTGGTATGTTTTGGTTGATTTTAAAAAGTGTTGGAATTGGGTTGTTTTGAAAATGGCACTTTGTAGTTTTGTATGAAAATGTGGTTCTTGGGCATACTTTGACGGAGCATAACTTGGACTCCGGATCCCCGATTTGTGCCAAACTTATTTAGAAATGAAATTGGATCCGGGATGTTTATGCCGTTCGAAGAACGGGTGAAAAATGATTTGAAACGGAGAAGTTATGCCCATTGGAAGATTGGGGGTTGAAATTGTGAATTCTGCAGCTTTTTAACTGAGAAACATTTTTGGCATATCGCACACCCACGCGTATGCGTAGCCGATGCGCACGCGTCGTTTTCAAATTTTTGCCATCCACACATGCGCCTGGTCGACACCTACGCGTCGATGGGCTAAATGAATTGCCCAGCCAAAATTCCTGAGAGTTGTGCCAGAGTTGTGCTGACTTTGTGCCTGGGGCACAAAACGCACCCACGGGTACACGTGGCCGATGCGCAGGCGTCACTTGGCTTTTCTCCCATCCACGCGTGCGCGTAGGAGACACGTACGCGTCACTGTATCTTGTTGCCTTCCACGTGTGCGCATGGGCTACGCGCATGCGTGACCCTATTTTCATTCCAAAGTTGATTTTTGAGTTTTCAATGCCAAATTTTAGACTTTTAAGCCTCCGATCTCACCCCTTACGTCTTAAAACTTTATGATAATCCTAGCAATAGGAAGAAGCTCGGAAACGTGGTAGCTTGTGAATGAAGAAAGGGGAGAATTAACGATCAATGATGATTGAAGATGATTGTATGAGATACGGAGGATGGTGGTGGAAGTGCTTTATATGCCGTGAGCTGAAGGGCTGTGATTGTTAATAAATTGGCTTGTTATGGATTGTATTATGGGCCGAATGGCTGAGATATGGCCGTGTTATGGCTGAGCTATTATTGAATTATGGCCAAGTATGATTGCATATATACGTATTGAATGAAATGTGAATGCTACACTTCCACTATCTGAGATACGAGTTTTCCTGGGAGAAAGCAGTGGCTAGCCACCATGTGCTTCAGGTGGAGACTCGATACTCTGCTGACCCTATGTCGTAAGTGTGGCCGGACACTGTGAAAGTTCTGGATGAGCTCGCCCCCGTGAATATACACCAGTGAGGGTGTTGGATATGAATTATGATTTATGATTGAGTATAACTCGAGTTGGGGATGCACGACAGAGGGACAGTCCAATGGTTAGCTACCAGGACTTGTCGGGTTGGCTTTATAACCGACAGATGAGACTCATCAGCCATTAGGACAGGCATTCATCATATGCATATTATGTGAATTGTTTGGAATTGCCTAATTGACTGTATATTACCTGCTAATTGTCCAAATGTCATATCTGCTTCCTATCTGTATATCTCCTTGTCTGATATAATTGTGTTTGCCATATTATATTACTACTGGTGGTTAGGAGGTTTGTAGGATTTGGAAAGGGGAATGTTAGTTAGACTGAAGATCTTTGGTCAGTTGTCATTTATGGTTTAGTCTATTTATAAGCTTTGATTTATCTGGTGGAAGTTCTAGGATTGCCTTCGGCTTTCCGAGGACATTACATGTTAGATATGTGGGTACTGTTACCATACTGAGAACCTCCGGTTCTCACCCATGTGGATTTTGTGGTTTTCAGATGCAGGACATGAGGCTTCTCGCTGAGGCGTGCTGGAGACTTCCAGATTAGCGAAGATCCTAGGTTCTCGGGACTTTATTTTGGTTTATGTAGATAGTTACTATCTCCACTAAATAAATGTATATATATATTGTTGACTCCTCTTAGAGGTTGTTTTAGAGAACAGGTTTTGGTAGTTTGTCTTTGGGGTTTCTTACTTTATGTTTATATATATGTGTATACTTCTATGCTCGGACCGGTTATCTTCGCAAACCGGGTCTTCAGTTTTATTATTCGTATCTTTGGCACTCTTTTGTTTATGGATTCGAGTTAGTTCATCTTTTATCTGTTTCATTACGTTATCGTTCGGAGTGTTGTGCTTTTTTATTTAACGGTTTTGTTTTATCCCTTTCTTCAAAGGCTCCTAGTTATAAATTCACAATACTATATGTACTAAATTTTATTTTTAGAGGTCATAATACCTTGCCACCTCTGTCTTATGACTTAAGCATAAGATTCTGTGTGGTAGGGTGTTACATTTTGGTATCAGAGCAGTTCGTTCCTGTAGAGCCTGAGGGATGGAATGACTATGCTTCTGTGCATTCTCTGTATGTGTGTTTATGTGCTATTAGAATATCTAGCTGATATACCTGGCATAAACGTTCATGAGCATGCATTTGGGACTTTGAAGCACTAGACTTCCGATATTGAGACTGATCAACTTGATATCAATTGTTTGGTATGTATAGGAACCAGATGGCGCCTCGTGGACGCGGTCGAGCTCGCGGGAGAGGTCGTACTAGTGCTCAGGGACCGAGGATTAATCCAAATGACCCGGTAAACTTTATGGCGGCGTTGGAGAACATGGCTGCTGCTATACAGGCCACTGTTGCGGCTCTTGGGCAACAGATGAACAATAATGGCAATGGCAGAAGTGGACATCAGGGCCCGATGACACTAACAACCTTTTTAAAGGTTAATCCACCCAAGTTCAAGGGAACTACTAACCCGACTAAAGTCGATACTTGGTTTCAGGCTATGGAGCGAGCACTGCAAGCACAGTTGGTACCTGAAGAGCAGTGTGTCAAATTTTCTACCTATCTGCTCACTGGGGAAGCATCGCATTGGTGGAAGGGAACCCGACGTCTTCTGCAGCAGGTGATGACCCTATCACTTGGGATGCCTTCCAGGTGGAATTTTATAAGAAGTACTTTCCGAATTCTGCTAGGACAGCCAAGGAACTGGATTTACTGCAGCTGAAGCATGGTGCTATGTCCATATCTGAGCATACAGACAAGTTTGAAGAGCTATTCAGGTTTTCTCACATCTGTCAGGGAGCTCCGAGATACTTCGAGGAATGGAAGTGCACTAAGTTTGAAGGAGAACTCCGGAGTGATATCTTTAGCTCAGTAGGACCAATGGAGATCAGGACTTTCTCAGAGTTAGTGAATAAGAGTAGAGTTGCTAAAGAGTGTGTGAAAAAGACAGCTACAAAGAGAGGAAGCCATAGGAGACCATCCCCATAGAACCGAGGGAAGAGCTTTGCTCCTAGAGGTCTGCCTTTCGAGCGAGGAGGCTCTTTTAGGAGGCCCAACAACAACAACAACTCCCAAGGAAAAAGGTTTGGAAAGCAGCCTCAGAATGAACAAGCTTGTGCTAGGTGCGGGAGTTACCATCCGGGAGCCCCGTGCAAGGCCGGATGGGGCTTGTGCTATTCTTGTGGTAATGTGGGGCATAGAGCCTCGAACTGTCCGGAGAAGCAAAAGCAATGTGCAGGGAGAGCACAACAGCCTGGCCGGGTGTTCACCACCTCAGTTGTTGGTGTTGAGGGAACTGAGACACTTATCCGAGGTAACTGTGAAATGGCTGGTCAAGTTTTAAATACTTTATTTGATTCGGGAGCAACACATTCATTCATTGCATTTGAAAAAGCTAGTGAATTAGGATTGAAGACTGTAGTCTTAGGTTATGACCTAAAAGTGTATAATACCACCCATGAAGCCATTGTAACTAGGCTAGGATGCCCGCAAGTTTCATTTAGGGTCAAGCAACATAATTTTGTCCATGATTTAATCTACTTGCTAATGACCAGTCTTGATCTTATCTTGGGTTTGGACTAGTTATCTAAGAACCATGTTCTGCTCGACTGTTCTGCAAAATCAGTGTACTTTATGCCGGAAGATACAAAAGGGCCGGTTGTGTTAAATAATTATTACTTGAACTATATGATGGTGAATTGTTCTAGGACCGAATGTCAGGGAATTTTGTTGTTAACCGTGGGTGTTTTTAGTAATGATCAAAGATTAGAGCAAATTCTGGTTGTGTGTGAGTTTTCGGAGGTGTTTCCCGACGATATTGATGAATTTCCACCAAACCGAAAGGTGGAGTTTGCAATTGAGTTAGTGTCTGGGGCTGGACCAATCTCGAGTGCTCCTTATAGTATGTCACTGCTAGAAATGGCCGAGCTAAAGTCTTAGCTAAAGGATCTGTTGGGTAAGAACTTTATCCGACAAAGTGTTTCTCCGTGGGGCACTGATGCACCACTATTTTGTGGTACATTATGTACTTAATTGAGTGGATTTTATCCACTAAACTCACACTTATTCATATAATTCGTATGTTTTACATTTTCCTTCCTAATTCTGTGCTATGATTGGAAACATGCTTCTTTGGCCTTAAAACTGTTAATTATTAATCATCTCTCATTACCATTCGATGCCGTGATCTGTGCGTTAAGTGTTTTCAGGCTTTATAGGGTAAGAATGGCTTAGAGGATAGAAAGGAAGCTTGCAAAAATGGAAGGAACACAAGAAATAAAGGAGACAACCAGCGAGGATCGACACGTGCGCGTACCTGACGCGTACGCGTGAATTGGAGTTTGCACGACGACGCACGCGCGTACCTGACGCGTACGCGTGACTAGCGCAGAAGACAAGCGATGCGTACGCGTGACCAGGATTTTTGTCAATCGATGCGTACGTGTGACTGACGCGTACACGTGACATGCGCTACCTGCAGAAATCGCAGAAAACACTGGGAGCAATTTTGGGCTGAGTTTGGACCCAGTTTTCGGCCCAAAAACGCAGACTAAAGCCAGAGGACAAGCAGAGACTCAACACACAACATTCATTCACAAAATTTTAGGTTTTAGATGTAGTTTCTAGAGAGAGAGAGGCTCTCTCCTCTCTCTAGGTTTTAGGATTTCTCTTAGTTTTAGGTTTATTTCTTTTCAATTCCAGGTTCAATGTTCCTTTAATTTAGTTCCTCTTCTACTTTTATTTATTCTAGCATTCTAGTTTATTTATTTTTCCAATTTATTTTATGAACTCCATATTAGATTTGATTTCTTTATTTAATGCAATTTGAGGTATTTTATATTTGTGATTTTAATTTAGCTTTTTACATTCTTAGCTTTGGTTGAGTAATTGGAGACGCTTGAGTTATCAAACTCCTTTGTTGATTGATAATTGAAATTTGCTAGTTGATTTGGATCCCTCTAAAGCTAGTCTTTCCTTAGGAGTTGACTAGGACTTGAGGAATCAAATTGATTGGTCCACTTGACTTTCCTTTATTTAGTAAGGGTTAACTAAGTGGGAGCAATGAACAATTCTCATCACAATTGATAAGGATAACTAGGATACATCTAGTTGTCATAACTTGGCAAGAGTTTTCTTAATTATAAGTTTATTTTCTTATCATTTACATTCCTTGTTCAACCTTTCGAAAAACCTAAAAATATACTTTTCCATAACCAATAATAATTACACCTCCCTGCAATTCCTTGAGAGACGACCCGAGGTTTAAATACTTCGGTTATTATTTTTATTGGGTTTGCTTAAGTGACAAACAAGTTTTTGTACGGAAGGATTCTTTGTTGGTTTAGAAACTATACTAGCAACGAGGATTTATTTGTGAAATTCTTTACTAGCAAAACTCCGTTCATCAAAATGGCGCCGTTGCCGGAAAATTGCAAACGTGTGCCTTATTATTGGTTATTATGAATATTGTGAATAATCTTGCTTTTTCGTTTCTTTGTTAGTGTTTCTAGTTTTAGGAGTTTATTTTCATTAATGTTTACTAGTTTTTATTTCTCTTGCTACTATGAATTCTCACCCCTTTGGCTATGAGTTTGGTTACAATCATGTTGTAGAAAAAGGAGATTACAATGAGAGCTTGGATCAAGGATGGGACAATCACAGATGGGAGGAGCCACAAGGATTTGATCAACCCTCTTGGCAACAACCACCTCCAAGGTATTATCAACAACCATTCTATGATGCGTACCAAGACAATGGTTATGGTGGACCTCTTCGTGACAATCAACACCCACCACAAAATACCTATGTACCTCCCCCTCAACATAACTTTGAACCACCATACTCACAAGCCCCCTACTACCAAGCACCCTCATATGATCCTAACCCATATCCACCATATCAACCACCCTATGAGCCGTATGAACCATATATGGAACCACCCCAATTCCAACCCAATTACTCCCAAGAACCACCACCTCCATACACACCTTGTCCATATCCATCAACCCAAGAGGCATATGATCCTAATTATGGGATCCAAGCAGAACAAGAGTCAAAGGATCGCCTCAAGGAAACACTGGATCAATTTCATGCAACCCTTCATCAATTGGACCGATTGGTAAGCCGAACAGCACCCGAAGCTCTCGTGGCTAAGGAATCTCAACTTGAGGACAAGGGATTGAAATGTGTTGAGTAACAAGTGGAAAAGATGGAGAGTGTTAAGCCACCACATCCTTATTATGATGAACCACCCTCATATCATGAACCTTTCCTCCCAAATAATGAACCCTCATATCCACCCCAATATTCAATGAATGACACTCTTGATGTTCTTCTTCAGGGGCAAAGAGAGATGCAAAGGACGACACAAGAGTTCATAGCTACCTTGATCGAGGTAGTAGATAATTTAGCCTCTCTGTGCTTCGATACTCAAAGTACTCCCATGGCTGCATGTGGAGAATCATTAGAAGAGCGTAGCATGAAGGAGACACTAGAAACTCCGGTGGACAATGAAGAATGTGGCTTTGTATTGGAACAAGTGGAGGAAGTCGTAATAGTTGAAGAAGAAGAAGTGGTTGAAGACTTAGGAAACACTGAACCTCCATGGGAATTTAGAGTTGCAGAGTATTCCTCCAAGAAGATTGAAATTGATGTCAAGAAAGCCAGTGCACAACCTCCATGGCATATTCCTTATGAAGACTTGGATGGGATAGATCAAGGAGCAAGTTTCCTTGGTGATGAGGATCATGAATTAAGTCCTTCTAGTGATGAATCTACATCCGTGAATGAACTCCTTGAATATGAAGACTCTTCTCTGATTGAGTCTGAGAATGATGTGGAAGCGGAAGTCCTTCGGGAAAGGTGGACGGGAGTTGAGTACGCTTTGTCAAGAACGTTGGAGACTTCTCTACTTAGGTGGCCAGCTACTTCTTCATTTGAGTGGGCAAGACTTATCTCTATTCACTTCACTGTCCCACTTGAATATGGTTTACTTGAGATGGATGGTCAACTTAGAGCTTTTTGTGGCTTTAAGAGTAAGAGGGAGATGGTTAGTGGTAGGAGTTGTCATGCAAGGTTCAATATGGTTGCATGCTCAAAGTTGAAATGCAAGGATTGGTGTAGAGCTCGATTGAATGGGTCTAGGAAGTTGTTTGGAGGCTTTAGTGAGAATTCAGATTGCTTGCCATCCGGTTGGAACAATAATGAACAACAAGAAGACGGGTGCAAAAGCAAGGTTTGGGACCTCGGAATTCATTCTAGCAATCAACACTCTTGGGGCCTTGTCACTTGCTTTAACTTGCTTGAAGGCTGTATGCACCTAGTTTGGGACCCCGGAGGTCACTAGAAGTGCAAACATTGGTGGAGATTCCTGGATGAGTTCAAGCACAAGCCACCATGATAAGGAGCTCACCAAATGTCCAACTTAAGGACTTTAACTAAAAGTGCTAGGTAGGAGACAACCCACCATGGTATGATCGTTCCTCTTCATTCTTCATTTTATTTTTTTTTATTTTATCAGTGTTCAGTCATACATTCTGCATCATCACCTACATTCTGCATAAAAAAAAGGAAGGGGATCGACGCGCAAGCGCCTCGTACGGGTCCGCGTCCTTTATGCATGCCAAATAAGTTAGATTGAACAGAGAGTTGCGCGGGAGCTGGGCAAGAAGCGTGCTTTCGGCACAATAGAGTCCACGCGTACGCGTCCCGTACGCGGGCGCGTCGTTTCCACTTTTGGTGTCCCACGCGTACGCGTTTATGGCGCGTTCGCGTGGATGAGGAAATCGGCGTAACCCTGTGTTTGACCAGAGAGTTGTGCTGGTCTGGGGTTGGTACTGTGCTAAAGGCACAACATCACCCACGCATACGCGTCCCTGACGCGTGCGCGTCCTTTCGCTTTCAGACCATCCACGCGTACCCGTGGGCGACTGATGTGTGAGCATCTTTCCTATATTTTCCTAGTGAATTTACATCTAAATTATTGAGTTTAATAAAGAATTAATTATCTTTTAGCTAATATGGATGCTACTTTGAATCTTGTACAATTCTGTTTATTTTAGGTAGCATTCAGCTGGATTTGATGGAGTTTCTGCAGAAGAAGAGATGAAGGCGAATGATGCTGTCAACCCTGACCTCTCTGCACTCAAACCTGAATAACTCGAGCTACAGAAGTCCAATGGACGTGATTTCAGTGGCGTTGGAAATCTAACTTCCAAAGCTTTCCAACGATATATAATAGTCCATACTTCTTCTCCGAACTCACTGCCAAGGCTGCGTCTAACTTGAGATTTCTCAAGTTAGGCACAAGACACAACAACAATACGCGAGATTGGTCCTGCCCACTTCAAGTTAGGCGCACTAAAGCCCAAGTTAGGTGCACTAAAGTCCAAGTTAGGTGCAGCTTCACTCAACTAAACTCCAATTCATGCTGCCAAGCCCAAGTTAGGCGTGGATCCTAGTGAAGCCAAGTGGTCCCCATCCATCAATTGAAGATTTGCTTATTGCTATAATTAATTCTAATTTAAATTAAAATTTTAAAAATAGAAAAAGATATTATGTTAGTTTTAAAGATAGATTTTAAATTAATTAGGATTAGATATAAATAAGGGGATACCACCTCAACATTAGGAGATTCCAGACTTCCAATTCTATTCCAAATTTACATTCTGTATTCCATAACATTCTACTCTGAACAATGAGCAACTAATCCTCCATATTAAGGTTAGGAGCTCTATCTATTTGTATGGATTGATTTTATTGCTTTTTCTATTTTAATTCATGTATGGATTTATAATTTAAGAATTGTTTTCGCTCTTTATCTTATGAATTTGGATGGAATAGAAGTATGACCCTCTTTCTAATTGCGTTCTTGTATAATTTGGAAAAGCTCTTTACTTGAACAACAGCTTGAAAACATATTCTCCTAAATTTTAATTATCTGGATTTAACGGGATACGTGACATATAATTCTTTTATTTTTGGGTAATTATAGTTTTTGTGGCATATAAACTGGAATTTGATCATGTAGCTTCTAATTGGAATTAATTGACCAAGGAATTGGCAGTTAATGAATTTTAGAGGAGACTAGAAAGGTCTAAGGAATTAGGGTCTAGTCACATATAGTTTGCCATAAATTAGATCCTACATAATTAAAATAGTTAGTAAGAAAAGTAAATCCGGAAAAATAGATAACTCTGAAGTCTTAACTGCCTTCTCAATATTTTATTCCCAACTTATTTATCTGCCTATCTTTAATATTCTAAATTTTCTGTTAATGCTTTTAAACTTCCAAACACTATTTTCTGTTTGTCTAACTAAGCCTATCAAACACTATTGTTGTTTAATCCATCAATCCTCGTGGGATCGACCCTTACTCATGTAAGGTATTACTTGGTACGACCCGGTGCACTTGCCGGTTAGTTTGTGGGTTATAAAATCCGCACCAGCGACGCGTACGCGTCACATGGTTAATGCAGTTATCACGCGCACGCGTGCCCTGCGCGCGCGCGTCGCGTCCCGTTTCTCTCTTTTCCTGCTCATTTCTCTTCTCTTTTCTCCTTTTTTCTTCCTCCTTTCTTACTTTTTTCTTCTTCATTTCTTCAACTTCTCATCCCTATTCTCTTCCATTCTATCTTACTTAATTTATTTGCATACTTTCATTCATTGCATTTTAATTTTGTGCATATTTTTATTTCTTTTTCTAAGTTTATTATTTTTCCATTAGTGTTACATGTTCTTATTCAACTGTTGCATCTTTTCTTGAATTATTTTGGTGCTTAGTGACTTGTTTTACACTGTGGGATGACATTATTTATCTGTCAATGCCAATCTTTTACGATACCTGTGTTCCATTTGCATTGATATGCACTTGTACTGTCTTTCATTACCCACACTTTCTTCCCCATTGTTGTAATTTTTGTACTATTGATATGCCATGCGCTTCTACTGTTCTCTCACTTGCCTGTTGTAGCTACCATGTAATTGAGGCCCTCATTATTTGGCATTAACCCACCCACACTTTATCTGTTTTCTTATCTTTATTTCTGGGTTACTTTTCTTCTTTTTCCTCTTCTTTCAGGATGGCCACCGAGAAGGGAAAGGAAAAGCTTCTCAATGGGATGATAGACGAGTCAATTTGCACAAATTTTGGAGAAAAGCGTCAGTTGTAGCCACCCATCCACTTGCACATCTTCGCATGCACCGAGGACGGTGCAATCTTTAAGTGTGGGGACGTCAATACTGACTTCCGTGGGTTAGTTATTTCCTATTTCAACACCAATGTTTAATTTTCCTTGTTAAATTAGTAGTTGCATTTGCATGTTTGATTGCATGTTGCTTGATTTTGTGCATATTTTACCACTACTTGGTTGGAGTGATAAATTCTTTTCAAGACCCTATTTTATAATATTTCACTAATTTAAATTGAAAAAATTTGTGTTAAACTTGTTTGAAGATTGTAAATTGGAACATGGTTTTTGAGCTAAGAACACACAACCTGTGAGATTTTGAGCTTATTTATATGGTTATACTATTTAGCCATGAATTTTTATTCTTGTGTGTTTTCTTCTCTATGACTGCAATCTATATTTTGTTCCATTCTATATGTCCATTGTTTAGTATATTTACATGCTTGCATATGATTGAGGCCATTATTTATTATTAGCTCACTCATCCTAAATAGCCTACCCTTTCAATTATCTTTGTTTGCCACTTTGAGCCTTTTAATCCCCTTTTATTCTATATTTTACCACATCACTAGTCTTAAGCAGAAAAATAATTAATTACCCCAAGTAAATCTTTGGTTAGCTTAAGTTAGAGATTGTGTATCAATTAAGTGTGGGAAACTGTGGAAACTTGGGTTGATGAAAGTGTACAATGTTCTATTGACAAAATATTGGGAATTTGGGTACATACTCATGTGAGACCAGAAAAATTAGAAATCCATGTGCATTGATATGCTATGTTTACTTTATTATTTTTATCAAAAAAAATATTCAAATAAATAAGTAATTAAATAAGGTGACAAAATTACCCCAATGTTAAGCTTAATAAAAGATCAATGCATATGTGATAAAATTAAGAAAAAGTTAGTACATGAGTATGTGATACAAAAGTGGGAATTATGAGTAGTTAGGCATGATTTTGGAAGTGTATAGAGTGTGTGTGTGCATTAGGTGAAAGCTTAGGTTAGTCAAAGATTCATATTTCAGCTCACTTGGCCATACATATATCCTCACCCTTGCCTTAGCCCCATTACAACCCTGAAAAGACCTCATGATGTTTGCATTGGTATACTAAATTTTTGTTGATTGGTTAGATGAAGAACAAAGTCTAGAGAGCATAACTGGAGAAGAGTAGAGTGATTAACCCTAGACACTTGAGAGATTAGAGTGCATATACACTACCAGTGAGCGAGGGTTCAATGCTTGATTCTATGTTCCCTGCTTTTATGAGCTATCTTCTTACAAGTTTACTTGTCTTTTATTGTATGATTTGAATTAGTGGAATCTGGTTTATTTTTGTCTTGAAGAGCTTATTTACTTTTGACCAAGTAGACAGAATCATCTCAGCATATAGTTGCATTCATAGGTTGCATCTCATGAGTCTTACTTCCCCCCATTCACTCTTTATATCTCCTTGAGCTTAGCATGAGGACATGCTAATGTTTAAGTGTGGGAAGATTTGATGCACCACTATTTTGTGGTACATTTTGTACTTAATTGAGTAGATTTTATCCACTAAACTCACACTTATTCATATAATTCGCATGTTTTACATTTTCCTTCCTAATTCTGTGCCATGATTGAAAACATGCTTCTTTAGCCTTAAAACTGTTAATTATTAATCCTCTCTCATTACCATTCGATTCCGTGATCTGTGCGTTAAGTATTTTCAGGCTTTATGGGGGCAGGAATGGCTTAGAGGATAGAAAGGAAGCTTGCAAAAATGGAAGGAACAGAAGAAATAAAGGAGACAACCAGCGAGGATCGACACGTGCGCGTACCTGACGCGTACGCGTGAATTGGAGTTTGCACAACGACGCGCGCGCGTACCTGATGCCTACGCGTGACTAGCACAGAAGACAAGTGACGCGTATGCGTGACATGCGCTACCTGCAGAAATCGCAGAAAACACTGGGGGAAATTTTGGGCTGAGTTTGGACCCATTTTTCGGCCCAGAAATGCAAACTAAAGCCAGGGGACAAGCAGAGACTCAACACACAACATTCATTCACAAAATTTTAGGTTTTAGATGTAGTTTCTAGAGAAAGAGGCTCTCTCATCTCTCTAGGTTTTAGGATTTCTCTTAGTTTTAGGTTTATTTCTTTTCAATTCCAGGTTCAATATTCCTTTAATTTAGTTTCTCTTCTACTTTTATTTATTCTAGCATTCTAGTTTATTTATTTTCCCAATTTGGTTTATGAACTCCACGTTAGATTTGATTTCTTTATTTAATACAATTTGACGTATTTCATATTTATGATTTTAATTTAGCTTTTTACATTCTTAGCTTTGGTTGAGTAATTGGAGATGCTTGAGTTATCAAACTCCTTTGTTGACTGATAATTGAAATTTGCTGATTGATTTGGATCCCTCTAAAGCTAGTCTTTCCTTAGGAGTTGACTAGGACTTGAGGAATCAAATTGATTGGTCCACTTGACTTTCCTTTATTTAGTAAGGGTTAACTAAGTGGGAGCAATGAACAATTCTCATCACAATTGATAAGGATAACTAGGATAGGACGTCCAGTTCTCATACCTTGGCAAGAGTTTTCTTAATTATAAGTTTATTTTCTTATCATTTACGTTCCTTGTTCAACCTTTCGAAAAACCCAAAAATATACTTTTCCATAACCAATAATAACTACACCTCCCTGCAATTCCTTGAGAGATGACCCGAGGTTTAAATACTTCGGTTATTATTTTTATTGGGTTTGCTTAAGTGACAAATAAATTTTTGTACAGAAGGACTCTTTGTTGGTTTAGAAACTATACTAGCAACGAGGATTTATTTGTGAAATTTTTTACTAGCAAAAATCCGTTCGTCAAGCGCGCCAGTGTTACTGGTAAAGAAGAAAGATGGGAGTATGCGACTCTGTGTGAATTACAGACAACTGAACAAGGTCACAATAAAGAATAAGTACCCATTGCCGAGGATTGACGACTTCATGGATCAGTTACAAGGAGCTGGGGTTTTCTCCAAGATCGATTTGCGATCCGGTTATCATCAAATAAGAGTGAGAGGTGAGGACATCCCTAAGACCGCTTTCAGGACTCGTTATGGTCATTACGAGTACACTGTAATGTCTTTCGGGTTGACAAACGCTCCTGCAGTGTTTATGGACTATATGAACAGAGTCTTACGTCCGTTTCTGGATAAATTCGTTGTTGTCTTCATTGATGACATACTGATTTATTCCAAGACTGAAGAGGAGCATGCGAAACACTTGAGGACTGTATTGCAGATACTGAAGGAAAAGAAAATCTATGCAAAACTGTCTAAATGTGAATTATGGAAGAGTGAGGTGAAGTTTCTGGGGCACGTGGTGAGTAAACAGGGGATAGCTGTAGATCCTTCTAAGGTGGAAGCAGTGATGGAGTGGAGGCAACCAACCTCAGTAACTGAGATAAGGAGTTTTCTGGGCTTAGTTGGCTACTACCGAAGATTCATCAAGAGCTTTTCACAAATAGCTTTGCCATTGACAAAGTTAACCCGCAAGGATGCGCCGTTTGTTTGGACTCCTGAGTGTGAGGAAAGCTGTCAAACGTTGAAGCAAAAGTTGACCACCGCGCCTGTGTTGGTGTTACCAGAGCCGAACGAACCATTTGAGGTGTACTCTGATGCCTCACTAAAGGGGCTAGGATGCGTGCTGATGTAGCATCGTAATGTGGTAGCGTATGCCTCACGACAGTTGAGATCTCATGAAGTTAACTACCCTACGCACGATTTGGAACTTGCTGCTGTCGTGTTTGCGTTAAAGGTGTGGAGGCATTACCTCTATGGGGTTAAGTTCCGAGTTTTCTCTGATCACAAGAGCTTGAAATACCTCTTTGATCAGAAAGAGCTTAATATGTGGCAGAGGAGGTGGATGGAGTTACTAAAGGACTACGACTTTGAGTTGAATTACCATCCGAGAAAAGCTAATGTAGTAGCGGATGCGTTAAGTCAAAAGTCATTGTATGCGGCTTGGATGATGCTTTGAGAAGAGGAGTTGCTCAAAGCATTCGAGAGTCTAAAGATTGGTGTTCAAGAAGTGTCTGGAACCCTATGTTTGAGTCGATTATAGATCTCTAGTGACTTTAAATCTGAACTCCTAAAGGCTCATGAAAACAAAAACGTGTTACCGAAGGTGTTGCTAGCTATTGAGCAAGAAAAGCGGTGGAGAGTGTCAGAGGATCAAGATGGGCTATGGAGATTCAAGGATAGGATCATAGTGCCGGACGTTGGCACTTTGCGGCAAGATATCTTAAAGGAAGCACAAAAAAGCGGATTGTCTATCCACCCGGGGAGTACTAAGATGTACCATGATTTAAAGGCGATGTTCTGGTGGCCGGGTATGAAGAATGATGTGGCGGAGCATGTTTCAAAGTGTTCAGCCTGTCAGAAATTAAAGATCAAACACCAGAGACCTTCTGGGACGTTGCAACCTTTAGAAGTTCTGCAATGGAAATGGGAGAGCATTGCGATGGACTTTGTGTCTGGATTGCCAATGACTAGAGTCGGTTTTGATGCTGTCTGGGTGATTGTGGACCGACTGACGAAGTCAGCTCATTTTCTACCCATTCGGATGAATTACACTCTTGAGGAGTTAGAACACTTGTACATAAAGGAGATTGTGAGACTTCATGGTGTGCTTACTACTATAATATCTGATAGAGATCCTCATTTCACTTCAAGGTTCAGAAGGCTTTTGGAACCCGATTAAGCTTGAGTACAGCTTACCATCCTCAAACAGATGATCCATCCGAGAGGACGATCCAAACACTAGAAGATATGTTGAGGACTTGTGTTCTAGATTAACCGGCGAGTTGGATCGGTATACGCTGTTAGTAGAGTTTGGATACAACAATAGCTACCATGCGAGCATCGGAATGGCTTCGTATGAGGCCTTGTATAGGAGGAAATGCCAATCTCCGCTATGTTGATATGAAGCTGGGGAGAAAAGCTTGTTGGTGCCGGAGATGATAGCTGAGACCACCGAACAAGTCAAGAATATCCCAGATAGGATACTCACTGCGCAGAGTCGTCAGAAAAGTTACGCCGATCAGAGGTAGAAGCCCTTGGAATTTGAGGAAGGAGACAATGTTTTCCTTAAAGTTACTCCAACCACAAGAGTGGGTAGGGCAATTAAAGCGAAGAAGTTGAATCCTCAATACATCGGTCCGTTTCAGATCCTGGAGAGGGTTGGACCAGTGGCATATCGAATAGCTTTACCACTCCACCTTTCGAACCTGCACGACACATATTTCACGTGTCGCAGCTTTGAAAGTATACCCCTGTTGCTAGCCATGTGCTAGAACCTGAATCAGTACAGTTAAAAGAAGATTTGACGCTTCCAGTGGCTCTAGTCAGAATTGACGATACAAGTATCAAATGTTTGCGTAAAAAAGAAGTTTCGTTAGTCAAAGTGGCATAGAGTCAAGCTGGTGTTGAGGAGCACACTTGGGAACTTGAGTCGGAGATGTGAACTGACTATCCGCACTTATTCTCAGGTAATTGAATTCGAATTTTGTGGGCAAAATTCCCAATCAGGTGGGTAGAATGTAAAACCCGGTTAATTAATGACTAATTAACCCATAAATGAGAATTTATTCTAGAAATCCAAAAATGTGATTTTTATGGCTTAATATGATAGAGGAGATTAAAACAAGAATTTTGATACCAATTTTAAAGAAATCGATCCAAAATTGGACCGAACGGGCTAAACCGGGCCAACCGGACACATATTGGGCCCTTGGCCCAACCAAACTAAACCTAAAATCCTAAAAACAGCACTCTCTCCTCTCCTCTCTTAAGCCTCCAAAACGCTAAAATGAAATGAGAAAGGGGAAGAACACTCTTCCAAAGTTCTAATCCCCACTTAATCTTCAAACTACCATAACTTTTGATCCGGAGCTCCGATTGCCGCACCGTTTGCGGCCACGCGTTCATCATGACGAGCGCTACAAAACCCACTACAAAGTATTGAGATTTTAGGCTCTTTGATATTATAGGATTCAACTAGCTTGAAAGAGAGGCTTAATCTTATTTCTTTGATCCTTGGGTGTGGTAAGACTCTCAACCCTAGTGGAATTTGTGGTTTATTATATTTGGGTATTGAGTTGTTGTGTTTGGATGTGATAATTGTGGTTAAAAAGTGTTTATTTGTGTGTTGGAGCTTGATTGAGATTTTGGAAAGCTTGGAAAAGGGTTTTGGTGTGCTAAAAATATGTTCTTGGAGGTGTTGAAGCTTTGAGAGCTTGTGGAAAGGTGATTTGGAAGTATTCCGGGTTAAGCGGAAAAGCGACTAAGGTATGGTCTTGGTTTCTTATATCTAAAATGTAATGTGGTGTGAAAACTTAGGCTAGAGGCCCTAAGATAGGATTTGAATGGTTGATGTTGTTGAATGATTGAAATAAATTGTGTGGTCATATATATGATTATGAGTATTGATGTTTTGATAGTGTGATGCATAAGAGATATGCATGTTTTGATATATGACTAATGATTAGTTGTGGTTGAATTGTGGGTGAAGCCATATTGATGGTGAGAGTGATATTGATTGTGTGTATTGATGATTGATTGGAGATGGTATTGTTGGAAAATAGGATGAGAAAATATGTATAATATGATATTGTGTTTTGAAGTTGAGTTACTTGGTTGAGATTGGTTAAAATGATGGATTTTTGGATTATGATTTGATAAAAATGTTCATGTATGAGTTAAGGAGGCTTGAGGTTGATTTTTGGTATGTTTTGGTTGATTTTAAAAAGGGCTGGAATTGGTTTGTTTTGAAAATGGCACTTTGTAGTTTTGTATGAAAATTTAGTTTTTGGGCATACTTTGACGGAGCATAACTTAGACTCCAGATCCCCAATTTGTACCAAACTTCTTTAAGAATGAAATTGGATCCGGGATGTTTATGTCGTTCGAGGAACGGGTGAAAAATGATTTGAAACGGAGAAGTTATGCCCGTCGGAAGATTGAGGGGTTGAAATTGTGAATTCTGTAGCTTTTTAACTTAGAAAAAATTTTGGCAGAACGCACACCCACGCGTATGCGTGGCCGACGCGCACGCGTCGTTTTCAAATTTTCGCCATCCACGTGTGCGCCTGGCCAACGCATACGCGTTGATGGGCTAAATTAATTGTCCAGCCAAAATTCCCGAGAGTTGTGCCAGAGTTGTGCTGACTTTGGGCCTGGGGCACAAAACGCACCCACGCGTACGCGTGGTTGACGCGCAGGGGTCACTTGGCTTTTCTCCCATCCACGCGTGCACGTGGGGGACGCGTATGCGTCACTATATCTTGCTGCCTTCCACGCGTGCGCGTGGGCTACGCACACGCGTGACCCTATTTTCATCCCAAAGTTGATTTTTGAGTTTTCAAAGCCAAATTTCATACTTCTAAGCCTCCGATCTCACCCCTTATGTCTTAAAACTTTATGATAAGCCTAGCAATGGGAAGAAGCTGGGAAACGTGGTAGCTTGTGAATGAAAAAAGGGGAGAATTAACGATCAATGTTGATCGAAGATGATTGTATGAGATACGGAGGATGGTGGTGGAAGTGCTTTATATGCCGTGAGCCGAAGGGCTGTGATTGTTAATAAATTGGCTGGTTATGGATTGTATTATGGGCCGAATGGCTGAGATATGGCCGAGTTATGGCTGAGCTATTATTGAATTATGGCTAAGTATGATTGCATATATGCATATTGAATGAAATGTGAATGTTGCACTTCCACTATCTGAGATATGAGTTTCCCAGGGAGAAAGCAGTGGCTAGCCACCATGTGCTCCAGGTGGAGACTCGATACTCTGCTGACCCTATGTCGTAAGTGTGGCCGGACACTGAAAGTTCCGGATGAGCTCGCCCCCCCCCCCCAATATACACCAGTGAGGGTGTTGGATATGAATTATGATTTATGATTGAGTATAACTCGAGTTGGGGATGCACGACAGAGGGACAGTCCAATGGTTAGCTACCAGGACTTGTCGGGTTGGCTTTATAACCGACAGATGAGACTCATCAGCCATTAGGACATGCATTCATCATATGCATATTATGTGAATTGTTTGGAATTGCCTAATTGACTGCATATTACCTGCTAATTGTCTAAATGTCATATCTGCTTCCTATTTGTATATCTCCTTGTCTGATATAATTGTGTTTGCCATATTATATTACTGCTAGTGGTTGGGAAGTTTGCAGGATTTGGAAAGGGGAATGTTAGTTAGATTGAAGATCTTTAGTCAGTTGCCATTTATGGTTTAGTCAATTTATAAGCTTTGATTTATTTGTTGGAAGTTCTAGGATTGTCTTCGGCTTTCCCAGGACATTACAAGTTAGATATGTGGGTACTGTTACCATACTGAGAACCTCCAGTTCTCACCCATGCGGATTTTGTGATTTTCAGATGCAGGACGTGAGGCTTCTCGCTGAGGCATGCTGGAGACTTCCGGATTAGCGAAGATCCTTGGTTCTCGGGATTTTATTTTGGTTTATGTAGATAGTTACTATCTCCACTAAATAAATGTATATATATACTGTTGACTCCTCTTAGAGATTGTTTTGGAGAATAGGTTTTGGTAGTTTGTCCTTGGGGTTTCCCTTGGATTTCTTACTATATATATATATATATATATATATGTATGTATGTATGTATGTATGTATGTATGTATGTATGTATGTATGTATGCTAGCACCGATTATCTTCGCAAACCGGGTCTTGAGTTTTATTATCCATATCTTTGGCACTCTTTTGTTTATGGATTCGAGTTAGTTCATCTTTTATCTGTTTCGTTACGTTATCGATTGGAGTGTTGCGCTTTTCTATTTAACGGTTTTGTTTTATCCCTTTCTTCAAAGGCTCCTAGTTATAAACATTTTTCACAATACTATATATACTAAATTTTATTTTTAGAGGTCGTAATATCTCGCCACCTCTGTCTTATGACTTAAGCATAAGATTTTGTGTGGTAGGGTGTTACATTTACTATAAACGTATAGAACTTTTTAAGGAGAAACACATGAAGAAAATATAGAAAATTTTAAAATTACATAAAATTTTGGTAAGAGAAGCACAAGAAAAATTAAAAAAAATATGATAAATATAAAAAATTTTCAATGATAAACACATAATTTAAAAAAAAAAACTGAAAAGAAAACACAAAAGTTTATATAAATCTTTTGAAGTTAAAGACAAGTTTTTAAAGATAAATATTAAAAAATATAAATTATTTTTTATTAATAACATAGGAAGAACATGTGGAAGAAGAGAATGAAAAAGAAGAAAAAAAAATAGCAAAAAAAATGAATAATAATAATAATAATAATAATAATAATAATAATAATAATAATAATAATATTATTATTATTATAGTGTTTATGGTTATTGTATTTATATAAATTTTGTTAAAATTAAAATTATATTTTTTTATATTTACCAATATTTTTTATTTTTAATTAAAATATATTATTAAATAATAAAAAAATATTATTTTAATTTTAAAAATACTTTTTAAGATACGGTAATCACCATAGCATAAGTACTATAATATGTATCTACTACACTACTACTACTACTAATAATAATAATAATAATAATAATAATAATAATAATAATGAAAAGGGGCGAACAAAAAGCACCATTGAAAGAAGAGAATAAATTAGATAAATTATGGAGATAAAAAGAGGTATTAATAAATAGAGATATCTAAATTTTTTTTAGAGCATCTTTAATATTAGATTTAAATTTTTTTATTTTGGTTATTATAAAATGACACATAAATATTTGTAAAATAATAATAATTTAAAATTAAAAGTAAAATTTATTCTTTTAATATTTTGTTTTAATTTAGTTAAAATTTTATATTATTTTTAATTATTTCATTAACATATTATATAAATAATAAAATTTTATTGATTTTTCATCAAGATATAATATCGTATTTTTAAAATGATATCAATTTTATTTTATTAATAATTGTACTGTAGATTTTAATTTTAAATTAATTTTAAAGTGATACTGTATCTCTTACCACTTGCAAGCAAAACAAAATAAATTGAAACTTATTTCATGTACTTGAAAGTATCTAACTATCTGTAACTATGTGGAAAAGAGAAAAAAAAAAACAATTAAAATATTTGAACATAACTATATAAGTACAATAAATCAAAAGTTGACTATAATGAAAAAAAGAAGTAAAACGTTTCAAGAAATATTGTATTGATATTTCGTATTTGTGGTAAAGTAAGTAAATAAATAAATAAATAAATAAATAAATAAATAAATATAAAATAAAAAAATATAAATATAAGATTTTATTATTAATATTCATCAATATTATTATCTCAATACAAGAGAAATGTATATATAGATATATACTAATTATGTTGCAGCGTAAAGAGAGAGAAAGAGGAGTGTTTGTTGTGTGTACTTTGCTTAGTTAACCTTAGTCTTGTCTTGATAGACCGAACTTCTCTATTGAAAAGGTTAGCTGTCAAAGTCATTAAATGATGGACATCCTCCTTATCACAACACTCCTTCTTAGATGTCTATTTTAAATTATGTCTCGTTAAAATCTTATTAAAGAAAAATTTAATGGAAAAAAAAATTTAGTGAAGAAAAAAGAGTACAATATCTTTTGTGATGAGGACTGTCTCATTAAAAACCTTGTTAAGAAAAACCCAATAGGGAGAAAAACCATACTAAGAAAAAAAGAGTAACGTCTTCCCTTCTTGTCGACATTATTTAATATCTCGAAATCGGCGCATCCCAATCTGATGTACCAATCTTTCAAAGGAGGATTTTGGAAGTGACTTTGTAAATAAATCTGTCAGATTATCGCTTGAGTAGATCTGTTGGACATCAATTGTTCCTTGATTTTGAAAGTCATGAATGAAGAAGAATTTGGGAGAAATATATTTTGTTCTATCATCTTTGATGTATCCACCCTTAAGTTGAACAATGCATGCTATATTATCTTCAAACAGAACAGTTGGAGCTATTTTATGATCAATCAGTCCACATAATGACAGAATATATTGGATTAAACTCCTGAGCCAAAAACACTCACGACTTGCTTTATAGCTTCTTTCCATTATGGCCAATCATTCTTTTGTCGACCTCGACTGTTCTTAGCTCAAGATCCTTACTTTCATGCATGATGTGTAATGCCACATTATATACAAATATTTCATTGATAATTATTTTATTTCGATTCTATTTTTTCCGGGAAAGACATAATTTATCGCAATCTCATCATTTTCACAATTTTCAGAATTTTTAGGTACCTGAATGTCTTCTAACGTCAACACTATATCAGAATTTTGGGCACTTCCTAATGTTTCTTCTATGTCTTTATCTTTTTCAACAAGAGTACCATTTGTCTTGGTAATATCAAATGCCTCTCTTTTTTTCAAGAATTTTTATTTTTGGAACCAATTGGTCTACCACGCTTCTGCCGTGTACTCGTTTCAGTAGCTATTTGTCCAACTGGAACATCAATTTGAATTGAGGCATTTATAGCTGGTATGTAGGATTTGGTTATCCTTTTCGTATCAAAAAATACATTAGGCAATTCATTTGCTATTCTTTGCAAATGTATAATCTTTTAAACTTCTACTTTATATTACTTTGATCGAGGATCTAAATGCATCAAGGATGGTGCATTTCAATTAAGTTCATTTTCAAGAAGCTTATTCTCTCCCCCCTAATGTTAGAAATTTTGATTCATCAAAATGACAATCTGCAAATTAGATTTTAAATATATCTTCAGTTTGTAACTCAAGATACCTCACTATAGAGAAAGACATATCCAACATATATTCTCAATTTTCTTTAGGGTCCTATTTTAGTGCAATAAGACAGGGCAATTAGAACATATATCGCACACCTGAATATTCTCAAATGAAAAATATTTGGCTGCTGGCCAAAAGCTAATTGTAGAGCAGAGAATTGATAGTAACTTATTGGCCTTAAGCGAATAAATGCTATAGCATGTAAAATGCATGCCCCCAAGTAGAGGTTGGGAGATTTGTTCTCATAAGTAAGAGTCTAACAATCAATTAGAGACGTTTAATAAATGACTCTGCTAGTCTATTTTGTGAATGAACATAAGCTACTGGATGTTCATCACTTATACTGTTGACCATACAATAAGCATCGAAAGCTTGAGAGGTGAATTCACCAGCATTATTAAGATGAATTGTTTTGATTGGATTTTCTGAAAACTATGCTTTGAGTCGAATAATTTGATCAAGTAATCTCGTAAATGCTAGGTTACAAGATGATAATAAGCACACATATGACCATCTCGAGGATGCGTCTATTAAGACCATAAAGTATCTAAAAGATCTATATAGTGGATGAATTAGTCCACATATATCTCCTTGAATTCTTTTTAGAAATTCAGGGGGCTCAAACTTGATTTTTACTAGTGATAGCCTTACAATTAATTTTTCTTAAGAACGTGCAGCACAATAGAATTCACTAGATTGAGGAACTCTCTGACTCTTTAGTGAATGTCTATGGTAGTTTTTAATTGCACTGATTTTAGTATAATATAACCCAGAAGAAAGTGAGAGTAACTTTTCTAATACAACCTTTTTATTTAAATCATGAGTTGTGATACATAAGTACTCATAGTTTTCCTTATTCATTGTTTCAATATGATATCCATTTTGGCGAATATCTTTAAAACTCAACAAGTTCTTTAGAGACTTAGTAGATAATAGTGTATTAATTATTATGAATTTTGTTCCTCTAGAAAACAAAATTATAGCTCTTTCGGAGCCTTCTATCACATTACCTGAGTCAATAATGGTATTAGTACATTCTTCTTTTGGTATAAGATGAGTAAAATATATATTACTTTTGAGAATGGTATGAAAACTTACACTATCTACAAGACAAACATCTTCATTATATGTCTTTGCCATTTTATTCAAAGACAAATAATAATAAAATGAGTAAAAATGCATGCACAGTAAAATTATATTTTTTATTAGAATTGTTTTTCAAGAGGTACTGTACATAGAAATAATATTATATACTAAAAACTTTTATTATTATTATTATTATTATTATTATTATTATTATTATTATTATTATTATTATTATTATAAAACTTGACATATTTAATGATTTTAAAATTCTTAAACATAAATATTAATATTTTATTAAACATTATTTATATACATCATATTTGAAATTCAAATGCATAGGAAATAAAATTTAACAAGAAGTTTCTTATATTATTTATTTACATAAGTACTTAACGAACCAAAATATTAAACTTTTCCATCATTGATTAAATGACCAATATTTTCTTCAGGATCCTCAAAGAAATTAGATACCTCATAATGAGTGGTATAATTTTTAGCAACATCCTTCGAAACAAAATTTGTCTCATTTCCTTTGTCATTCTTTTTCAAAAATGCTTGATAAAGATCAACTAAGTACCTTGGAGTACGATAGGTATGAGACCAATGATCCTTTTTTACCACAACGGAAATATTTATCCTCTATTGATTTATTTTGGCCATTATTTCTTTCTTTATCCCACTTTTGGTGAGATCTTTTTTACGAACATAATTTTTCTTCCTTTCATAATTTTTCTTGTTACCAAAACCTTGCCATTTACCTCTTCTGTGTTATAATTTGTCGCACTTGCTTCAGGAAATGGGGCAGTACTAGCTGAGCGTAATTCATTGTTACGTTCAGCAATAAGAAGGTAGAAATTAGTTCAGAATATTTTTTAAATTCTTTTTCTCGATACTGCTGCTGCAGGAGCACATTCGAGACATGGAACTTCGAGAAAGTTTTCTCTTATATGTCATTATCCGTTATCTTTTCTCCATATAATTTCATTCGTGAGATAATTCGGAACATTACTGAATTGTATTCATTTTTGGATTTAAAATCCTATAGACGCAAGTGTGTCCACTCATATCGGGTTTGAGGAAGTATCACTGTCTTTTGATGATTATACCTTTCTTTAAGATTCTTCCACGGATCTACATGATCTTTTAGTGTGAGATATTCATTTTTTAGTATCTAATCTATTCTATTATATAAAAATCGAATTTCTGCACTTAATGATAGAGCTGACATGGCATGCTTCTGAGAGTATTTCCCGATTTATTTCTTTTAACTCATTAAATATAAGTTATTACGATAAACTAATTATATCAACTAATTTATTTGATTAGATATTTAAATATCATATAATTTATATCAATTTGATTTGTTAGTATTTTCTAATTTATTTCTTTTAATGTTCTATTAGTATTTTTTAATTTATTTATTTTAATTTATTAAACCAAATTTATTGTGTGTACCAATTAATTAATTTAATTAATTTATTAGTCATTAAAATAATAAATCTATAAATAAAATAGACAACTGAGATCTTTTTAACTAATAATTAAATCAAATTAAATCAAATCATATATATTGAGCCAAACTCAAATCATCTTAATTAAGGACTAAATTAAAATAAGATGATTTCTTACCTATTTAAATTGAATGCAATAAATACAAATTAATTTTGTTAGATAATCATAGCCGTCTAGTCTACTATATATAGATGGTCACACAAAATTATAAGAACCATGATTTTTTTCGCAAATGCTATTTCAACTCTTCTTTTCTTCTTTTTTTCTTTATGTATATTTTTTTAATGTATAAATATACCCAAAATGTGAAAGTACGGACGATGTTTTATTGATTATTTGTTTGATGAATATATCTCAATTTAGACATTTTATCACTGTGGATGGCAATTGACCTATAGTAATTCAAGGTAATCAGTATATTTTTTATAGTATTAGATAGAAGAATATTTGTTAAAATAAATATACTCATTTTAATAATTTTTTTTAATTATTAGACTTTTATGCCAGTCGTGTAAATTCTTTGAAGGTACAAGATAATAAAATAGGTTGACTTTAATATCATTAGAAGCTAAATTTAATGGTTCACGTAAGCAGCACTAATTATGTTAATAAAATAACTTTGTAATACTAAGGTTTCTGCACTTAATGATGGAGTTGACGTGGCACACTTCTGAGAGTATTTCACGATTTATTTCTTTTAACTCAATAAATACAAGTTATTATGATAAACTAATTATATCAACTAATTGATTTGATTAGATATTTAAATATCATATAATTTATATCAATTTGATTTAGTAGTATTTCCTAATTTATTTCTTTTAATGTTCTATTAATATTTTTTAATTTATTTCTTTTAATTTATTAAACCAAATTTATTGTGTGTACTAATTAATTAATTTAATTAATTTATTAGTCATTAAAATAATAAATCTATAAATAAAATAGATAACTGAGATATTTTTAACTAATAATTAAATCAAATTAAATCAAATCATATATATTGAGCCAAACTCAAATCATCTGAATTAAGGACTAAATTAAAATAAAATGATTTTTTACCTATTCAAATTGAATGCAATAAATACAAATTAATTTTGTTAGATAATCATAGTCGTCTGGTCTACTATATATAGATGGTCACACAAAATTATAAGAACCATGATTTTTTTCGCAAATGCTATTTCAACTCTTCTTTTCTTTTTTTTTTTCTTTATGTATATTTTTTTATGTATAAATGTACCCAAAATGTGAAAGTACGGATGATATTTTATTGATTGTTTGTTTGATGAATATATCTCAATTTAGACATTCTATCACTGTGGATGGCAACTGACCTATAGTAATTCAAGGTAACCATTATATTTTTTTATAGTATTAGATAAAGAATAATTGTTAAAATAAATATATACTCATTTTAATAAATTTTTTTTAATTATTAGACTTTTATGCCAATCGTGTAAATCCTTTAAAGGTACAAGATAATAAAATAGGTTGACTTTAATATCATTAGAAACTAAATTTAATGGTTCAAGTAAGCAGTACTAATTATGTTAATAAATAATTTTGTAATACTAATATAATTTACATATTAATTTTTTCGAGTAAATTCATTTCAAAATATAAAAATTAGACTCAATTTCGCTAAAATTTTAAAGGTAATATAGAATTTTACAACAAAATTAACATTCATTAACAAAATAAATTTATATAGGCCCTTTCTTAATTATAAATAATAACAAGACTTATGAAAAAATATTAATGTCATTATTCTTATTAACTAAATCATAATATTAGATAGTTGACAGTTTCATAGGCAAAAATTATTAAGTAATTACGTAAAAATATTTTCATAAAAAATGTCACATATCATATTTTCATTTATTCTATTTATCAGATTTCAGCACTAAATGATGGAGTTGAAGTGACATACTTTTGAGAGTGTTTAGCGATTTATTTCTTTTAACTCATTAAATACAATTTATTATAATAAATTAACTATATCAACTAATTGATTTTATTAGATATTTAAATATCACACAATTTATTATATATATCAATTTGATTTAGTAGTATTTTTTAATTTATTTCTTTTAATGTTCTGTTAGTATTTTTTAATTTATTAAACCAAAATAATTATACTAATTATCTGTATTAATTGATTAATTAGATTAATTTATTAATTATTAAAATAATAAATCTATGAATAAAATAAGCTCTCTAAATATTTTCACTAATAATTAAATCAAATCAAATCATATATATTGAGCTAAATTGAAATCATGTGAATTAAAGACTAAATTAAAATAAGATGATTTTTTATCTATTCAAATTGAATGCAATAAATACAAATTAATTTTATTAGATAATCATAGTCTTCTGATCTTCTATATATAGATAGCCACACAAAATTATAATCATCATTTTTATCGCTTTTGCTATTTTAACTCTTCTTTTCTTTTTTTTTTATGTATAAATGTACTTAAAATGAGAAGGTATAGATGAGTGTTTCATTAATTGTTTGTTTGAAAAATATTATAGTCCGAAAATGTCTCAATTTAAGCATTTTACCACTGCCGATGGAAATTGAACCTATAGTAATTTAGGATGACCATGATATTTTTTATAGTATTACATAAAAAAATATTTCTTATAATGAATATATCCATTTTAATTAATTTTCTTTGTCAATCTGTTATCTTTTACCTAACAAACAATATCCACATGTTGAATATATTATTTTCATTGGAAGTACTCCTGTGGTAACTAAATACCATATTATTATCTCACTAAAGTTAATTCTCCTATGATTATGTCAATGTATAGCACTATCAGATGAAAATTGATTAGATTACATTTATTTTCGACGAGGTGGGTAACCTTTTAGGCCTAATTACGGTCGGAGTTGAGAAAGGTTTGAAAAGTACTAACAATACAAATATTTTTTATTTTTAATACCCAATAATCAATATATAAATTAAAACTAATATTGTTTTGTACAAAATTATAAAATGTATATTATACTTAAAATATATATATAATCCGTCTCAACTGTTATTGTTTATCAATTACGTTATGACAAATTTAGTTATTAAAATAGATTAAAATTAACTTAAATATACACAATATTATTCCATGTCTTTTATTTTATTTTATCATCATAAAAAATCATACATATTATAAGAAAACATAATCTTTTTACCAACGGTTCTTCCATTCAATAGTTTCTATAAAGAACAGATGGATGCTTTTGTTATTTTCAATTCTTTAGTAAATATGGATGACACATAATAATATTGTGTTTGGTAAGAATATGTGAGATTTTAAAAGGCTGAAGCATAGATTTTAGTCCTTAACATATTCGTAGATAAAGTGCAGAGTAGATAAAAATATAGCTAATAAAAGAATAAATGGTTAAAGCTTCCTCAATGTTAATCGTCGTAGTATATGATAGGTGTTCTATAACATTTTTGGATTTGATTGTTTCTATATTATTATACGTTGTTCTGTTTAATTTATGCTAAAAAGACTTATGATAATCATCTTATCGTGGTAGTATAAAAGTTGTAAGTGTTATATTTACTTTGTATGCTCTTAAATCTCATATCTTTGATGAATATTTGTGACTGAATAATTATTAAAATAAATTGGTTTAATATCTATTATATATTTTATTTAAATTATAATAGTGAGTAAATATTTTTTTTCAAAGTAAATAATGCGATTTTTCATAAAAATAACATTTGAATAATCGTGAAATTAGATTATACTACAGATGATGATAAATATGTTAGCATTAGATCTGCTATAAAACAAACTTCTAGAAATACTATGTTGTATTATATAATTTAATTATATTTTTTTTTTCTATTTTTAATCTATATTATTTGGATTGGCATATTTTTAAAAAGGGTTATTCAATTTTTTTTAAATTATTAAATCAAATCCATTACAACTAATTAATTAAGTTGATTAAATATATAGATATTTTATAATTTAATATAATTTAATTTATATAGATACATAATTTTTACAATTTTACTATTTATTGTAATAAATTTTAGAAATAATTTTTGTAAGTTATAATTTATTTTTTTATCTGCATATTCAACTTTTAAGAATAACTTTTTAATTTTTTATTTATAAATAGATTTTTTTTACTTTAATATATAATTTTTTATGAATTTTTTATTGAGTAATTCACTTTAACAAAAATAAATTAATTTATGAAAATTTAAATTTAAATATATCATCTATAAAATTATATAAACATTCAATTATATAAAATTCAATAGTTTCTTTCAAAACAAACTTAAATATATTATCTATTATATACAATCATTAGAATAAACAAATAAATATAAATTGAATATATAATTTAATTTTAATTTAAACTAAACTAAATGAATGATCAGAAAAATTGCAACCAATTTTGTTTTTAATTTTTTTATAATTTTATTTAAAAGTAAAAATCTCTTATAACCACTAACATCGCCGATAAAAAAATTATAAATCTCTATAAAATAAAAAATATATAAGATAAATAACATATATATAATTTTAAAGTTATTAATCGTAGACTATGAACAAATTTTTAAAAAGAAAATCTTATGTATCAACATGTAATTTTTTTATTTTTTATTTTTTTTAATTTTTCAGACTTACCAATATTTAAGTTGTCTATACATCACTTCTCAAAATATTATGTTTCACAAGTTATAATATATGATATTAGTTATTGTTATATAGATGAAAAATGTGACTTATTTACGTATTGTTTGGATTAGAAGAATTAGTAATAAAATAAAATGTTGGAGAAGAAAATGGAGGGAAAATCAATTTTTCATTGTTTGGATCAACAAAGAAATTGAATGGAAAACAAAAAAGGTGTATGTGGAGCTCATATAAATTTTTTCTCTTTAAAGTTGCGAAAAAAAACTGATGGAGAAGTGCAAACATGGGTAAAAGTATAGAGTTACCCTTTGAGTTATAATTTATATATAATATATAAAAATATTACTCGTATTTTAGGGTTAGATGGGGATCTGTGAAATCCTCACGATCTACCACGCGAAAATGGACGGGGATTAGGGGTGGCAAACAGGCTGAAATCTGTCGGGCCGGCCCGCGTAACCACCAAAAAAGGCGGAGGTGGGTTAAAAATTTGAGACCGCCAAATTTAAAAAGTCCGCCTACCCTGTACCGCCTAATTCGTGGGTATTGGCGGGTTTCGGTGGGGCGAGGCGGGAAAGGCTTCCTTGCCAGGCCAAGCGTTATTTTGTCAGGACCAATTTTTTTACAAATTTCAATGATGTTATTGATCTACAAAAGGATAAAAATGAGAATTGAAGATATTCTAAGTTATATTTTGGATTATATTTTATATTTGATTGATTATAAATTTGAAGATATTTAATTTTATGTTTTGGACAATATTTGTTTTGCTTTGGACAATGTTAGTTTTATTATTTTGTTTTAAAAAATTTGGTTTATAATTATGTTTATTACATAGATATTTATAATTATAAAGACTTTAATGTTTGTAAATTTAGAAATTATAATTTTTTTTATATCTTTAGAAATTATAAATTTATTGAAATGGTTGTGAAATTATATATATTGTTTAATATTTAATGGTTTATAAAAAAAAGAGATTTGACGGGATTGGCCCGCCAACTTAATGTTAGATGGGACGGGGGAGGAATTCAGGATCGCCTCACTAGGTAGGGCGGGGCGGTCCAATCTGCCAGGCTTTTGGTGGGGTAGGGCGACTTTCCATTTGCCACCCCTAATGGGAACACGGACATAAGTACCTGCCCTATGAAACCTGTTAAATACACACGAATATAAAATTATGAATTTATATATAAATAAATCAATTTCTTAAATTTTGTAACCGTAATTAATTACTGCCTCCAATTTGAATTCCTCTCTCTCTCTCCTAAGTATTCATTATCATATCTAACTAGCAACAGAGATTCAATCTGTGCCAGTTTGAGAGGGAACTCATGGACTTCATCTGCATTGGGCCTTTAAGGTTGATATTGCTTGCATTGAGGTCTTACTAGGCCCAAATATATCTTAGATTAATATTTTGAATCATTATTATAACAAATACTATACTATTTAATATAACACTTAATATATGTAAAAGTTGGATATATTTACAAAAATTTTTTTAATTCAAATTAAAAATATTAATTATCTTTTTCTTAGTTTTAAATATTATTTACTAATATAACGAAAAATAAAAATAACAATAATCACTCGCATAATTAAAATAAATAATCCTAATATATACATGACACTATATATATCAAAGATTATTATATGTGATAAATAATTTTTTTCTTTTCTGTAATGACTATTTATATAATTTATTGAACAATTTTTTTATCTTAATATTTAATGAATTTAACATTCAAAATATTATTTAACATACAAAATAAGTAACTTAAGTCATCATTTAAGATAATAAATATAGTAGTGTAAATACCTACTTATTTATTAATAATAAAAAATATATAAATAGTATAAATTGATATTTTTTAGTATAAAAGTAATAATAAAGATTATTAATTAAGTTAATTACATGATTAAAAATTATGAATAATTTTTTAAATAATAATAAAAAATAAGATCATTATTTTCACATATTAAAAAATTTATTAAAAAAATTGGATAATAAATCAATTCTCAATAGTTTATACATTAGTTCTGTCAAAAAAAAATAAATAATAAATACATTAGATATTAGTATTTATGTACTAATATAATATATATTATCGATTATTAAGTTTATAATTAATTTTTAACCCAATTTTTGGTAACTAAAATTTAAATGATTGAAATTATTAAATGCTGAATATTTTGTATCTAACCAATTTTATTTTTGTTATTGAAATTAAAAAAGGATGAGTTGTTAATCAATTCTAAATTTAAATTTTATCTCACTAACTATAATTAATTTCAAGATGAGAAATTATTTTGTACATCATATATATTGTAGGATAATATTGTCATTTGCTATTTTTTAATGGTAAATATTGTCAAATAAAATGGTGTAAGAAATTAGAAGGAAATGTATTTACCAGTTCAAGAAATATTGATTTATTTTTTAATAGAATAAATTATATATTGAATAACAAAAGTTGTTATTTGTTTCTCTCACACTTATTAATACTCAACAATGGTGTTTCGATACATCATGTTACCAAGAAATATTAATCGATCTAATAACTTTTGTAATGACATAAGTTTATAAATTTAAAAATTTAAAAATCATTTCATAAAATGTGAAGTTTCAACAAGTAACAATAATGTTTATCATATTGTTTTGATTTTAAAAATGAATACAATACCAATAAATAAAATTGTCCCAAGTAAATTTTAACAAAGACAAAAGTGTATAAGTACTGCTATTAATGAGAAATTAATCTATTTTAAAGACAAATACAATTTTTTTCTACGGATTTCCTAATTCGAGAAGTCGACAACTAATTCACCACAATTGATGCTATATTTATTAAGGATATGTCGTTAACTAATGGATTGTTATACACACAAGGCGCGAGATTTGAGCTCCAAATATTTATTTAAGCGAATAAATGAGATGACCATTCAACCAATCTAAATTGATTAAAACAAATATTAATTATTTTTAATATTTTTAAAATATAAAATATTTATAATAATAAATTAATAATTACTATATGTATTTTTTATTTAATTTTTAATAAAAAATTTTATATAGTTTTATATATTATCCCGTGCAGAGCACGGGAACATACACTAGTATCTATAATACGTAGTTGTTTTCAAATATATCAAGAATATTAAATTCAAGATAAAAGAGCTTTAACATAATAAAAATTTATTACCTGAGTCTTCTTAAATTTTGATCAGAGCCATGTGCTAATAACTTGTTGTAAAATAAATAAATAAAGAAGAGAAAATAAATATAAAATAAAGAAGTATAAATAGAAAATTCTAGTAATAATATTCACCAATATTATATCTCAATATAATAGAGATGATTTATATATTCACTAATTATGTTGCAGCCTATAAAGAAAGAGAAAAAAGTGTTTGTTGTGTGTATTTTGCTCCATGCAACACTTCTATTTATATACGATAAAAAATTATACTTCCAAAAGTAATTAACTTTAATTTTGTCTTGATAAATTGAACTTCTCTATTGAAAAGATTAGTCGCCTTCTAAATACGAGAATACATCTAAATAGTTCTTCTTCGAGTTAAGTACGATTTTGGTTCCTAAGGTAGGGGCTGAAAATTTATTTTGTTCCCAGCCTTTTTTTCGCTAAAAAATCATCCCAAAGATTTAACTTAGTTTTAAAATCGTCCTTCGGACCAAAATACCCTTCCCCCTTCCCCTTCCTCTTCTCCTTCACAGCATAATCTCTTCATCTTTGCTTCTTTTTTCTTTATCTTCATCAAAGCATCAGCAACAACAATAATAAAACAATGTAATAAACATAAAAAAAAAAAAAGCAAAAGCAGAAGAAACAAAAGAAATAGAAGAATCACTATCTCTTTCCAAAGAACAACAACAAAAGAACTATAGAAGCAGAAGCATCACTGTTTCTCTCGAAAGAACAATAGCAACAAAAGAAACAAAAACAGAAACAAACAGAAACATCAACAACAATGAATAATGAAATCAGAATCAAAACCAGAAGAAATAGAAGTAAAACCATAGAAGTAGATAGAATCAACAATAACAATAAAATCAAAATCAGAAATAATGTAATTAATAAAATCAACAAATAAAAAAAATTCAACAAATTCAGCGGGAAGTGACACGAAGCAAAGTGAATGCCTATCATCAGAAACAAAGTGCAACAAGACATGGAGGAGAACAGTGAGGTGACGGGTAGAACGCCAACGACGCGACGCAAGCAGAGGAAGGCCACTACCGCGACGGCACTGGCATGACCTCAAGCGGCAATGACAGTGACGCGAATCGAAGTCAGCAATGACGCCAGCGAACTGCAGTACTGGTGCGACGACGGAGAGGAGCAGCAACGGTGATGGATGGTTGTTTCGGTGGTGATGCAAAGCATAGCGGCGAGTGATTCCCCCCTTCCCCTTCCCCCCTTCTTCTTCCCTGCCCCCACCCTCCGCGTGATTCCCCCTTCCCTTTTCCCTCCGTTTTCTTTCTTTTTTTTTTTCTTTTTTCATTTTAAAATTTATTTAGTTAGGGGTAATTTGGTAATAAAAATTGAAACTTTGGTAAAAATGACGATTTTAAAACTAAGTTAAACTTTTGGGACCATTTTTTAGCGAAAAAAGACCGGATACCAAATAAATTTTCAGCCCCTATCTTAAGGACCAAAATCGTATTTAACCCGTTCTTCTTCACATTAAGCCCTTGATTTTGGATGCAATGGAAAGTTTAATTTCTATTTTATGGCAAAAATATTTACAATCTCTACGGTATCAACTAATTAATTTTTTTTCTAAAGTTAAAAATGAAACTCAAACTCAAGACTTTTAGATGAGAATGAAAAGACTATACCATTTGAGTTATAGTTCGTTGTCATCAACTAATTAATTTGGGTAATAAAATTTATCTTAATATTTTTAATAATATTATGATTATGATTATGCTTATGCTTAGTGCTGGCATGCGGTCCACTTTGTTACTTTAATCTTTATAAATCGATCTTTGAAATGAATGCAGAGAATATTAATTAGGATTCTAAAATTATGCATTTCTAACTTTATGTTTATAATTTTTTTATTATTGGCCACTAATATTCAAGCTCTATCTTTTAAAAAATTGAATGATTCAATTCGATCAAATAAAAATAAAAAATTTATAAATAATAAATTTAATTTTAATATATTATCAATATAAATTATTTTATATAATTATTTAATCATCTTTTTATAACTATTTATATGTTGATGGTAAAAAATAATTATTTTTATTTATATATTAATAAGTAATAAAATACATATATGAAATTATTTTATATTTTAAATATATCAAAATTAAATTCATAAATAATATAACAAAATACTTGTAATCTTAATAAACTTGATCAATGTAATTAGGTTAACCCATTTTGGTGGGGGGATCCTACGGATGCTTGGTTGGACCCACAAAACCAGAACAGATGAAAACATGATATCAATGATTCTCTCAGTCTCTAGGACCAGCCTCCTCTAAGCTTCATAATCATACGTTTAAGGTCTGACAAAGAAAAATTATATTAAATAATTCCTTTAAATAATAATATGTTTATATAATTTTTTAGTATATCAGTATATTATTATTTCAATAATTTTTAATTATTAATTTTAATTATATATATTATATATATTTTTTATAATTAAAATTAATAGTTAAATATCACTGAAACCCTAATGTATTGATACAACGTAAAATATTTATACAATATTTATCGTTGCTCATTTAATATTCCTATCATAGAATCATTCCCCCCGAAATTAAGTTCCAGCTTTTATTTAGTTTTCATATATCGTAAAAGAAACAAACCGAAAAAACAAAAGTTTCCACCTCTCTTCATGTCGCTTTGATTCTCGACCAATAAAAAATTATGAAAAGAAAAAGAAAAGAGATATTTAATTTACACGCTAGGACAGCCACTAGCCGCAAAAGCAGGAGATTTTCACATGTCAAAGGGGTTTGTTCCTCCCTAATATTATATACCTTATTAATTAATTAAAATTAAGTTCGTACCTTAATTAACGATTAATTTACTGTCTATAAAAAATAAAAAGGCAAATGTTCCGGTAACCTTCCAAAATTATATAATAAATTGCTCTTTTATGTATTATTGCATAACAAATCTAATATTTTGTAGGATAAAGTATTTTTTTATTTTTTAAATTTTAATTTATTTTAATTTTGTTTCAAATTTTTTTTATTTTGTATCAAATATAGCATTGATAATTAAATTTTTAAAAAATTTAAGACTAATTCAATAATAATGTATGACAACTATCTCTGATTTATTTGAGTTGATAGTTGTTCTTATAAATTGGTCATAATTTTTTAAAAAAATTAGCTATCAGCAGTATATTTAATGGAGAATGAAAATTTTTAGAATAAAATTAAAACAAAATAAAATTTAAAGATATTTTTAAAAGTTATGATAACTTTTAAAAACAAAAAAATATACTCTACCCTATTTTGTAAATTGTAACATATAAAATAATTATACATTTAAACATAATTAAAGTTTGGTTAAAAATAATTTTTTTTAGAACATGCATTCGATATATTCTATAATTTCATGAAAACAAAATTGATGCAATAAAATAATTATTTAAAATCTAATTAAATATAGGGTAAAGTATTAAATTGGTCCCTATGTTTGGGCGTAATTTTGTTTTGATCCTTAAGGTTTAAAGTGTCCTATTTGAATCCAAAAATATTTCATTTAATATCAATTTAATCCGGTCAAAGTTAAATAATTAATGAAATGTCCTACATAACAACAGTACAAGAACAAAATCGATAATTTGGAGAACATGTACAAGCTCCAGAGACACAAAATCAACCGTTGATGCATCAATACATTTATTTATTATTTTCTTATAATATAAATAAAATATTTTCTATAGAACTAAGGAGAATGATAAATAAATGTATTGATGCATCAACGGTTGACTTTGTGCCTCTGGAGCTTATACTTGTTCTCCAGATTATCGATTTTGTTCTTGTACTGTTGTTATGTAGGACATTCCGTTAATTATTTAAGTTTGACCTCACTGTGAGACTAAATTGATGCTAAATGAAACTTTTTTGGATTCAAATAGGACACTTTAAACTTTAAGGACTAAAACAGAATTACGCCCAAACATAGGAACCAATTTAGTACTTTACCCTTAAATATATTACTCTATATGTCATGTATTAAATATGTGTATAATTAAATTTATTATACGATAATATATAAAAAATGTAATTTAACCTTTAATTTTTTAAAAGATATCGAAATAATTTCCAAAAAAAAGAACCTACTATAGGAAAAGTTTTCTCAATGGGAATATATTAGGATTAAAAAATTGCGTCATTTTAAACCTTCTTTAAACATGGGCTAACTTTTTTTTTTTTTTGACATTTAAAAAATTGGTGTGTAATGTATAGCTATTGAAAACATGGAGTTAATTTTTTTTAATTGTTATTTAACAAATTGGATAGTCAGATTTATTAAAGGAAGAAAGAAAATCTGAAGATTTAATTTAAATAAGATACACAAATTTGATTTGTATTTTTAAAAGTTAAGGTACACAAATATGAATCTGAAAATCAGATTTGTGTATTATAAAAGTTCTAAAAATTCAGATACACAAATTTATAAGTTTAGATTTGTATTTTTCACATCTTAATTAAATACACTATACTCCAACAACACTAAAAAATATCATCATCTCTCTAATATCAAAGTTAAAAAGTGTTAAACATGTTAAAATTTTAATTAAATTCAACATAAATTTCTATTAATGAAACTTTGGTCATAGTTCGTATTACATGTACTATTATAGTCAACATATGTGAACTCCACCTTTAGATTATCACAACCAATTAATTTCACAAAAAAAGTTAATTATATTTGTTTTACTTTTACTCATCTTGCAAATTTTCTCTTGGTCTCTCAATATCTACGTAAGAATCGATACAAATGCCTATCTACGCTCCTCGACTATCGATTTATGCTAAGTTTCTTGGTGTTGTCAACCTTGAGTATCTAAGCTCTGCGTGAGCTCGTGAATTCGATTCGCTCATGCAACTCTGTGACGGTCTCTTGATGAGCGAAAACTAATGCGTTTAGATACTCACAAGTGCATCAAACTATTTAAATAATATGACGGTAAGTGAATATCATTCTCACAAAAATTAATAGATTGAGACAAGTAATATCTAATTAAACTTTTAATTAGATCAATTAAATTTTAGTAAGAGAAAATTAGTTTGTGAATTTGAAGCAAAAATAGTGAAAAAGAAGAATTAGGAGTTAAGATTATAGTGTATATTTGAAAAAGGGATTAAAGATCTAAAGAAATCAAGAACAGAGAATATTAAAAGTTTTGGAGATATTTATTTTTCAAAGAAGATTAAACTTTATATTTATCTATTTTGATGCATGCAAAGACCTTTTTATGACAAATCATAAATAATTAAATTCTAATTCCTTGACAATTTAATTTATCTTTAATTAATCAATTACCAATTCCTTAGTCAACCGATTAAGAAAAGAGGTTTAGCACAATACTGATTTAGTTTTAAATAATATTCAAAAGTAGTTCTAAGTCGAATTATATTTCACATATTTAAACAAGTCCTAAATAATTTGAGAATTATGAGAAAAACAACATCTCACACTCTTTAAAACACTATTCCTAGTCAAATCAAAAAGTCATGAGAAAGAGTTTTCAAACTTTAATTTCGATATTAAATCTTCTAAAATAATAAACAGAATTCAGAATAGAGTTAGAATATTTTTCAATACTTCTAACCTTGAAAGAATGAAGAACGAAGATTTAATCTTAAAAATAGATCAATGCATAACTCTAAAATAAAATAAAATACTTAGATTAATAATCTATAAAAAAGTAAATAAAACTCCTAATTCTTAACAAAAGGAATTAGTTACTCATGATAACAACTCCTAATCCTTAACAAAAAGAATTAGTTACTCATAATAACAAGAAAACTAAAGTAAAAGAAGAAAATGAAGGTATGAGATCTTGGATTGGGATTCGAAGATCCTCATCCAGATGTCCCTCTCTTGCGAACCTTATTCACTTATTTATATCCTAAGTTCTATCTAAAATTCAAATTCAAAAAAAACTAACTCTAATCTTTTCTTTAGGAAAGATAAAATAATTACCTACTTAAATTTAAATAAAATCTTAATAACAATTTAAATCTACTATAGAATTAAATCATAACCAGCAAATCTTTATCTTTCTAGAAGAAGTTAATGCCAATTAATTATTTAAATATTGAATCTTTTGATTGAATTTTAGAACTTTCTGGAAGGAGGAATCAACTTGGGCATTGGGCTTGGAGTTTTGGGTGCTGGGCTTCAAGTTTTAAGCGCTAGTTTTCGTAACCAAAAAATGATGGTCGTTCCACGGCTTAAATTGGACGTCCACTATAGACATATGAATATCATTCTGAAGTTCTAGATGTTAATCTTTTAACGCTATTGGAACTGCCTCATTTGGACCTCTATATCTCAAGTTATGATCACTTTAGTATGAAGAGGTCAGGATTGACAGCATTTACAATTTACTCTTTAGTTGTAAATTTTCTTGAAAATATAATCTGAATTCGTAATAATTCTAAAACAACTCCAAATTTACTATTAGTTATAAAAATTCCACTAGAAACATAATATTTTTTATTTAAAGCTAAGAAAACTGATAAAAAAGTGTTGATCGAAAAAAGTATTTTCGACAAGAGTGGGTCAGATTGAAATAAGCAAAGTATGGTGTTTCAAAAAGACGCGTGTGCGCGAGCTTGAAGTGAGGCAATCGGTGCTGGTGTTGAGTTCGATTATGTTGTCAATCGAATAAGCTAGAATCGAAGAGAGGATTTGATTCGAAGGATTGAAGAAGGTTTTCGAAAAAATGATCAAATATTTGTGGAAGCGGAAAAATTTATGGTTTTTATCACACGAGAAAAATATTGGAAATATCTACAATCACGTATTGGGAACGGTTATCAAGAGTGGTTGTGTTTCAAATTTATAATTCCTCATTTAATTGTAATTAATTGTAATCAAATTAACCGTTATGTAAGATAGTCTATAAATACTGTGAAGTGTTAGGGAATAAGGGTTGGAACTTTTATTCGGAAAAACACTCTAGCACTCTCACATCCCAGCGTATCCCTAAGTTTGCGATCGAGTTTCCTTTTTCTGTAGGGTTCCTTCCACCTTCTTCTTTCTTTTAATTTCAATTCTGTTTGTAAACTCTATATTTTATCTAATTTTATTCACCAAGTGTTATTTATATTATTTACTTTCTCTGTTAAGTTTATCTTTCAGAATTTTATCATTTACTTCGAAGTTCTTTGATTTAATTTAAGGCATTTTACTGTTTCTTTTCGATTTTGATTCAAGTCTTTCCACTTACCATGTCTTTACTTTTTGAAAACTTTGATTTCCTAATTATATTTAATATTCGACAAATTTATTTTATTTTTATTGTCAAAATTTGTCTAATCAAAGACGCTTTGATGTACTTCTAGAAAACTGGTACTCGCACAGAAGAGTAGGTTTCGCTCCCAGATCACTAGATATCGAACCACCATCGATTTGCTAAAAATCGACAAAACAAATTGGCACGCCCGGTGGGACAGTTTTAAATCGAAGTGTGTCACATAAGTCTTTTTCCAGTATTGGTTAGTGTATGCGATTACGAAGTGGAAAAATCATTCACATGGCTGATGAGTTATCAAATGTGAATGGTGGTTCATCTACTAATGATAGCATACCGATTTCCATGCAACTAGCCGACCTGTCTTTACGTTTGGAAGGTGCAATTGGAACTGAAAGCATAGTCGTTACGACTATTCAAACTGAAAATGTTGGGCGTAATATTCGTCCACGTGGCCCTGTGCCACTATTTCAACCTCCTTTAACTGCTGGATGGCCCTCTTATGGTCTTCCTGCTGGTTATACCCCACCGGTGGGTGAATTTATGCCGCCTATCCGTTTTGGGAATGCAAATGGAGGGAATAATATGCAAAATCCACAACAACACTCTGAATATTCTCGTGAGTATCATGTGGGATCCACTTCGAATGCTGTGAATTTAATGGCAGTATATCGACAGCAAGTGGAGGAAAGTCATCATGATTTGGTTAATTTATTAACTCAGAAAATGACTACAATTCTAAATCCCATGATGGCAGATCATGAATCGAGATTCGAGCGTCTTGCTAGACAAGTCGAGAGGGTTGCTCGAATCGTCGATTATGATGATGGTGAGAGGCATAACGCTCGAGGAATTAATGAGGGGATGAAAAATATCTTTCAAAATGAAAATCATATTCCAAATCGAGAAAATCCTCACATAGTTCGTCGAGGGGAAAATGCTGATGATGTTGTACATGGGTTACGTGGTGATCGTTATCAGGTCACTCGAATTGTAGAGGAGGTTTTAAATCGGGTTGGACTAAATGTTGGTTTTATGAATCAACCACATTTTGTGTCCGCTTTCTCCCAAGTGGTTCAAATGGTTGAAGTGCCAAGAGGGGTGAAAATCCCAAAAATAACCACAAAATTTGCTGGTGAAGTTGGGGAATCAACTACTGAACATGTTGCTCGTTATTTGGTCGAGATGGGGAACTTGGCTAATGATAAAAATTTGAAAATAAAATTTTTTCCGTCGTCATTGACGAAGAATGCATTTACCTGGTTTTCGAATCTTAGACCAAATTCGATTACAACATGGAATCAGTTAGAAACTGCTTTCAACGCTCAGTTTTATCGAGGGGAAATGAATGTAGCAGTTACTGATTTAGTAGCTTTGAAATGTGAAGATGGTGAGACCATTGATGATTATTTAATACGTTTCAAAAATGCTAGAAGTAGATGCTATGTGTCATTACCTGAGAATGAGATAGTGAAGATAGCAATTATGGGCTTGGGATTTTATATGCGTAGAAAATTATTTAATGTGCATATTCCTGATTTGGCCCATATGGCTGAAGAGGTTTGACAGAACGAACTTATGAAAAGAGAAAAAGAGAAATACAGGAGTGACCAAAGATCGAAGAGTAAACCTTTTACTAGAAAAGAAAAGGTTGCTTATGTGACTATGTAATCCTCAGAAGAGAAATTCAATTTCGAAACAGAAGTCGATTTGGCTGAACTTAAGAAAGGCCCTCCGTATGTTTGTTCTTTATTGAAAAAACTCCCTGGTAATAAGAAGTCGAATGATTCAAAACTTAAAAGTAGAAAGAAGTATAGTTTTGATATTTTGAAATATGATCAATTTTCGATGTGTTGCTTAAAGATAAACAATTGATTTTGCCTGAGGGTAGAACTTTACTTTCCGTAAAAGATTTGAAAGGAAAGCCTTATTGTAAGTTTCATCAAGCAACAAGTCATTCGACTAATAGTTGTGTCCGTTTCAGGGATTTGATTTAAGAAGCAATCATGGAAGGATGCTTGAAATTTGATGATGGCAAGAAGGAGATGAAGGTTGATGTAGATCCCTTCGAAGTGGATGCAAGTTGTGTTGAGCCTTACTTAGGGGTGAATATGGTTGGTCTGTCTTATGATTTCGATGTGGCTCTTGATGATTTTGAGTCACAGGTGAGGTCTGTATATCCCAGAACAGGGATGGCTTGCTGGATTTCTTGGTTCAGCAAAAGATTAAAGACCGGGACGTATTTCTGTGTCCGCAGTGCAATGCTGTTTTTGATGCTAAAGCAGCAGCAATCTTCGAAAAGGAGAGGATGAAGAAAGAATTGGCTCATAGGGAAGAGCAAGCACGTCAGAGGCAACCAATTCGACGTGTGGAAGGTTCTGGTTCGAAAATCCCTCAACATGATGTGACTGCACCTTTAAGTCGATCTCAGGCTGTAGGTGTTCAGTGGATTAGGAACTGTCAAGAGTTCCAGAGACGTGATCACCTGTATCGACGCAATCCTCAATGGGAACATCGAGCACCGTCTCGAAATCAATATGCTTCCTATCGAGGACGAGCCAGAGGATACCCACGTGGAAGAGGTGGAAGAAGAAGTTTTAATCAAAATAAGAAACTTTAAATTGAGACAAGTAAGGAAGCAAGCAAGGGGAAAACTCCCTCTGTCCATTCTCAAATTGTCTCTCCTTCTGATGGAGAGACTTATCCTAAGGAAATTCCATCGCCAGCAAAGATGGAAAAAGGGAAGGCAGTTGTTCAATCCTCTAGGATCGATAAACATAAAGATGTCGATGTTGATGAGGAATACTTTGAGGAAGGAGATGATGACATGGTAGGGACGATTTCAATAATTCCCACTGAGTACCTTGGAGAATGTGAAAGTAATTCGGATGAGGATTTTGATCAAGAAGATGAAGAGGTTTTCTCTTTCATTCGCATAGAAGATGAGCCGGGTTTCTTTCCTCGACCTATTGAGAGACAAATGTCTCATCTGCGTCCCCTTTATATTATTGCTGTTGTGAATGGGTTCAAATAAACAAGGTGCTAATTGATGGTGGGGCAGTAATTAGTCTCTTACCTAAAAGGATGTTGGGAAAAGTAGGGAAACATGTTGATGAGTTGGTCCCTACAAACATTGCTGTGACTGCTTTTAGTGGGAATTCTACACCAGCGAGAGGGCTGTTATAACGCCTTACTTGGGAGAGATTGGATTCATGGAGTAGGTGCTGTACCATCTATAGTGCATCAGAGCGTGCTTCTGTGGACTAAAGAGGGCAAACCTGAGATTGTCAAAGCAGATTCGAGTCTTTACGTCGAACAAATGCATGTCAATTTTAGGATATATAATCGTAAATTGAAGCCTTTTAATGTTGATCGATCTCTGAATCCTTACAATTGTGAAGGGTGTTATTTGACTTCAGAAGGACTTTTGGTGAAGTTGCGTTATCCAGACTTAGGCTTCGAGCCGACTGGTTGGGATTGTCGTTCTTGAAGACCTCGAAGGCTGAACTATGGACCAGGTTGAGGAAGTATCCAACTACCTGGTAAATTTGCATAATTATTTAAATAATTTTCAAGTTTTAGAAAATAAAGATGATTCTTCTGATGAAGTTGAATCTGATAGGATTAATAAGTCTACTAGTTGCAGTATGTTTGATTCGACACTTCTAGTCGAGTGTGGTTATGATTTTTCTATTACTTGTAATGAAATTAATAATGTGAGTCGGACTGCCGATTTAATAGCAGAGGCTCATTATGTGGAAAATAAATGTAGTGATGAATTAATCAAAGAACAAGTTTCTTTGATCCCTAAAAAATCCATTGATTTTACTTTCGATTGTATTTATGATTTGGAGCCTCTGGGGTTTGAAAAATATTCAATCGAAGATGATTATTATAAGGGGTTCGAGTCTCAGGATCCTTTAGAAGAAATTAATTTGGGGACTCATGATGATGTTCGAATTACATATATTTGTAAAGGTCTTGTTGATCCTTTTCGAACTAAGCTTTTCGATTTGTTACATGAGTTTAAAGATTGTTTTGCATGGGATTATCATGAAATGCCCGGTCTCGATCGTTCATTAGTAGAACATCAATTAGCGTTGAAACTCAATGCTCGACCTGTGAAACAAACCCCAAGACGTTTTGCCCCTGAAATCAATGTGAAAATTAAAGAAGAAATAGAACGCTTGATCAAAGCAAAATTTATTCGAACTGCTCGTTATGTGGAGTGGGTGTCGAATATTGTTCCAGTGATGAAGAAAAATGGAAAATTGGGGGTATGTATCGATTTTCGAGATTTAAATAATGCCACTCCAAAGGATGAATATTTTATGCTGATTGCAGACATGTTAATTGATTCTGCGGCGGAAAACAAAATTCTTAGTTTCATGGATGGTTATTCTGGATATAACCAAATTTTTATTGCGGAAGATGACATGGCTAAAACTGCCTTTCGCTATCCTGGGGCGTTAGGTACATACGAGTGGGTGGTTATGCCTTTTGGTTTGAAAAATGCTGGTGCAACGTATCAACGAGAAATGAATGCTATTTTCCATGAGTTTATTGAAAAATTTATGGAGGTGTACATTGATGATGTAGTGGTAAAATCAATTTCTGTAAGTCAACATATAGACCATTTAAGAAAGGCATTCTTGACTATGAGAAAGAAAGGATTAAAAATGAATCCTTTGAAGTGTGCGTTTGGGGTATTGGCTGGAAATTTTTTAGGCTTTGTTGTTCATAAAAAGGGAATAGCCATTGATAAGAACAAAGCAAATGCAATATTAGCTTTGTCTGCTCCCAAATCGAAGAAGGAAGTGCAATCGTTTTTGGGAAAAATAAATTATCTTTGAAGATTCATTTCGAATCTGTCGGATCGAACTAGGGTGTTTGCACCTTTAGTGAAATCAAAGAATGGTTTGAAATTTGAATGGACCACAAAACATCAATTGGCATTTGACTCGATTAAGTCATATTTATCGAAAGCTCCAATTATGGCAAATGTGCGTTCATTTGAACCTTTAAAGTTATATATTGCAGCATCTGAAAACACTATAGGGTGTATGTTAGTCCAAGATGATGAAAATGGGCGTGAACGGGCGGTTTATTACTTTAGTTGAGTTTTGACTGATATCAAAACAAGGTATTTCCTGATTGAAAAATTATGTTTGTCATTATATTATGCTTGTATGAAGTTAAAGTGTTATATGGTGGCTAAATCGATGAAAGTTATAGCACAGACCGATCTTGTTAAATACATGCTAAGTTTCCCTATGTTAAGGGGACATTTGGAAAAATGGATGTTGGCATTAATGGAATTCGATTTACAGTATGTCCCAGCAAAGGCTGTTAAAGGACAGGTCATTGCAGATTTTCTTGTAGACAATTCAAAAGATCTGAATGACCAGGGGAAAATATAGTTGATGTAGAAGTCAACTATTGGAAATTGTATTTCGATGGATCTAAGCACAAAGATGGTGCGGGGGTTGGAATCCTCATTATCTCGCCAGAAGGTATTCCATCAAAATTCTTGTTCGAATTAAAGTATCCTTGTTCCAATAATGTAGCCGAATATGAGGCCTTGATTTTAGGTCTAGAAATTTTAATCGACAAAGGAGCTTTAGAAGTTCAAATTCTGGGGGATTCGTAGTTAGTTTTAAAGAATTTGTCAAAGGAGTTTAAATGTAATAATGAGACGTTACAAAAATATTTAGTAACTGCTTGGGAGTTATTGACGTCTTTTCGAAAAGTCTCTTTGGTGCATATCCCTCGAATTCATAATGAGATTGCTAATGAATTAGCCCAAATTGCTTCGAAGTATCGAATTGGTCCGAAAACTATTAAGAAATTATCTAGTATCCATCAAATTTTAATACTAGCAAATGAGAGAGAGGTGTTATGCATAGATGAATGGGAAGATTCTGATTGGAGGAAATCTATTGCTTAGTATTTGAAAGATTCCAATATTGCAGTTGATAGAAAACTAAAGTTGCAAGCAATGAACTTTGTTTTATTGGCTGATGAGTTATACAAAAAGGGGATTGATGGAAGTTTGTTGAGATGTTTAAGTCGAGAAGATCAAAACATTGCTTTAGGTGAAGTTCATAATGGAATATGTGGTGCTCATCAGGCAGGAAGGAAAATGAGATGGGTGTTATATCGCAATCATGTATTTTGGCCATCTATGATAAAAGATTGTATTGATTATGCAAAGGCATGTCAAGAATGTCAGAAACATGGTTCGATACAACAGATTCCTGTAGCTGAATTGCATTTGATAATAAAGCTGTGGCCATTTAGAGGTTGGGCTTTAGATTTAATTGGATTAATTCATCCTCCTTCATCGAAGCAGCACAAATTTATTTTAGTGGCTATTGATTATTTCACGAAATGGGTTGAAGCAGTTCCTTTGGTAGAAGTTGGTCAAACGGAAATAATTGATTTTGTCGAGGAAAACATTATTCATCGATTTGGAATTTCTCAGACATTAAGTACTGACCAAGGAACTATGTTTACTGGCCAGCGAATTAAAAATTTTGCGGCTTCAAGAAACATTAGTATGGTTACTTCAACTTCTTATTATGCACAAGCTAATGGGCAAGTGGAGGCAGCAAACAAGATATTGATTGGTTTGATTAAAAAGCATATTGGAAATAAGCCTCGAACATGGCATGAGACTTTAAGTCAAGTGTTATGGGCTTATCGAAATTCACCAAGAGGATCGACAGGAACTTCACCTTATAAACTGGTATATGGCCATAATCCAGTATTGCCATTGGAAATTAATTTGAATACTCTAAGAGTATCGAAACAGAATGAGTTTCCAGTCGATGACTATTGGAATGCCATGTTTGATGAATTGAATGAGTTAGATTCACAGCGAGTTCTAGCACTTGATAATATAATTCGACAAAAAGAAAGTATTGCTTGAAGTTATAATCGTCGAATTAAGGAGAAATCTTTCAAAATAAGTGAATTAGTTTTGAAAGTTATTTTACCAATGGAAAAGAAATCGAAATTTCTTGGTAAATGGTCCCACAATTGGGAAGGTCCCTTTCAAGTGATAGGGGTATTTTCTGGAAATGCCTATCAGATTAAAGACATCGAATCAGAGAAAATAGTTAATTCGATTAATGGAAAATATTTGAAATATTTCTATTGCTGGAGAATATAGAAATTCAATATGCATAAATTCAGAAAGAAAATAGTCATTACAAAAGTAAAAAGAAGTTCAAGATGCCAATAGCTTTGCCAAATCAGAGCGCAGCTTTGTCCTTTTATTTTACAGAATCATAAGCATTTCGATTTGCTTGAACTTGTCAGTTTGAATCTTCTCGAGCTGTTTTTGTACTTTTCTCGCTCAGTGTCGATTGAGACAAGTTTTTGGATAAGGATGTGTTGCTTTTGTTGGGCTGCAGTCAGAGGTTTGGCTAAGGTGGCTCTATCTTGGCGTATGGTGACAAGCTGTTGTTGAAGTTGAGCCAATTCTGCTTCGATTCTTGCTTCTTCTTGATCATAAAAAGCCTGGACGGAGATAGCATGAGAGATTCTCGCATCAAATTCCTCACGAGAGGATTGGATTGGTTGAGTAGTTACAAGACAGTTTTCTATTTTGGATTTGGCTGTAGCTTCTTCATTTTTAGTTTTCTGAAGTTGAAACTGAGATGCAACGCTATCATTAAGTTGTTTGAATTCCTGGAGTGAAGCAGAATATGGTGTGTTGTTTGGAAATTCAAAAGAAGAATTCAAGCAGTCCTCCAGGAGTTTGTTGAGGATTGGATCATTAACCCATGAAGTAGGTAGATGATCCAAAAGTTTGATGAGTAGTTGAAGTTGTTCCCGAGTGTCAGGATCTAATTCGATTGGAGGTCTTAGTGTGGTAGACCTTGAGATTTCTGGAATAGGGACTGGTACTTTCTTTTCTTGGATAATTTTGTTTAAAACAGAAATCAGATCATCCAAGGGGGCACTACCTGGGGTGAAAAGAATATTTGATGTCTCTGGTCTTGGTCCTGGAGGGGTTTGAAGTGAAGGATCAGGTTGTAACTCTGGAGGGGTCTCTAAAACTTCAGAACGGGAGGAATAAGAATTGGTGGTGTCAGCTGCTTTAGAAGCAGAATCGGAGTCTGGAACCGTTTGATTCTCTTCAATTAGTGCAGCTTGATTGTTTGGTTCTCTTCAATTGTGTGTCTCCTCTGGAGAATGATGCAGAGGATTTTCTGTTAAATCGATCACTTGTGTTGTGTGAAAAAGAGGTGGATGAGTAGCAGGAATCGTTTGTAAGGACCCAGTGAATTGGATTGAGTCATGTGATGTGGAGTACTCTGGGTCGATTTGTTGTTGAGGAATTAGCTGATCGAGAGCTCCAGTGAAAGAAGCCGCTTGAGCAACATTAATGGGCTAATATAAAAGGTACACAATTATAAGTTTAAGATCTATTTTGATTTAAACTAAGTGAGAGGTATATATTGATGAGTGTGTTACCTGAGGAATTCTGAACCTAAGTATTAGCTGAGAGCCAGGATCAGAATCGGCTGCATCTTCTGATTGAGAAGAAGCAGCGAGAGACTCCTTGGTGGTTGGTTCATTTTCATCATCACTTTCGCTTGATGATTGCAAGATAAGCTGTTGAAAGTTCAGGGTCGAATAAGTTTTTAAAATGTATAATAGTAATATTCAAAGAACATTTCAAATTTGAGAGTGGAGTTATGAATAAAAGAATTACTCTACGAGAAGTTCTAGTAGGAGTCCTTCTGATCTTCTGTGGTGGTGGCCGAGCAGCTTCAGCTTTTCTTTTGTGAATTCTTTTTGGGGAGCTTTCAGTAACAGTTACTCGAATAGCAGTTTGCTGAATGTCTTCCAAGGTACGGGTGTACCTTGAATAGTAAGTAGTCCACCATTCGAGACAAGACTTAGTGATAAATGAACTGCGTTCATAAATCAAGAAGTTGAAGCGGTCTCTTCGTTTTTGATTTTTCAAGAGACAAGTATTGAAATCTTCTTGTGAGGTTAGAGTGATTTGGCAGAATGGTTCACTGTGTCGAGGTTGAAGAGTTGGGATAGCCTGAGAGAATCCTAATTATCTTGCAATCAAGTGAGGAGCGTACAAGGTTATTTTAAACATTTCCTTGTTGTATTGTGGCAATCCTATTGGTATCACTTGAACAGCCAGTAGGTGTGTCCAAGTTCGATTTGCAAGTTCACTTTCCTCATTAGTGTTTGGAAAGAGGAAACGATCGAGCCAGGCAGGGCCGCAGTTGCGACGCAAGAAAGGAGTGAAATTGAGTTGATCATTATCAAAATTTCTGCAGGAATGGAAAAGAGAAAAAACAGCCCAAAATTTTCTTCGTCTGATTGAGTGTTTGGAAAATTGGGCTTGTAATCAGATAAGCGAAAACCCTCGATGTGCTGCTTATCAGTACTGCTCCCTACAGGCTTTATCATGTAGTTTTCAAAAATGGCATTTAGCCATATTGATGTGTCCAAGGAGAAGCTTGGCCTGATTAAGATTCCTTCATGAAAGAGAGCTGCTAGAGGAAGGAAAAATTTTGACATTTGAACACTTCCAGAGCAGAACAAAATTGCATTTAGCCAGTAGAATAAAAAGGCTACATGTTCATCATTAGTGATTTCTGTATCATCTTCGCCCATATTATGAGCGATAAAGTCACTATAAGGGGTGTTGAAAGTGATGTTGTATTGATGCTGATGTTGCATATCAGGAGTGCAATCTGGAGAGTTTATCGGGAGTCCTGTGATAGCGGCAACATCAAGAAGGGACATTCCGATCATCCCACAAGGAAGGTGAAAATTATTGGTAGTTCTGTTCCAGAAATAGGTCATTGCCCCAATCATCCAAGGATGAGTAGTGAGTGAAAAGTGAGAAAGCCTTAACAGTTCTTGTATTCCTAGGGCTCCCCAGGAAGTGCCTTTTGTGGGTTCGAGGCGTTGATACCAAGTTGTAAAGTCAGATCCTCGAAGTTTAATTTTTGGGTTGTTTCGAAAAGGTTTCTGGTTGATGAAGTGAGAAATGTTAAAAGCTTGATTTATCAGTAAATCTTCTCCTTCAGCGTTAGGGAAGAACGAAAGCTTTTTGTTTGCCCTTTCGAGAGTTTCAATCGGCCCAAGGAAGCAGTGTGTATCTGAACCGATTGTGAAAGGAATTAGAATTTCGGTGTCATTGGCTTGTAGATGGGGATCATCGATGATTTCATCATTGATTTGACTAAGGATGCGAAGGGCTGGCGGAGATGGCGGTACTGTTGCATGGCCTTTGCCTTTATCTTGAGTAGTGATACGAGAGGAGGAACCAGCCATTATCAAAGAGAATTGAAGGTTGGAGATTTTTGTGAGAAAAGTTTGGATGCGAAAGAAGTTCAGAGAGTGATGGATGCAAGAGATTCGAATAAAGAAAGATGAGTGAAATTTAAAAGTATCACTGTAGCCGTTACTATGGAAGAAATACAGATAGAGGTAACTTTGTGTAGAAGGTGAAGTGGTAGAAAGAGAAAGCGTCAGTCTCGGAAGACGTGTTGAGTGAATCAATAATAATGGGGAGTTTGAATGATAATTATTATTGGTTTAAAAACTGACGTCTTTTGGATTAAGTGTTTTATTGATTCGATAATAGTATCGAAACCAACCACATTAATCCAATGGGGCAATTTGTTGATCGAAAAAAGTATTTTCAACAAGAGTGGGTCAGATTGAAATAAGCAAAGTATGGTGTTTCAAGAAGACGCGTGTGCGCGAGCTTGAAGTGAGGCAATCAATGCTAGTGTGGGGTTCGATTATGTTGTCAATCGAATAAGCTAGAATCGAAGAGAGGATTTGATTCAAAGGATTGAAGAAGGTTTTCGAAAAAATGATTGAATAGTTGTGGAAGCGGAAAAGTTTGTGGTTTTTATCACACGAGGAAAATATTGGAAATATCTACAATCACGTATTGGGAACGGTTATCAAGAGTGGTTGTGTTTCGAATTTATAATTCCTCATTTAATTGTAATTAATTGTAATCAAATTAACTGTTATGTAAGATAGTCTATAAATACTGTGAAGTGTTAGGGAATAAAGGTTGGAACTTTTACTCGGAAAAACACTCTAGCACTCTCACATCCCAGCATATCACTGAGTTTGCGATCGAGTTTCCTTTTTCTGTAGGGTTCCTTCCACCTTCTTCTTTCTTTTAATTTCAATTCTGTTTGTAAACTCCATATTTTATCTAATTTTATTCACCAAGTGTTATTTATATTATTTACTTTCTTTGTTAAGTTTATCTTTTAGAATTTTATCATTTACTTCGAAGTTCTTTGATTTAATTTAAGGCATTTTACTGTTTCTTTTCGATTTTGATTCAAGTCTTTCCACTTACCATGTCTTTACTTTTTGAAAACTTTGATTTTCTAATTATATTTAATATTTTACAAATTAATTTTATTTTTATTGTCAAAATTTGTCTAATCGAAGACGCTTTGATACACTTCTAGAAAACTGGTACTCGCACAGAGGAGTAGGTTTCGCTCCCAGATCACTAGATATCGAACTACCATCGATTTGCTAAAATTGACAAAACAAAAAGAAGCATAAAAACTATTACAGATGCCTAAACAGCATCTCTTAGAAAGGCAGAAGTGCAGTTGTAACCGTGAACAACGTCGTAAGAGGACCGAATTGAAGCATGCATACAAAGAAGGATTTTTTTACGTAAATGCTGTTTTTGTATGACTCTCTAATCTTCTATAAAAAAACTGCATTAGGATCCATCAGAATAGTATTGTTTGATTCGTTGCCTTCTTCTACACTCTACTGAAATTCTTGGGTATGAGTACCAAGACATTAATGACATTATAATTTTAAAAGTTTTAAACAAAATTTTGACAGAATTTTTTTTTAAATTAGAGACCTCTACCAAACAACATTCTTATTTTTCACAACAACTACAATTGCAATAACAACTTCAATAATGATTTCAGACAAGCAAATATTTTAACAAATATTCAATCCTAACCATTTTACCGGGCATTCTCTTATTACTTTCCAATTTTCAGCAAATAAAGAGTTGAGAAGGAAACACTAAAAATCATTCTCATATTTCTATTCTACAAAAATATTCTACGAAAATTAAATCCAACATAAATTTAACATTTTTACAACCTAAATAATTTAACGATAGTTAACTAACTTCAAGTCCAAACAATAATAAAACGAAGAAAAGTATCTATGCAGGAATTAAGATCTAATCTACCAAAAGAAAATCACCACAGATCACCACAATTATACAATTTAAATCAACATTAACACAATCCTGTTTAAAATTTTTATTTCGTTCCTTAGTCTTTTTGGGGGCTAATACATATATATAAATAAATATAATCATATTAGCTATTATATTGTGGCTTATATTAGGTGGTCTCACTATTAATTTATATGATAAAAGACCTAAGTCATGATTACTTATTTATTTAGATCAAATGAGAATAAAACCAATACTATTTTATTTTACATGGGTCTTTAGAATTTAATAGGAATCAATAGCCAAGATAAATAGAACTCTAAGATTTTGATCTCCAACATACTAAAATTATTTTGTAACCCTTGTCTCATAAGATAATTGCTATTAAGCTTAAAATAAAGATTTGATAAATTTTGGTTAGAGAATATTAAAAAAAGATTAAGTACTTTTTTTGTCTTTAAGATCTTGGGTCAAAATTAAAATTGTTTTCGACCTTTTTTTTTATCAATTTCATTCTTATGGTTAGAAATTGTTTTAAAATCATCATTTTCACAAGAAATGATAATTTTTAGATAATTTTACCTCTAATAAAAATAACAAAACACCCTCTCCCACCCACCCTCACCACTGACACACACTCCCAATTTTCCTTTCTCTTTCCTTTTCTTGTCGTCATCACCATTGCCACCATAACCATCACACCTTCTTTCTTTCTATTACCAGTTTATCCCTAAATCACTAGCAACTCACCCACTATCCCAAATCCTTTCCTTTCCACCTGAACTTTCTCCCATTTTTTTGATACTTAAAAAACTCACTAGCAACAATTCAGCAACAACAACAATCACAAAATAAATTAACAGAAATTTTAGATTAAGCAACTATGCAGCAATCATCAACCACAACTTCAGATCCAAAATCAACAACAAAAATTATACGATTGCAAATTAGTAATTACAATGAAATAGCAACACAAATTCGGTAACAACAGAACTAACAACAATAACTAAAAATTTCATGCCAAAATTAAAAAATAAACTATAAAATTTTTAAATGAACAAAAAATTCAACGTAAGAGGAAAAGAGAAGAATCAAGTACAAAGGAGGCGCGGCGCGGTGAGGAGGCGAAATGGAAGCACGACACTGCAGGAGGCACAATGCTATGAGGAGGAAAAACGCAGGCCGGCACTGCGAGGAGGCAGAACTAGGAGGCACGATACGACATGACGAGAAGGAAGATTAGAGGCGCAACACTGTGAAGAGGTTGAACTAAGGCTAGCAGATAAACCATTATTTTATGATTTATATTGTGATTAATTGAGTGGTTTTATCAAGTCTTTACCCACTTATTCATATGATTAGCATGATATTACAATTCCTTTCCAAAATTGTTCCATGGTTGAAAACTTGCTTCCTAAAAATCTTTTAATTATGTATTTTAATTCTCCTTTATACCATTTGATGCTGTGATCCGTGTGTTAAGTGTTTCAGGCTTCATAGGGGAGGAATGGCTTGGAGAATGGAGAGGAAGCTTGCAAAAATAGAAGGAACACAAGAAACTAAGGAGATGACCAACGAACACTGACGCAAGCGCATGGCTCACGCGAGCGCGCGAAATGAAGAAAGCGCAGCGACCGAACGCGTGCTTGACGCAAACGCGTGGATTGGAGTCTGCACGAATGACGCGAACGCGTGGACGACGCGAACGCGTGACAAGGAAAATCGCTGAATGACGCGAACGCGTGGACGACGCGTACGCGTGACCTGCGCGATCTGCAGAAATAACAGAATATGCTGGGGGCAATTTCGAGCTGCATTTTAACCCAGTTTTTGGCCCAGAAACACAGACTAAACCTAGGGAACATACAGAGACTCATCACACATCTACACACATTCAGATTCATTGAGATTAGGATTACTCTTAGTTTTAGATCTGAATCTAAATCAGCTTTACATTCATAGTTTATGCTTTTGCTTTGGATTTTTGGGATGCTGAAGAATTATTATCTCCGTGAAGACATTACTTTAGTTTGTTTTCTTATTCCTTTACTTTTATTAGTTGCTCATTGACCCTATTCAAATAAGTATGTTGCATTTTGAATTCATTAATATATAGAGTTACTTTTATTTTTAATTAATTTTAAATCTCTATTTTATTTCTTTTAATTATGTCTTCTTATATTTTTATGAGTATTAAACCCATGTCAATGGAGTAGATTTTCTACTTGACATGGGGGTTGATTAAGAGGAGACACTTGAGTTGGAATGCTCAAGTGCTTAGTTAAATTGGACGTTGTTGGCTAATTCTGTACCTACTAACGCTAGACCTTTCCAAGGGAGAGGACTAGGATTTGCGGATAAGAGTTAGCTCAATCACTTGACTTTCCTTTATTTAGTAAGGGTTAACTAAGTGAAAACAACCACCTCTTTATACCACACTTGAGAAGATTCCAACAAGGATAGAACTTCCAATTAATCATTCCCCCAGTCAAGGCTTTTTATTTAGAATGTCAATAATTATTCTTAGTTTATTTTTGTTGCTCTAATTTATAATTAATTAATTGCTCATTATTATTCAACTCTCAAAACCCTCGGAAAATTCCTAGTTAATAAAATAGCACCCTTTCTTGCAACTCGTTGGGAGACGACCTGGGACTTATACTCTCAGTATTTTTAATTCTAAAATTTGTGACAACCCTTTCTAAATTGAGAAGACGGATCTTAGCCGGTTGAGAACTGTACTTGCAACGTATTCCGTATTTTGATTTCTTAACTGGTCAATTTCCGCCACCATCAATTTTTGGCGCCGTTACCGGGGAGTTGCAATCGTGTGCTAGATTATTAATTAGTGTACTTATTTTTATTTTTATTTGCATATTTTATTTTTATTTTGTTACCATGAGCTATATGTCTTTCTCATTGAATGACGCGTTCATTGTCTGATCCGAGCTTAGCCGCTTTTGATCCTGAAATTGAAAGAACCCTTTCACGTATTAGGCGAGCTCGATGTCGGTTAGCCTCTGAGGGTGGTGAAGTGATTGTTATCGATTCACCAGTCTCATCTGAGGGCGAATCTGAACCGCCATCTGAGAGCGAGACAAGCTCATTTACTACTTATTCAGTTGATTCACGTGCAGGTAACATGGCAGCACTTAGGAGGATTACTCTCCAGGAGGCAGGAGCCCCAGATTCTACACTACAACCGTATCAAGTGCATCATCCAACTCTGGCTGCAGATTTTGAACTGAAGACTGCACTAATCAACTTGATGTCCAAATTTCATGGCTTACCTGCTCAAGAGCCTATCAAGCACCTTCGGGATTCCCAGACATCCTGTTCCACTGTTAGACGTAATGGTGCAGATGAAACCTCTATTCTGTTAACCGCCTTCCCGTTTTCTCTTGAAGGAAAAGCGAGAGAATGGTATTACACGCAACCGGAAGCGATTGTTACTAACTGGGATACGCTTAGAAGAGAATTCTTGGAAAAATACTTTCCAGCTGAAGTTACTAATAGATTGAGGAAAGAGATTTCAATGATTATTCAAGGCAAATCCGAAACTCTCTACGAATATTGGGAGCGCTTCAACAATCTCCTAGACGCATGCCCCCACCACATGATTGACAAGCTAGTGTTGATCAGCTACTTCACATAAGGCATGAAGTCTCAGGATAAGACTACACTGGACGGTGCGAGTAATGGTTCCCTGAAAAAGTACAAGACTATAGATAAAGCATGGCAACTGATCGCCGACTTGGCTGAATCTGCTCGGAACCACAAGCATAGGAACAACCATCCTAAAGCTGTTGCCGAAGTTTCTTCTAGCATTGAGACTACCGCTCTCACACAGAGTATATGTGAGACGACCAACCTACTGAAACAGATGCAGTTAAATCAACAACAAGCACAACAAGCTCAGCCTCTCCCACCACAACAAAGCCAACAGTTGGTTCCACAAAGAGTATGCAGGATCTGTGCTGATTATAGTCATTATACTGATGAATGTCCGTAGATCCAACAGGAAGACAACACTGTGGCAGCCACTCATAACTTCTATGATCGCCCGAATCAAGGATACAATCAACAAGGTGGCAACTACAACCAAGGTGGCAACTATAACCATGGATGGCAGGACAACTCCAACCCAGGTTGGAGAGATAATTCTAACCATGGCTGGAGGGATAACTATAACAGAGGAGGCAGAGACAACAATGGAAACCAGAGGTGGAATAACAATAACAACAACAGGTAGTAGAATCAGAATTAACCTTACAGAGCACCTCACCTAAGACAGTCCCAAGGACCCCAGCACAACCAACAACAGGTCCCTCAGATCACTTACTCCAATTCCTCATCAAATGACGAGATGCTCCATTCTCTTGCACAAGGGCAACAAGACATGCAGACGCAGCTGAACTCTACTTTAAATGGTCTGACTGCCACTTTGCAAGCTCTCGTCTCCCGGTTGGATTTATCACCTAATTCCACCAATCAACATTCAAGCTCTAGTGGAATTCCTTCTCAACCCCTACCTAATCCCAAAGGTGGCATCAATGCCATCACTTTGAGGTCCAGAACCACACTGCAAGAGAGGAACCATGAGGAGCCAAGCTCACCCGAACACGTCCCGACTGAGGATGTAGTGGAAGTGGAAGATGCTGAAGAGGAAGAGGACGTACAAAACATAGTTGAAGAAGAAACAGCTCAACCACAGAATGAAGCACCAAAGGATGCAGAGGCTGCAAATAATGCCATCCCTATCCCATTTCCATAACTTGCAAGGAAGCCCAGAAAGCAGATAGAACTTGATCCCAAAATGGTAGAAATATTCAAAAAGGTTGAGGTAATTGTTCCCTTTTTTGATGTTATTTAACAGGTACCTAAATATGCAAAGTTTCTAAAGGATTTATGCATACATAAAGATAAAATTAATGAATTAGAAACTATTCCTTTAGGTAGTTCTATATCTGCTTTAATGGGAGGTATACCTGAAAAATGTAGTGATCCAGGTCCATGCATGGTTAACTGTACCATTGGAGGTGTAATTTTTTCTGACTGCATGTGTGACTTAGGAGCGTGTGTTAGTATAATGCCTTTGTCTATATATGATACTTTAAGGCCCCCTCTCTTAAAAAGGTCGGCAGCTCGTTTCGTGTTAGCAGATAAAAGCATTATTACAGTAGTTGGAATTGCTGAAGATGTATTAGTGAGCATTAAGGGGCTCACATTTCCCATTGACTTCTATATCTTGGAAATGCCCCCTAATGACTCAGGAAGACCATCATCAATCCTGCTTGGAAGACCATTCCTGAAGACTTCAAAGTTCAAGCTGGATGCATTCTCAAGAACTTACTCCTTTGAGATAGATGGCAGAGCAGTGAAATTCAATTTAAATGAAGCTATGAAGTACCCTCTGGAAGATCATTCTATCTTCCAGCGCGACATTATTGATGAAACTGTAGCTGAAGTTCACCAAGAAGAAATGGAAGAGAAGCACATGGAGCAAGGTCCAAGTGTGGGGACACTTTCTGAAAATAATGAGAACCCTTTTACCATTATCACTAGCCCCGGATGATCCAGAGCCTAGCTATGAGTAGAAATCAGAATTAAAGCCCCTCCCTCCACACCTTAAGTATGCTTACCTTGAGGATAAGCAGAAGTTTCCAGTTATCATTGCAAGGGAACTCACCTCTCAACAAGAAGAGCAACTGCTTAATGTGCTGAGAAAACATAAGAAAGTAATTGGATGGAGCTTGACAGATATAGTAGGCATCAGCCCTCGAGTTTGTGAACACAGAATATTCTTAAAAGAAGGAGCAAAGCCTGTCCATCAACCTCAAAGAAGATTGAATCCTACCATCTTAGAAGTTGTCAAGAAAGAAGTAACCAGACTACTTGAAGCAGATATCATTTACCCCATATCAGACAGTGAATGGGTCAGTCCAGTACAAGTGGTGCCCAAGAAGTCTGGAGTCACAATAATAAGAAATGAGTATGGAGAACTCCTGACAACTAGAGTGCAGAACTCATGGAGAGTTTGCATTGACTATAGGCATCTCAACCAAGCCACTCGCAAGGATCATTATCGCTTGCCATTCATTGATCATTATTATCTTCTTTAAAGGATTTCTTGCATGTTCATTGTAATACTTTCTATACCTTCTTCACCATGCATGCTATGTGTTTATGAAAAAGCTCATATGGCATTATGCACTTCTCTATGTTATTCTACTATTCAATGCTTGCTTTTCATAAACTCCCTTTACTATTTTAATTGATTATAATTGTCAATACAAACATGGTAATTTATTACAAGTAATGCTTGGTTTATGCTACTCATGCCCTTTTCCGGCATGCCAATAAACACCCTGCATCCACTTATTTTTCGATGCACTGGCTATTTTTCATTGCTGGCTTTTCACATGTACTCGAGAGCATGTGTTAATGTCAATTACATCCTAATGTGCATCCATCGCCACTCTTCCATTCCCTTCCTTGCTATATATCTATTTTAATTTAATTTACTTTCTCTTCCCTTCTTCAGGATGGCCACCAAGGAAGGAAAGGAGAAAGCTACTCCCAAACCACCGGCAAGAAAAGGAACAAAAAAAAAAAAAGAGCCCAGCTGAGAAACCACAACCCCCATCCACTTGCACATCTTAGCATGCACCGAGGACGGTGCAATCTTTAAGTGTGGAGAGGTCGATACCGATCTCCATGGGTTAGTACTTTCTTGTCTCAAACACCAATGTTTAAATTTTCTTTGTAGATTAGTTGTTGCATTTGTATGTTTATTTGATTTTTACATATTTTACCACTTGGTTGAAGTAATATTTTCTTTTTCAAGAAAATTTTTAGAGAATTTCACTAATTTGAATAAAATTTTTTGTTACACTTGTTTGAAGAGATATTATATTGGAACATGGTTTAGAGCTTGAACACACAAAACCTATGAGATTTTGAGCCTATTTGAATTGGTTGCATTTTATCAACCAATATTTTATTTTTGATGTGTGTTTTTTCTCTCTAAAATTATGATCTTTGTCTTGCTTAATTCTATATTTCCATGGTTTGATGTATGCATGCACTTACATGATTGAGGCCTTTGTTTCACTGAGCTTACATACCCATATGGCCTTACCTTTCATTATCCTTTGCAAACCAATTTGAGCCTATTATACCCCTTTGTTCCTTACTTTAGCACATCATTAACTCTAAGTGAAAAACAATAATGTCCTTAATTTGAATCCTTAGTTAGCTTAGACTAGTGAGAGTGCTCATAAATTAAGTGTGGAGAAGCGAATTTGGAAACAATTGGTTTGAGAATTGAGTATGATAGAATTTTCTGAAAATGTGAAAAAAATGTTTAGGACATGATTCATGCATCCAATAATTTAATCATATGCATTGAGAAAAATAAAAGAAAAAGAAAAATTATGTATAAAAAAAAGAGAAAAAAAAAGAAAAGAGAAAAAAGAGCAAATAAGAAAAAAGGGACAAAATGCCCCAAAGTAAATGTTGAAAACAATGCATATGAATTGTACTTGAAATTAGAATGCATGAATATGTGGAAAATATGGTTGATGGATAGTTAGATTTTGTACTGTGATTACATGGATTGTTTAAGTTAGGTGGAAAGTTTAAGTTAATTAAGGATTCAGATTTTAGTCCACTTGGCCAAATACAATCCTACCTTAACCCTAACCCCATTACAACCCTTAAAAGACCTCTTGATATGTGTATTTGTGCATTAAAATTATGTTGATTGTTAGATGAAAAGAAAGCCTTAGAAAGCAAGGTTAGTAGAGAATTGAGAGAATCGAACCTTAAACACTTGAGTGACTAGAGTATATACACTACCAGTGAGGGTTCGATGCTCAATTCCTTGTTCCCTGCTTTCATGAGCTATTTTCTTCTACAAGTCTATTTGTACTTCATTTTTTATGATTTGAATTAGTGAAATCCAGTTCATATTTATTCTTGGAGAACTTATTTACTCTTAACCAAGTAAGTAAAAGCATTTAGCATGTAGTTGCATTCATAGGTTGCATTTCATGCATTCTACCATCCCTCTTCATTTCTTTATAGCTTCTCTTGAGCTTAGCATGAGGACATGCTAGTGTTTAAGCGTGGGGAGGTTGATAAACCACTATTTTATGGTTTATCTTGTGCTCAATTGAGTGATTTTTATCTACTCTTTACCCACTTATTCATACTATTTGCATGGTTTTATATTTCCTTCCTAATTATGTGCTATGATTGATTACATGTTTCTTTGGCCTTATATTTGCTTACTATTAATCCTCTCTTATTACCATTAGATGCCTTGATATGTGTGTTAAGTGATTTCAGAGATTACAGGGCAAGAATGGCTTGGAGGATGGAAAGGAAGCATGCAAAAGTGGAAGGAATGCAAGAAGTTGGAGAAATTGCTAAGCTGTCCAGCCTGACCTCTTCACACTCAAACGGCTATAACTTTTGCTACAGAGGTCCAAATGACGCGGTTCTAGTTACGTTGGAAAGCTAACGTCTGGGGCTTCGAGTTGATATATAATATAATATAGTTTCCTTGACGCTAGGTGACACGACCGCGTGATCCATGCGGCCGCATCGCAGTGACGAAAAACCAGCGTGGCAAAATTCGAAACCAGCGAATTCTGGACTGTTTTTGACCCAGTTTGTGGCCCATAAAACACAGATTAGAGGCTATAAAGTGAGGGAATATATCCATTCATAGAAGGCTTCCATAATTCATAATTTTAGGAGTAGATGTAGATTTTAGAGAGTGAGGTTCTCTCCTCTCTCTTAGTATTAGGATTTAGGATTTCTCTTAAGTTTTAGGAGTAGCTCTCAATCCCAGGTTCTTTATTTTTATTTCTTTTCTCAATTTAATTTATGAACTCTTTATGTTTAGATTGATTTTCTATTATTAATGCAATTCGAGGTAATTTCAGATTTAATTTTGCTTTGCTTTATTTATAAGTGCTTTCAATTTAACTTACACATTTTCTTCCTTTTGGCTTTGGTTAAATAATTGGTAACTCTTGAGTTATCAAACTCATTGTTGATTGAGAATTGGAATTCTTCGAAAATTAATTCATCCACTTAACTTACCTTCATAGTTAGAGGTTAATAAAGTGGGAGAAAAATCCAATTCTCATTACAATTGATAAGGATAACTGGGATAGGACCTCCAGTCTTCATACCTTGCCAAGAGTTTATTTTATTTTACTATTTTATTTTATTCTTTTTGTGCAACATATTGCTTCCTTACTTCCAAAACCCCCAATTTACAATCTTCATAACCAATAATAAGAACATACCTCCCTGCAATTCCTTGAGAAGACGACCCGAGGTTTGAATACTTCGGTTATCAATTTATTTAGGAGTTTGTTACTTGTGACAACCAAAACGTTTGTACGAAGGGATTTCTATCGGTTTAGAGACTATATCTACAACGCGACTGTTTTTTATGACATTCTTTACTGGCAAAAATCTTAACGTCAATGATTTTAGCGTATATGGTGATTCATTTAGCCTTTGCTTGGATAGTTTATCTAGAGTATTAGACAGGTGTGTTAGTACCAACCTTGTATTAAATTTTGAAAAATGTCACTTTATGGTAAAATAGGGAATTGTACTAGGACATGTTGTGTCTAATACCGGCATTTCTGTAGATCCAGCAAAGATAGATGTTATTTCTAGTTTACCTTACCCCTCCTCCGTGAGGGAAGTCCGTTCATTCCTTGGCCACGCATGTTTTTACAGGAGATTCATTAAGGACTTCAGTAAGGTAGCATTGCCTTTATCCAGATTGCTGCAGAAAGATATTGAGTTCGAGTTCAGTGAGGATTGTATGCAAGCGTTTGATAAGCTGAAGCTCGCCCTGACTCAAGCTCCAATTGTGAGAGGACCAGACTAGAGCCAGCCATTTGAAATTATGTGTGATGCTTCCAACCATGCAGTAGGAGCGGCGCTGGCTCAGCGCGAAGGTAAGGATCCTTTTGTAATTGCTTATGCATCTAGGACTTTAGATGCTGCTCAATCTAATTATACTACTACTGAAAAGGAGCTTCTAGCTATTGTTTTTGCTCTGGATAAATTCTGAGCCTATTTACTTGGTACTAAGATAGTAGTGTACTCAGACCATGCAGCTCTAAAATATTTACTAGCTAAAAAGGAGTCAAAACCAAGGCTAATACGTTGGATACTGCTGCTGCAAGAATTTGATTTAGAAATTAAGGATATGAGTGGTAACTAGAATTTAGTGACAGACCACTTGAGTCGGCTTGAGCACATTAAGGATGACTCCACTCCTATAAATGATAATTTCCCATTTGATAGCTTACATGCAGTATCTGAAGTAGTTCCTTGGTATGCACCTGTAGCTAATTATCTAGTTAGCCACACTTTTCCTCCAAATTTCACTAAGCATCAAAGAGACAAGCTGAAAAGCGAGTCCAAATATTAGATATGGGATGATCCATATTTATGGAGGTGTGGTGCTGACCAAGTAATTAGACGGTGTGTGCCTCAATCAGAATTCTATTCCATTTTAGAGGCCTGCCACTCATCTGAGAGTGGAGGACATTTTGGCCCTCAAAGACAGCTAGAAAAATTCTAGACTGTGGATTCTGGTGGCCTACTCTTTTTAAAGACGCTGCTGAATTTTGTAAATCTTGTTCCCCATGCCAAAGGTTTGGTAATATATCCAAGAGGGATGAGATGCCTCAACAGATTATGCTTTTCTGTGAAATTTTTTATGTTTGGGGCATTGACTTCATGGGTCCATTTCCAAATTCTAATGGTTACTTTTATATACTGTTAGCTATAGATTATGTTTCTAAATGGGCGGAAGAAATTCCTACCTGTACTGATGATGCTAACACTGTTGTTTCCTTTGTTAGAAACCATATTATTTGTCGCTTTGGATCACCACGAGCAATCGTGAGCGATCAAGGCACTCACTTTTGTAATAGGAGACTAACAGGATTACTGAAGAAACATGGGATAGTTCACAAAGTGGCAACAGCTTACCATCCCCAGACCAATGGGCAAGCAGAAGTCTCTAACAGAGAGATAAAACGCATTCTGGAGAAGATAGTAAAGCCCTATAGGAAGGACTGGAGTGCCAGGCTATAAGATGCACTCTGGGCATATAGAACAGCATACAAGACACCCATTGAGATGAGTCCCTTCCGCTTAGTATACAGAAAGGCTTGCCACCTTCCAGTAGAGGTGGAACACAAGGCTTTCTGGCCTGTGAGAGAGTGTAACATGAATTTTGAGGAAGCTGGTGCTGAAAGGAAGCTACAACTAGCAGAATTGGAGAACCTTCGCCTAGAAACATATGACAACTCCAGGCGATACAAAGAAAAGATGAAAGCTGTTCATGACAAGCATATAAAAAGGAGAGAATTCAGACCAGGAGAGTTAGTTCTTCTTTATAACTCCAGACTAAGGCTTATGCCAGGTAAACTGAGATCAAGATGGGAAGGTCCCTACAGAGTAGAAAAGGCAGAGCCATACGAAGTTTTTCACCTGCGTCATCCTTCTAGATCTAAATTTCTAAAGGTCAATGGACATCGCCTGAAGCTTTATCATGGTGAGAAGATGAAAGATCACAAAGAATTAGAGGTCTTCCTCTTGGAAGACCCACCAGCAGAAGTAGAATGAGCCTGAAGAGCGTCCAATTTAAGGACGTAAAAGCAAAGTGTTAGGTGGGAGACAACCCACCATGGTATGATCGTTTCGTCTCAGTCTTAGATTTATTTCACTTTATTTCTATTTTCATGGTATTAATGACTCTTCTCATAATCTCTGCATATAGTCCGCATTCATATTTGCATTCGCATTTTGCATATATAAAAAAATAAACACGCACGTGACGCGTAAGCGTCGCTGACGCGTCCGCGTCATAGGTGCGTTCTGAAGAAAAGAGACTTGGACAGAAAGTCACGCGAAAGTGTGGCTGGAGGCGCGCCTTAGGCACAACCATGCCCACGCAACCGCGTCAATGACGCGTCCGAGTTATTCTGCAAAAGAGCCTCCCACGCGATCGCGTCACCCACGCGAACGCGTGCCCCAAAAATTCGACGTAAAAGAGGTATGGCAGCAAGTTATGATGGAGTGGGACTGGAATGATGCTGGAAGCACCAGCCCTATCAGACGACCGCGTGCCCCACGCGGCCGCGTCGTTTTCAAAATATGGCCATTCACGCGATCGCGTCACCCACGCGAACGCGTCACCCTAAATTTTGGCAAAATGTGTTTGAAACAGAGAGTCACGCGAACGCGAGGCTGCTCTCGCGCCACTCGCACAAATCAAGTCACGCGACCACGTGACCCACGCGTCCGCGTCACTCGAGAAACATCGGACACCACGCGACCGCGTGACTCACACGTCCGCATCACATGCGGCGCACAACTTATCCAGAGCCAAGTATCTTATCTTTTCTTCCCCAAATCCTTATTTTTCTTTTTCCCTTCTTATTTCTTTCTTCTTCCTTCTTCCCTCTTTATTCTTTCTCATTTTTTTACTTTCTCCTATATTTCACATCCATTAGCAAGGTTCTTTTCTCCTTCCCTTTTTACTTTTCTATTATTATTCTTATTTTTTTTATATTTTCTTTTTCTTTTTATTTTACTTTCATTATATATGTTTTTCTTTTTCTTTCTTTTTCTTTTATTCCTTTAATTGGTGTTAGAAAATTACTTTGGGTCATTATTGTCTATATTTTGCTTGTGGATTATTAAGGAATTGTTTGACAATTATATATTACTTTTTATAGGGTTGCTTGCATGTTCTATTTTATATTTTCAAAAACATATTTTCATGCATGCTAAGTGTTTGTGAAAACGCCCATATGGCATTACACATTATTTTTAATTATTCCACTCTACTACTTTAATGCCTGTTTTTCACAAAACCCTCTTTTATATTTTATTGATTAAATATAATTGTCAATACAAACAGAATATTAGTTTGAAAGGCTTGGTAATCTAACTTGGACATTGAATGCTTGATCTATGCTACTCATGCCTTTGCCAGCATGTCAATAAACATCTTGCATTTAATTTCCATCACATGCACTTGCTATATTACCTTTGATGAACTTTTCACATGTAGTCTAGACCATGTGTTAACAACATCCTGCTTTACCGTGCATTGATTATCAACCATAATGTTCGCTCCCTTGCTCGAACCCTTAGCTTTACATATTACTTTCTTTTTGCTTTTTTCAGGATGGCAACCAAGAAAGGCAAAGAGAAAGCTAATCCCAAACTATCAGCAAGGAGAGGAACAAAAAGAGCATTAGTGGCAGAGCCATCTTCAACAGCGGTGAAACCCTCAACAAAACGAATCAAGAGGATCATCAAGGTCGATGAAAAAGAGAAAGCCTTCCCAGCAAAGGACACTGCGCGGTTCACTAACCGCTATTGTGAGCAGATGTTCCCCATCTTGGCAGCAAGGAACTATAACAATGAGCACCTTCTCATCATCCCAACCCGCATTTGTGAATTTGTTGAGCCCCGCATAGAGCGAAGACAATGGGATTCCTACAGAGACAGCCACGGCAGGTCAATCTATCATGGGTAGTTGAATTCTACTCCAATTTTCACATGACAACCCTGTAGTCTGTCTATGTCCGTTAGAAGCAAGTCCCCATATCTGAAGAAAACATTCAACAAGCTTTAGATCTTCCCACTGCTCCAAAAAGATTGGACGCATTTCAAGAAGCCTCACTCAAGCGCCAGACATACCAATTTGACTGGGATGCCGTTCTCAGAGTTATCGCACAACCTGGCAGCATATGGATCTACGGATACCATCGTTCCTGACCTAAGGGCATATTGGCTTCAGCACTCACCTTGGAGGCTCGAGTATGGGCACAGATCATGTCCCATTACGTCTTTCCGAGCACTCACGAGTCCTCCTTCACTGCAAACATGGCTATTTTACTCTGGTGTATCCTTACAAACCAGCACCCCAATTTACCAAGACACATTCGGCATGCTATGAGACACATACAAATTACGGACAACCTACCTTTCTCGCCTTGGTTTTAGATCTAGTCTCAGCAGCCGGAGTCTCCTACAGGGCTGTGGATACCAAGGCCATGATTCCATGAGATGATCAATACGTCCCTAACGGGAAGTATATCAGATCTCTAGCAGCCACTATCAATCGGAGCACAGAACCAGCAGAAGATATCCCTTCTTCTTCCACACCACAAGCACCTTCAACAAACTAACTGCTCCATCAGATACTTGAGAGGCTAGACCGGCTTGACCGGAAAGGAAAGCAAAGAGAGCGCCATAACAAGCGCAGATTTACATACCTCAAGCAGCTACTTGTTGGTTCCCACCCACCTGACAAAGACCCAGACACCCCAGACTCCACTTCATTTACCAGCACAGGGAGCAATGACGGTCCTGATGGTGGAGATACTGCTACCAGCCCCCCTTTGTTCCTGACAGATGGCACCGAGGACGGTGCAAAGCCTTAAGTGTGGGGAGGTCGGTCAGTACCAAACTTCCGGAGGTAATCTCTTTTCCTTAAACACCAATAAATTAGGATATTTAGTTAAATTTTCTTTTGTAGAATAGGATAAATTGCATAGTAATAGGTTAATTGCATGCATGTTCTACTTGATTGAAAAACAATAAGTTTCTTCTAAGACCCTATTTTTTGAAAAATTTCACTAATTTAAATCAAATTTTTTGTTAAATTTGTTAGAAGTTGTATTTGGAACATAGTTTAAAAAGCTAAGAACACACAACCCGTGAGATTTTGAGCTTAATTACATGGTTACATTATTTAACCATAAATATTTTATTCTTGTGAGTTCACTTCTCTATGATTGTAATCTTTATTTTGTTTCATCCTATATGTCCAATGCTTAATGTATTTATATGCATGCATATGATTGAGGCCATTATTTGTTTATCTCACTTATCCCAAATAAGCCTACCCTTTCAATTACCTCTGTTAGCCACTTTGAGCCTTTTAAATCCCATTTGTTCTATATTTTACCACATTACTAGCCTTAAGCAGAAAAACAATTAAATATCCCAATTGAGTCTTTGGTTAGCTTAAGATAGAAATTGTGTGCTAATTGAGTATGGGAAGATTATGGGAACATGGGTTAATAAGGGATTGTGTCATGATAAAATAATGGGAATTTGGGTACCTACTCATGTGAAACTAGAAAAATTAAAAATCCATGTGCATTGATAAGCTATGTTTATTTTCCTATTTAAAAAAAATTCAAAAATATTCAATAGATAAGTAAATAAACAAGGGGACAAAATTACCTCAAATGCTAAGTTAAGTTAATGAAAAATTTCAATGCATATGTGATAAAAATTAAAAGAAAGTTAACGCATGAGTATGTAATGCAAAAGTGGGAAATTATGGGTAGCTAGGCATGAATTAGAATTAAATAGAGTATGTGTATGTTAGATGAAAGCTTAGGTTAGTCAAAGATTCATATTTTAGCTCACTTAGCCATATATACATACCCTCACCCTTACCTTAGCCCCATTACAACCTTGGAAAAGACCTCATGATGTTGCATTAGTACATTAAATGTTGTTGATTGGTTAGATGAAGAACAAAGTTTAGAAAGCATGATTAGAGAAGTGTAGAGTGATTATCCTATACACTTGAGAAACTAGAGTGCATATACACCATCAGTGAGGGTTCAATGCTTAATTCTATGTCCCTTGCTTTCATGAGCTATCTTCTTACAATGTTACCTATTTTTACTATATAATTTGAATTAGTAAAATCCAATCTATGTTTGTCTTGAAGAGCTTGTTTTCTTTTTACCAAGTAGACAAGAATCATATAGTTGCATTCATATATATAGGTTGCATTGCATTGCATAAGTTTTACATTTCCCTACTCATTTACTTTATCTCCTTAAACTAAGCATGAAGACATGCTAATGTTTAAGTGTGGGGAAGTTGATAAACCATTATTTTATGATTTATATTGTGTTTAATTGAGTGGTTTTATCAAGTCTTTATCCACTTATTCATATGATTAGCATGATATTACAATTCCTTCCCAAAATTGTTCCATGGTTGAAAACTTGCTTCCTAGAAATCTTTTAATTATGTATTTTAATTCTCCTTTATACCATTCGATGCCGTGACCCGTGTGTTAAGTGTTTCAGGCTTCATAGGGTAGAAATGGCTTGGAGAATGGAGAGGAAGCTTGCAAAAATGGAAGGAACACAAGAAACTAAGGAGATGACCAGCGAACACTGACGCGAGCGCATGGCTCACGCGAGCGCGCGAAATGAAGAAAGCGCAGCGACGCGAACGCGTGGACGACGCGAACGCGTGACAAGAAAAATCGCAAAATGACGCGAACGCGTGGACGACGCGTACGCGTGACCTGCGCGATCTGCAGAAATAACAGAATATGCTGGGGGCGATTTCGGTCCGCATTTTAACCCATTTTTTGGCCCAGAAACACAGACTAAACCTAGGGAACATACAGAGACTCATCACGCATCCACACACATTCAGATTCATTGAGATTAGGATTACTCTTAGTTTTAGATCTGAATCTAGATCAGCTTTACATTCATAGTTTATGCTTTTGCTTTGGATTTTTGGGATGCTGAAGAATTATCATCTTCGTGAAGACATTACTTTAGTTTGTTTTCTTATTCCTTTACTTTTATTAGTTGCTCATTGACCCTATTCAAATAAGTATGTTGCATTTTGAATTCATTAATATATAGAGTTACTTTTATTTTTAATTAATTTTAAATCTCTATTTTATTTCTTTTAATTATGTATTCTTAGATTTTTATGAGTATTAAATCCATGTCAATGGAGTATATTTTTTACTTGACATGGGGGTTGATTAAAAGGAGACACTTGAGTTGGAATGCTCAAGTGCTTAGTTAAATTGGACGTTATTGGCTAATTCTGTACCTACTAACGCTAGACCTTCCAAGGGAGAGGACTAGGATTTGCGGGTAAGAGTTAGCTCAATCACTTGACTTTCCTTTATTTAGTAAGGGTTAACTAAGTGAAAACAACCACCTCTTTATACCACACTTGAGAAGATTCCAACAAGGATAGAACTTCCAATTAATCATTCCCCGGGTCAAGGCTTTTTTACTTAGAATATCAATAATTATTCTTAGTTTATTTTTATTGCTCTAATTTATAATTAATCAATTGCTCATTATTATTCAACTCTCAAAACCCTCGAAAAATTCCTAGTTAATAAAATAACACCCTTTCCTGCAACTCGTTGGGAGACGACCTGGGACTCATACTCCTAGTATTTTTAATTCTAAATTTTGTGACAACCCTTTCTAAATTGAGAAGACGGATCTTAGCCGGTTGAGAACTGTACTTGCAACGTATTCCGTATTTTGATTTCTTGATAAACCATTAATTTATGGTTTATATTGTGTTTAATTGTGTGGTTTTATCAACTCTTTACCCACTTATTCATTAAATAAGCATGCATTTATAATTCCTTCCTAAAAAATGCTTTATGGTTGAAAACTTACTTCCTAGAGACTTTTAATTATGTATTTTAATTCTTCTTTATTCCATTCGATGCCGTGATCCGTGTGTTAAGTGTTTCAGGCTTTATAGGGCATGAATGAGTTGGAGATTGGAAAGGAAGCTTGCAAAAATGGAAGGAACACAAGAAATTGAGGAGATGACCAGCAAGAAGTGACGCGGATGCATGGCTCACGCGGCCGCGCGATATAGAGGAAATTGTAGTGACACGGATGCATGGCTCACGCGCCCGCGCGGATTGGAAACTGCATCAGTGACGCGAAGGCGTGGACGACGTGCACGCGTGGCAAAGCAAACGCTGAATGACGCGTCCGCATGAATGACGCGATCGTGTGACATGCGCGATCTGCATAATCTACAGAATTCGCTGGGGGCGATTTTGGGCCCTGTTTTGACCCAGTTTTCGGCCCAAAAAAGCAAACTAGAGCCAGGAAACATGCAGAAATAAGGAGAACAATTCATTCTACACAATTTTAGTTGTTAGATCTAGTTTTACTCCTCCTCTAGGTTTTTCTCTCTACACATTCATAGTTCTTAGGATTTTATTTTTATTGCTTTTCACATTGGGATATTGAGAAGAGTTATTGCCTCAGCAAGACTTCGTCATTCTAGTTCGTTCTCTTTACTCGTCTCTTACTCTTCCATGTCCTTTGTTTATTTAGAATTATTATTGAATTATTTTTAGAGTTTATTAATACAAGAACTATTTTTATTTTTAATTGATCCCTTTGATTACTGTTTATCATGTCTTTCTATATTTCCCTTTCCTATGTTATGAGTTCTACATTCACAATGAGCGAGTAGTTCCATAACTTGGATGGGAGTTGATTGAAAGGAAGACCTTGAGTTGGAATGCTTAAAAGAAAAATTGTAATTAGGTTTATTGTTGGATTGCTCTCTGGTCACTGACATCAATCCTTCCAAGTAAGCGGATTGGGACTTGTGAATAGAAATAGCTTTCCAACTTGTTTGACTTTCCCTTACCTAGTAAGGGATAACTAAACAGAATAACCCTCAATTATCAATTAATCTTGAGAGTACTCCAACAAGAATAAGGCTTCCAACTAATCTACTCCCAGCCAAGGCTTTTATTTAAAATTATATAAATTCTCTAATTTAATTTCCTGTTATTCAACTCGAACCATTTTTTGAAAACATCTGATTAATAAAATAGCACATATTTTTGCAACTCGTTGGGAGACGACCTGGGACTCATACTCCCAGTATTTTAATTTAAATTTTGTGACAACCCTTCTAAATTGATAGGCGGATTTCTGGTTGGTTGAGAACTATACTTGCAACGCATATCTTATAACAATTCTTAAGTCGCCAATTTTCGCCACGTCAATTTTTGGCGCCGTTGCCGGGGAGTTGCAATAGAGTGCTAAAGTTATTAATTGGAATTTATTTATTTGCATTTTATTTTATTTTGCTACTATGAGCTGCATGTTTTTTTTCGTTAGATGACGCGTTCACTTCCTGATCCAAGCTTGCCAGTATTCGATTTTGAGATTGAAAGAACTATCTCACGAATAAGGAATGCTCAGCGTCAGTTAGTCCTCTCTAAGGGCGGATCTGAAACGTCATTTGAGGAAGAAACCAGCCCCCGTTCTACTGATTCGGTTGATTTACGTGTAGGTAACATGGCAGCACCTAGGAGAGTTACTATCCAGGAGGCTGGAGCCCCTGATTTTACAATGCAACCGTTTCAAGCGCATCACCCAACTGTGGCTACAGACTTTGAAATAAAGACTGCACTGCTAAACTTGATGCCTAAGTTTTATGGCTTACCTGCTCAAGAGCCTATCAAGCACCTGAGAGATTTCCAAGCAGCCTGTTCTAATGTCAGGCGTGATGGTGCGGATAAAACTTCTATTTTGCTGAAAGCTTTCCCATTCTCTCTTGAGGGAAAAGCGAAATAGTGGTTCTACACTCAACCCGCAGCAACTGTATCTGACTGGGATACACTTAGAAGAGAATTTTTGGAAAAATTCTTTCCAGCTGAAGTTACTGATAAACTGAGGAAAGACATCTCCATGATTGTTCAGGATGAATCCGAGACTCTCTATGAATACTGGGAGCGCTTCAACAACCCTCTGGAAGCATGCCCCCACCATATGATTGACAAGATAGTGTTGCTCGGCTATGTCACACAGGGCATGAGGCCCCAAGATAAGACCACATTGGAAAGTGCTAGCAATGGGTCTATGAAAAAGTACAAGACCACTGATGAGGCATGACAATTGATCAGTGACTTAGCTGAATCTACTCGGAATCACAGGTAGAAACAAGGCCGTTCAAAAGCTGTTGCAGAAGTATCCTCTAGCAAAGAGACTGCTGCTTTAACTCAGAGTATCTGTGAAATGACCAACTTACTGAAGCAGATGCAATTGAATCAACAACAATTTCAGCAAGCTCAACCTTCTCCACCACAGCAAAGCCAACAGTTAGTCCCACAGAGAGTTTGCAGAATCTGTGCTGATTATAGCCATTATACTGATGAATGTCCGCAGCTCCAACAGAAAGACAACACCGTGGTAGCCACTCATAACTTCTATGACCGCCCCAACCAAGGGTACAATCAAGGTGGCAGTTACAGCCATGGATGGCAGGACAATTCTAACCAGAATTGGAGGGACAACAATAACAGAGGAGGCAGAGACAATCAGGGAAATCAGAGGTGGAATAATAATAACAACAGGTAGCAGAACCAGAACCAACCTTACAGAGCACCTCACCTGAGGCAATCCCAAGGACCACAGAATACCCAACAGCAGACCTCTCAAATTACTTATCCTTCTTCATCTGCTAATGATGAGTTACTACAATCTATTGATCGGAGACAACAGACCATGGAAAATAACCTTTATGCTACACTAAATGGTCTGAACTCTACCTTACAAGCTCTTGTCTCACAGATTGGATCCATGAATAACTCCAATAACCAGCCTTTGAGCTCCAGTGGAATCCCCTCTCAACCATTACCCAATCCAAAAGGTGGCATCAATGCCATCACCCTAAGGTTCGAAACCACACTACAGGAGAGGAATCAGGAGGAGCCAAGCCCACCAGAACACGCCTCAGCTGAAGAGGTAGTGGAAATAGAAGATGTTGAAGAGGAAGAGGACATACGAGACATGGCTAAAAAAGAAGAAGCTCAATCACAGGAAGAAGCACCAAAGGGCGCAGACACTGCAGAAAACGCCACTCCTATTCCATTTCCACAACTTGCAAGGAAGCCCAGGAAGCAGCTGGAACCTGATCCCAAAATGGTAGAAATATTCAAAAAGGTTGAGATAACTGTTCCCCTTTTTGATGTTCTTCAACAGGTACCTAAATATGGAAAGTTTCTAAAAGATTTATGTATACATAAAGACAAAATTAATGAATTAGAAACTATTCCTTTAGGAAGTTCCATATCTACTTTAATGGGAGGCTTACCTAAAAAGTATAGTGACCCAAGTCCATGTATGGTTAATTGTACTATTGGTGGTGTAATATTTTCTGACTGCATGTGTGATTTAGGAGCATGTGTGAGTATAATACCTTTGTCTATATATGATATTTTGAGGCTCCCTCCCTTAAAAAGGTCGGCAGCTCGTTTTGTGTTAGCAGATAAAAGCATTATTACAGTGGCTGGAGTTGCTGAAGATGTATTAGTGGGCATTAAGGGGCTCATATTTTCCATTGATTTTTATATCCTGGAGATGCCCCAAAATGACTCAGAGAAGCCATCATCAATCCTACTCGGAAGACCATTCCTGAAGACCTCGAAGTTCAAATTAGATGCTTTTTCAGGAACATACTCTTTTGAAATAGACGGCTGAGTAGTAAGCTTCAATCTGAATGGAATTATGAGGCACCCTCCAGAAGATCATTCTATCTTCCAGTGTGACATCATAGATGAAACCGTGGCTGAAGTTCACCAGGAGGAATTTGAAGAGAAGTACATAGGACAAGGTCCAAGTGTGGGGACATTCTCAGAGAACAATGACAATGCTTTGCCATTGTTACCAGCTCCAAACAATCCAGAGCCTAACCATGAGCAGAAGTTAGAATTGAAACCCCTCCCTCCACACCTCAAATATGCTTATCTTGAGGACAATCAGACGTTTTCAGTTATCATTGCACGGGAACTCACTTCTTAACAAAAAGAGCAGCTACTTAATGTACTGAGGAGGCACAAGAAGGCAATTGGTTGGAGTTTGGCAGACATAGTAGGCATCAATCCTCAAGTTTGTGAGCACAGAATATTTCTAGAAGAGAGAGCAAAGCCTGTCCGTCAACCCCAAAGAAGACTGAACCCCACTATCTTAGAGGTTGTCAAAAAGGAAGTGACCAGACTACTAGAGGCAGATATCATCTATCCCATCTCAGACAGTGAATGGAAAAGCCCAGTACAAGTGGTGCCCAAGAAATCTGGAGTCACTACAGTGAAGAATGAGCATGGAGAGCTCATGGCAACCAGAGTACAGAATGCCTGGAGAGTCTGCATTGATTACAGGCATCTTAACCAAGCCACTCGTAAGGATCACTATCCTCTTCCATTCATTGATCAAATGCTGGATCGCCTGTCAGGTAAATCACATTATTGTTTTTTAGATGGTTACATAGGCTATTTCCAGATTCATATAGCTCTTGAAGATCAGGAAAAGACCACTTTTACATGTCCTTTTCTCTGATCTTATTGAGGACTGTATGGAGGTTTTTATGGATGACTTTAGTGTATATGGCAATTCCTTCAATCTTTAATTGGATAGTTTATCTAGAGTGTTAGATAGATGTGTCAGTACAAACCTTGTATTGAATTTTGAAAAATGTCACTTTATGGTTATACAAGGGATTGTACTAGGACATGTTGTGTCTAATACTGGTATTTCTGTAGATCCAGCAAAGGTGGATGTTATTTCTAGTTTACCTTACCCCTCCTCTGTGAGGGAAGTTCGTTCATTCCTTGGCCATGCAGGTTTTTACAGGAGATTCATTAAGGACTTCAGTAAGGTAGCACTTCCCTTATCCAGACTACTGCAGAAGGATATTGAGTTTGAGTTCAATGAGGATTGCAAACAAGCGTTCGATAAGCTGAAAACTGCCCTGACTCAAGCTCCAATTGTGAGAGGACCAGACTGGAGCCAGCCATTTGAAATAATGTGCGATGCTTCCAACCATGCAGTAGGAGCAGCACTGGCTCAGCGTGAAGGTAAGGACCCCTTTGTTATAGCTTATGCGTCAAAAACTTTAGATGCCGCTCAGTCTAATTACACTACTACTGAGAAAGAGCTTCTTGCTATTGTTTTCGCTCTGGATAAATTTCGAGCCTATTTACTTGGTACGAAAGTAGTAGTATATTCAGACCACGCAGCTCTAAAGTATTTATTAGCTAAAAAAGAATCCAAACCAAGGCTTATACGTTGGATACTGCTACTACAAGAATTTGATTTAGAAATTAAGGATAGGAGTGGTAACTAGAATCTAGTGGCAGACCACTTGAGTCGCCTTGAGCACATTAAGGATGACTCCACTCCTATAGCTGATAATTTCCCATTTGATAACCTGCAAGCAGTATCTGAGGTAGTCCCTTGGTATGCACCTGTAGCTAATTATCTCGTTAGCCGCACTTTTCCTCCAAACTTTGCTAAGCATCAAAGAGACAAGTCGAAAAGCGAGTCTAAATATTATATATGGGATGACCTATATTTATGGAGATGTGGCGCTGACCAGGTAATTAGACGGTGTGTGCCTCAATCAGAATTCCAATCCATTTTAGAGGCCTGCCACTCATCTAAGAGTGGAGGACATTTTGGCCCTCAAAGAACAGCTAGAAAAATCTTAGACTGTGGATTCTGGTGGCCTACTCATTTTAGAGACGCTGCTGAATTTTGTAAATCTTGTTTTCCATGCCAAAAATTTGGTAATATATCCAAGAGGGATGAGATGCCTCAACAAATTATGCTTTTCTGTGAAGTTTTTGATGTTTGGGGCATTGACTTCATGGGTCTATTTCTAAATTCGAATGGTTATTTTTATATATTGTTAGTTGTGGATTACGTTTCCAAATGGGTGGAAGCAATTTCTACCCGCACTGCTGATGCTAACACTGTTGTTTCCTTTGTGAGAAACCACATTATCTGTCGCTTTGGATCACCACTAGCAATCGTGAGCGATCAAGGCACCCATTTTTGTAACAGGAGACTAACAGGATTAATGAAGAAGTATGGGATAATTCATAAGGTTGCAATAGCCTACCATCCTCAGACTAATGGGCAAGCCGAGGTGTCAAATAGAGAGATAAAGCGTATCTTGCAGAAGATAGTCAAACCTCATAAAAGAGACTGGAGCACCAGGCTACAAGATGCACTCTGGGCATACAGAACAGCATACAAGACACCCATTGGGATGAGTCCTTTCCGCTTAGTTTATGGAAAAGCCTGTCATCTTCCAGTTGAAGTAGAGCACAAAGCCTTTTGGGCAGTAAAGGAGTGCAACATGGAATTTGAGAAAGCCGGAGCTAAAAGAAAATTGCAACTGCAAGAATTAGAAAGCCTTCGCCTAGAGGCGTATGAGAATTCAAGGCTATACAAGGAGAAGATGAAAGCTGTACATGATCAGCACATCAAGAGGAAAGAGTTCCAACCTGGGGACTTAGTCCTCCTTTAAAAATTTCGACCGAGGCTCATGCCAGGCAAGTTGAGATCAAGATGGGAAGGTCCATATAGAGTAGAGAAGACCGAACCGTACGGAGTTTTTCACCTAAGTCATCCTTCAAGCTTTGAACTCATCAAAGTTAATGGACATCGTTTAAAGCTGTACCATCGCGAGAAGTTGAAGAAAACCAAGGAGCTCGAGATCTTCCTCTTGGAAGATCCACACATAGCCGAATACTGAGCTAGTTGAGCGTCCAACTTACGGACGTTAAAGCAAAGTGCTAGGTGGGAGACAACCCACCATGGTATGATCGTTCTATTCTTTATTATTAGTTTTCTTATTCAATAACTCTTCTCTTTATTAGTACATTTAGTCTGCATCTACATTTGCATATTTTTATTTTTATTTTTCAAAAAAAAAAATTTTACGCGACGCGACCGCACCATTGACGCGTCCGCGTCGCAGGTGGCTCAGAAAGAATAAGAAAGCGAACAGAAAGTCACGCAGGAGCATGGCTGGAGGCGTGCCTTTGGCACAAATCACCCCATGCGACCGCGTTGCCGACGCGTCCGCGTCATGTGAGAACTTTGGCCTCCCACGCGACCGCGTCACCCACGCGGCCGTGTGACATGAAAATCGACGTCAAAAGGGTGCATAGCCGAAAGTTATGCTGGAGTGGTGCTGGACTGGTGCTGAACGCACAGCCTTACCACGCGGACGCATGGCTCACGCGTCCGCGTCATATCCCCATATTGGCGACTCACGCGATCGCGTCGACCACGAGATCGCGTCACCCAAAATTTGGCAAAATAAGATTTTGAACAAAGAGTTGTGCGAGCGCGAGGCTGCCCTCGCGCCAGTAGCATAAAACGAGTCACGCGTCCGTGTGACTGACGCGACCGCGTCAATTAACTTAAAGCGCAAGTCGCGCGCACGCGTCACCCACGCGTCCGCGTCGCTTGCGCCGCACATCTTACCCTAACTTGCCAAATATCTTATCTTTCTTTTCCCCCAAATCCTATTTTCTCTTCTCCTTCCTTATTTCTTCCTTCTTCCCTCTTCCTTCTTTCTCACTTTCTACTTTCTCACCCCATTAACAAGGTTTTTCTTTTCTTCTTCCTTCCTTACTTTTCTATGATTCTTTTTTTTATTTTTATGCTTTCTTATTTTCTTTTTACTTTCATTATCCATTTTTTCTTTTTCTTTCTTTCTTTTAATTGGTGTTAGAATTTATTTGAGTCATTATTTCTCATTATATGCTTGTGGATTGTTGCAAAATTGTTTGGAAATTATATATTATTTTTTAAGGGGTTACTTGCATGTTCAAATCATTATTCTCCATAGTTTCTTTGTCATGCATGCTATGTGTTTGTGCAAAAGCCCATATGGCATTATGCATTTTTCTATTCTACTATTCAATGCTTGCTTTTCACAAATCCCCTTTACTATTGTATTAATTGAATTTAATTGTCAATACAAACGTGATGGCTAGTTTGTTACGAGTGATAACACATTCGATTAATTAAATGCTTGATCTATGCTACTCATGCCTTTGCCTGCATGCCAATAAACACCTTGCATTTTATTGTCCTCAAATGCACTTTCTATATTTCCATTGGTGAACTTTTCACATGTAGTCATGACCATGTGTTCACGATATCTTCTTTACCGTGCATTGTTTATCACTTATACCATTCCCTTCCTTGCTCTATCTCTTTGAATTTAAGTTACTTTCTCTTCCCCTTTTCAGGATGGCCACCAAGAAAGGAAAAGAGAAAGCTACTCCCAAACCACCACCAAGAAGAGGACCAAAAAGAGCATTAGTGGAAGAGCCTTCTTCAACTGCAGTCAAGCCCTTAACAAAAAGAACTAAGAGGATTATAAAGGTTGATGAAAAAGAGAAAGCCTTCCCAGCAAAGGACACTGCGCGATTTTCCAATCACTACTGTGAGCAGATGTTCCCTATCCTGGCAGAACGGAACTATAACAACGAATACCTTCTTATCCTCCCGCCCAATATTGCTACCTTTGTTGAGCCGCAAATTGAACAAAGACAATGGAGTTTCCTCCAGAGACAGCCAAGGCAGGCTAATCTTTCTTGGGTAGTTGAGTTCTACTCTAATTTTCACCTGCCAACCCTGCAGTCTGTCTATGTACGTCAGAAGCAAGTCCCCATTACAGAAGAGGCCATTCAACGAGCTTTAGATCTTCCCCCTGTTCCAGAAGGATTAGACGCCTTTCAAGAAGCCGCACTCAAGTGCCAGATGTACCAATTTGACTGGGACGCCGTTCTCAGAGTTATCGCACTACCTGGTAGCCGATGGATCTACGGATACCATTGTACCCGCCCTAAGGGAATATCGGCTTCAGCAGTTACCTTGGAGGCTCGCGTATGGGCACAGATCATGTCCCATTACGTCTTTTCGAGCACTCACGAATCCTCCTTCACTGCAGACATGGCCGTTCTACTATGGTGCATCCTTACAGACCAGCCTCTAAACCTACCAAGACACATCTGGAATGCCATGGGACACGTACAGATTGCGGGCAACTTACCTTTCCCCACCTTGGTCTCAGATCTCGTCTCAGCAGCCAGAGTCTCCTACAGAGCTGGGGACACCAAAGCCATGCTTCCATGGGATGATCAATACGTCCCTAACGGGAAATATATTAGACTCCCAGCAGCCACTACTAGCCAGCCTACTGAACCGGCTGAGGACATCCCTCCATCAGCAGCACAAGCACCTACAACAAACCAACTGCTCCATCAGATACTTGAAAAGTTGGATCGGCAGGAATAGAAAGCTAAGATGAGAGAGCACCGTAACAAGCGCCGATTCACATACCTTAAGGAGCTGATTATGGAAAAATTCAAGGACTCAGACACCCCGGACTCCACTTCCTTTACTAGCACAGGGAGCCATGATGGCCCCGACTGTGGAGATACTGCTACCAGCCCACCCCTGTTCCTGACAAATGGCACCGAGGACGGTGCAAAGCCTTAAGTATGGGGAGGTCGGTCAGTACCTGACTTCCGAAGGTAATTTCTCTTCCCTAACACCAATAAATTAGCATATTTAGTTAGATTTTTCTTTTGTAGAATAGGATAAATTGCACAGTAATAGATTAGTTGCATGCATGTTCTACTTGATTGAAAAGACAATAAGTTTCTTTTAAGACCCTATCTTTGGAACAAAATTTCACTAATTTTAATTAAAACTTTTATGTTAAATTTGCTTGGAGTTGTATTTGGAACATGAGTTCTGAGCTAAAGAACACACAACCTGTGAGATCTGAGCCTTTATGCATGGTTACATTATTTAACCATAAATTTTATTCTTGTGTGTTTACTTCTCTATGATTGTAATCTATATTTTGTTTCACCCTATATGTCCAATGTTTATTATATTTATATGCTTGCATATGATTGAGGCCATTATTTGTTTAAACTCACTTATCCAAATTAAGCCTACCCTTTCAATTACCTTTGTTAGCCACTTTGAGCCTTTAAATCCCATTTGTTCTATATTTTACCACATTACTAGCCTTAAGCGGAAAAATAATTATATATCCTAAATTAAATCTTTGGTTAGCTTAAGATAGAATTGTGTGTGCTAAATTAAGTATGGGAAATTGTGGGAACAAAAGATAATAAGGGAATGTGTCATGATAATACAATGGGAATTTGGATACCTGCTCACGTGAAACTATAAGAATTAAAAATCTATGTGCATTGATAAGCTATGTTTATTTTTATGTTTATGATAAAAAAAATCCAAAAATATTCAATAAATAAATAAGGGAACAAAAGTACCCCAATGCTAAATTTAAATTCAAGAATCAATGCATATATGATAAAATTAAAATAAAAAGTTGATACATGAGTATGGAAGGTGAAAGAGAAATTTCTGGGTAGCTAGGTATGAATTCTAAAGTTATATAGAATATATATAGGTTAGGTTAAAGCTTGGGTTAACTAAAGATTCAAATTATAAGCTTACTTAGCCATATATGTATCCTTACCCTTACCTTGGCCCCATTACAACCTTGAAAAGACCTTATGATGTTTGCATTGGTATATTAAATGTTGTTGATTGGTTAGGAGAAGAACAAAACTTAGAGAGCATGATTAGAGAAGGATAGAGTGATTACCCTATACACTAGAGAGACTAGAGTGTACATACATCATCAGTGAGGGTTTAATACTTGAAATTCTGTGTTCCCTGCTTTCATGAGCTATCTTCTTGCACTTTTATCTGTTCTTATTGTATAAGAATTGAATCAGTGGAATTTGATTTGTAATTGTTTTGAAGAACTTATTTACTTTTGATCAAGTGGACAAGAATCATATAGTTCCATTCACATATATAGGTTGCATTGCATTACATGAGTTTTACATGTTCCTACTCATTTATTCTATCTCCTCTAACTTAGCATGAGGACATGCTAATGTTTAAGTGTGGGGAGGATGATAAAGCATTAATTTATGGTTTATATTGTGTTTAATTGTGTAGTTTTATCAACTCTTTACCCACTTATTCATTAAATAAGCATGCATTTATAATTCCTTCCTAAAAAATACTTTATGGTTGAAAACTTACTTCCTAGAGACTTTTAATTATGTATTTTAATTCTTCTTTATTCCATTCGATGCCGTGATCCGTGTGTTAAGTGTTTCAGGCTTTATAGGGCATGAATGAGTTGGAGATTGGAAAGAAAGCTTGCAAAAATGAAAGGAACACAAGAAATTGAGGAGATGACCAGCGAGAAGTGACGCGGACGCATGGCTCACGCGGCCGCGCGATATAGAGGAAATTGCAGTGACGTGGACGCATGGCTCACGTGACCGCGTGGCAAAGCAAACGTTGAATGACGCGTCTGCATGAATGACGCAATCGCGTGACATGCACGATCTGCATAATCTGCAGAATTCGCTGGGGGCGATTTTGGGCCCTGTTTTGACCCAATTTTCGGCCCAAAAAAGCAAACTAGAGCCAGGAAACATGCAGAAACGAGGAGAACAATTCATTCTACACAGTTTTAGTTGTTAGTCCTCCTCTAGGTTTTTCTCTCTACACATTCATAGTTCTTAGGATTTTATTTTTATTGCTTTTCACATTGGGATATTGAGAAGAGTTATTGCCTTAGCAAGACTTCGTCATTCTAGTTCGTTCTCTTTACTTGTCTCTTACTCTTCCATGTCCTTTGTTTATTTAGAATTATTATTGAATTATTTTTGAGTTTATTAATACAAGAACTATTTTTATTTTTAATTGATCCCTTTGATTACTGTTTATCATGTCTTTCTATATTTTCCTTTCCTATGTTATGAGTTCTACATTCACAATGAGCGAGTAGTTCCATAACTTGGATGGGAGTTGATTGAAAGGAAGACCTTGAGTTGGAATGCTTAAAAGAAAAATTGTAATTAGGTTTATTGTTGGATTGCTCTCTGGTCACTGACACCAATCCTTCCAAGTAAGCGGATTGGGACTTGTGAATAGAAATAGCTTTCCAACTTGTTTGACTTTCCCCTACCTAGTAAGGGATAACTAAACAGAATAACCCTCAATTATCAATTAATCTTGAGAGTACTCCAACAAGAATAGGGCTTCCAACTAATCTACTCCCAGCCAAGGCTTTTATTTAAAATTACATAAATTCTCTAATTTAATTTCCTGTTATTCAACTCGAACCATTTTTTGAAAACATCTGATTAATAAAATAGCACATATTTCTGCAACTCATTGGGAGACGACCTGGGACTCATACTCCTAGCATTTTAATTTAAATTTTGTGACAACCCTTCTAAATTGATAGGCGGATTTCTGGTTGGTTGAGAACTATACTTGCAACGCATATCTTATAACAATTCTTAACTCGCCAATTTCTGCCACGTCATTTCTTAACTGGTCAATTTCCACCACCATCACTAGCGCTGCACCTACGCCAGCGAGTTCTCCTTATCTACGAACTTTCTCTTCGAAATCTCTCTCTAATTTGGTCTCCTCTCTCTCCTCTACCACTCTTTTTCTCAACGAACTCAGCAGTGGCGACGACTCTACTTACACCGACGTCGTCCTCCCCCTTTCTTTTCTCTCCTTCTCTCCCTCTATTCTTTCTCTATTTTTTGTTTTCACGTGGGTGAGTGGGGTAAAGAAAGGGTGGAATGAGGGTGAAGAAGAGAGGTTTTTTAAAATTTTTTTACCAGAGGCAATTTAGTTTAAAACAATTTTTAATGTTAAGGATGATATTAATAAAAAAAAGGTCGGGAATGATTTTGATTTTGATCAAGACGTTAGTGACAAAAAAAATATTGAACCCATTAAAAAATCACATATTGTGATTAGGAACAAAAGATGGTGATCATGAATTCAGATACGCTTTCGTTCTCAAATATCTTTTTTAATTATTTAACATGGATTATCTTATGGTTGAAAAATGAAGAATTCGAGAATTAAATCAATAAAAATGATATCAAAGTCTTACAAGATTTTATTAAAAGGGATCAAGTTTGTTATTTTGATATTTTTTGGGAATAAAATAATCAAATCTTTTTTGTTGGCTTCTATTCAGATTTTGGGTTAAAAAAGGAGGAATTTTATGAGATTTGAGTGACTCTATCAATATTTATATTCTTTTATTGATGTGTGGAGTAATAATTAAAAAAAATTGGTTTGGTAGTATATGGACAAAAAATATTTTGGATTCAATATACCAATAAGGATCTAGTGGCTTCCATCAAAACTATAAGAATTGATTTTGAATAAAATTATATATTTACTTGATTGAGTGTTATAAATTTATACTTTTGGATTGTGATTAATGACATACACTAAAGTTTAAAGTTATAAGTTTTATTGGTTTTGGATTTTTTTTATTTAAAGATTTTATTTTTTTAACTATTTTCTCATTTTGAATACATATGGAGTATATGAGAATTTAAATTAGAATAGTACAATAAAAATTATACATGAAGGTCGTATTTTATGTTTTGACCTTTCTTTGGTTCTTTTTTTTTTTAAATTATGGATTGAGTTTTTTTTATATGATATAAGAATTTAAATTATATGCTTTTCGATTTTTGTAAATATTCATTAAATATCCCTTTTATATATGAATATGGATTCAGTTGCTGTTGCGTTAAAATAAATAAATAAAGTTTATTATGGACACAATAGCATGAATTAGAAATTCATGATTAATTTTGTTATATAAGAGAATTGGAGTGACTTTTTTATTATTTGAATTTTTTTATTGTAGATTCAATTTTAGGTTAAATAAAAAAAAATTAACAATTGATGATATGAATATCTATTTGTATAATTAATAAAGATTCATAATATTATATGGTTGTTATACATGGTGACTTATTATTTTACTTATTATTTTTTTATATATAAGCATTTTGGTTTCGTTACATAATAATAATTTAGATTACATTATATCCATATATTTTATAAGATTTAGTTTTGAAATAAATTGATTGAACAAAATACTGCTAAAGGAGCTTTTTTTTTTGTGAAAATTAATTTATTTTAAAATATTGAGAATAGTAATATATAATTTGTAACACCCTATCATACAGAACTTTACACCTAGGATGTAAAACAGAGGTGGCGAGGCGCTACGACTTCTAAAATAAAATACATACATATAATAGTAGAAAGAATATAATAAACTAGGAGCTTTGAAAAATGGATAAAACAAAATTCGTAAAATAAAAATCACAACGCTCCGAAAACGGAATAACTTGCATGTGAAGAAACCTAAATATCATAGTTATGAACAAGTGAAAAAGTGAATAGAGAACCAAGAATCTAGCATAACTAGCTCCTAATTCAGCCTGCGAAATCAAGTCTGGCCGGAGAATATATATATATATATATATATATATATATATATATATATATATATATATATATATATATATATATATACACACACAAACTCAAAACCCAAAATAATCCAAGGACTGCTTCGCTTCAGGGATCCAGGTGCCTAGCGACACTACAAGAAAATGGAACATTTGTAACAAAAAATTTGTATCAAATTTAAAATTGTTACAAATTATAATTTTTTTGTAACAATAATTAGTTATTGTTACAAAATAAGAATATTTTATAACAATAAGAAAATTTATTACAAAACATTTCAATATTTTGTAACAACTTGATTTCTTTTGTTACAAATTATGTTGGCTTTTGTATCGAATTATTGTTTTGTTACAAAATGTTATAATGTTTTGTAACAAAATATTATATTGTTGCAAAAATTCAAAATATTTTGTAACAAAAAAATTAATTTGTCACAAAATACAATATTTTTGTAACAAGTTATTTATTTGTCACAAAATTCAAAAATTTTTTGTAACTAATAAAAAATTTTGTTTCAATATACTAAATGTAAGACTTTGTATAAGACCTAAAAATTTTAGAAGATCTTATTAAGAGCTAATTTAGATTTATTTATCATTAAGTATTTTAATCCCTGAAATTATTTTATTAAAGATAATTAAATCAAATTTTGATTAATTGAGTTTAAAATAATTTAAAGTTTTATATGATTTTCTAATTATCAAATTATTTTCTATATTTAAATTATAAAATTTAGAAAATGTAAAATAATAAGAATTTTATACGATATGGTTTAAATAATTGAGATTTTAAAATTTAATACTAATATTTTTATAAATAAAGAAAAGTAATTATATTATCTTATAATTTCAATTAGAGTATTTGATTTCAAATCAATTAATATTTTGATACAATAAATAATATTTTAGAATAATTTTAGAGATTTAATTAATTTTCAGATTAATCCAAAAACCCCAATTTACCCAAAATTTCTAATTTTATTTTTTGTCCCAAATTAAACTCTAACTCCCAAATTAAATCCAAACCCTAAATTTAACCAATTTAAACCCTAACCCTACTCATCTAACCCTAGCCACCATCCATTCTATTTTGCCCTAATTAACCTACGGAAGAAAGAAACAAAAATGAAAGGGGAAGGGGAAACAAAGGAAAGGGACAAGAGAGAGCGCTTGGGATCAGAGAGGAAGAGAGCGGCGAAGAAGAGAGGGATCGGAAGGTAGGGGACCGCGTCCTGCCGCGCCGCCACCGCCACCCCGTCATTGTGGCCGTTGAGTCACCGTCGTGGAGTGATGAGCGGATAATTTATACGGTTTTTGGCATTGTTTTTACATAGTTTTCAGTATAATTTAGTTAGTTTTTAGTATATTTTTATTAGTTTTTAAATAAAAATCACATTTCTGGACTTTATTATGAGTTTGTGTATTTTTCTGTGATTTCAGGTATTTTCTGGCTGAAATTGAGGGACTTGAGCAAAAATCAGATTCAGAGGTTGAAGAAGGACTGCAGATGCTGTTGGATTCTGACCTCCCTACACTCAAAATGGATTTTCTGGAGCTACAAAACTCCAAATGGTGCACTCTTAATTGCGTTGAAAAGTATACATCTAGGGCTTTTCAGCAATATATAATAGTCCATACTTTGCTCGATTTTAGACGACGCAAACTGGCGTTCAACGCCAGTTCCATGCTGCATTCTGGAGTTAAACGCCAGAAACAGGTTGCAAAGTGGAGTTAAACGCCAGAAACAGGTTACAAACTGGCGTTCAACTCCAAAAAAAGCCTCTACACGTGTAAAGCTCAATGCTCAGCCCAAGCACACACCAAGTGGGCCCTAGAAGTGGATTTCTGCATCATTTACTCATTTCTGTAAACCCTAGTAACTAGTTTAGCATAAATAGAACTTTTTACTATTTTATTTACATCCTAAGTTTTATCTTTGGATTGTCTTTTGATCCTTTGATCACGTTTGGGGGCTGGCCATTCGGCCATGTCTGGACCTTCATCACTTATGTATTTTCAACGGTAGAGTTTCTACACACCATAGATTAAGGTGTGGAGCTTTGCTGTTCCTCATGAATTAATACAAAGTACTATTATTTTTCTATTCAATTCAAGCTTATTCCGATTCTAAGAGATTCATTCGCACTTCAATATGAATGTGATGATCGTAACAGTCATCATCATTCCCAACCTATGAACGCGTGCCTGACAACCACTTCCGTTCTACCTTAGATTGAATGAGTATCTCTAGGGTTCCTTAATCAGAATCTCCGTGGTATAAGTTAGAATCCATGGATGGCCATTCTTGAGATCTGGAAAGTCTAAACCTTGTCTGTGGTATTCCGAGTAGGATCTGGAAAGGGATGGCTGCGACGAGCTTCAAACTCGCGAGTGCTGGGCGTAGTGACAGACGCAAAAGGATCAATGGATCTTATTCCAGTATGATCGAGAACCGACAGATGATTAGCCATGCAGTGACAGCGCATTGGACCATTTTTACTGAGAGGACAGGATGTAGCCATTGACAACGGTGATGCCTAACATACAGCTTGCCATAGAAAGGAGTATGAATAATTGGATGAAGACAATAGGAAAGCAGAGGTTCAGGAGGAACGAACGCATCTCTATACGCTTATCTGAAATTCTCACCAATGAATTACATAAGTATCACTATCTTTATTTTATGTTTTATTTATCTTTTTAATTATTAAATCTCCATAATCAATTGAATCCGCCTGACTGAGATTTACAAGGTGACCATAGCTTGCTTCAAGCCAACAATCTCCGTGGGATCGACCCTTACTCATGTAAGGTTTATTACTTGGACGACCCAGTGCACTTGCTGGTTAGTTGTGCGAAGTTGTGACAAAGAACTAAGATTATGAACGTGTGTATTGAGTTTTTAGTGCCGTTACCAAGGAATGGAACCGTCACGATTTCTGCGCACCAAGTTTTTGGCGCCGTTGCCGGGGATTGTTCGAGTTTGGACAACTGACGGTTCATCTTGTTGCTCAGATTAGGTAATTTTATTTTATTTTTAAGCTTTTTACTTCTTATTTTCGAAAATAATACAAATTTTTTTTTCTTTTTCGTTCCTCCCAAAATAATTTTCAAAAAAAATACAAAAAAAATTTATAAAATCATAAAATCAAAAATATTTTTTGTGTTGCTTGTTTGAGTCTTGAGTCAATTTTTAAGTTTGGTGTCAATTGCATGTTTAAAAATTTGTGCATTTTTTGAAAACTCATGCATGTGTTCTTCATGATCTTCAAGTTGTTCTTGACAAGTCTTCTTGTTTGATCTTCATATTTTCTTGTTTTGTGTCTTTTCTTATTTTTCATATGCATTCTTGAATTCTTAGTGTCTAAAAATTAAAAATCTTTAAGTTTGGTGTTTTGCATGTTTTCTTTTATTGAAAATTTTTCAAAAATACATACTTGATGTTCATCATGATCTTCAAAGTGTTCTTGGTGTTCATCTTTGCATTCAAAGTGTTCTTACATATTTTTCTTGTTTTGATTCATAATTTTCATGTTTTGAGTCTTTTTGATGTTTTTCTCTTTCATCATTAAAAATTCAAAAATATAAAAAATATCTTTTCCTTTTTCATCTCATAAAATTCGAAAATTTGAGTTGACTTTTTCAAAAACTTTTAAAATCTAGTTGTTTCTTATGAGTCAAATCAAATTTTCAATTTAAAAATTCTATCTTTTTCAAATCTTTTCAAAAAAATTCAAATCTTTTTCATTTTTCTTTTATGATTTTCGAAAATTTCAAAATGATTTTCAAAAATCTTTTTCTTATTTTTGTTTCATATTTTCGAATTTAATGCTAACAATTAATGTGATTGATTCAAAATTTTTAAGTTTGTTACTTGCCTAGTAAGAAATGTTCAATCTTTAAACTCTAGACTCATATCTTTTTAGTTTCTTATTAGTCAAGTAATCAACTTTAATTTCAACATCAAATCTTTTTAAATATATTTTTTAAATCTTTTTCAAAATAAGTTTCAATCACATCTTTAAAAAAAAATTTAAATTCAAAATCTTTTCTAACTTCTTATCTTTTCAAAAATTGATTTTCAAATCTTTTTCAATTAACTACTTGACTTTTTGTTTGATTTTAAAAGTTTACTATTTCAATCATATCTTTTTCAAAACTACCTAACTAATTCTCTCTCTGATTTTCGAAAATCACCTTCCTCTTTTTCAAAATTTCTTTTTAATTAACTAATTCTTTTAAATTTAAATTTAAATTTTATTTCTTTTCTTATTTTCGAATTTTAACTTTAATTTTAAATTAAAAACAAAAATACTTTTATTTTAATTTATTTAATTTTCGAAATTCTCTCCCCCTCATCTCTTTCTAATTATTTTATTTATTTACTAACACTTATCTTCATCTCAAAATTCGAACCCTCTCTTCCTCTTGGTGTTCGAATTTCTCTTCTCCTATTCCTTTCTTATTCTACTCACATAAAGGAATCTCTATACTCTGACATAGAGGATTCCATATTTTCTTTTCTGTTTTCTTCTTTTTCATATGAGCAGGAACAAGGATAAGAACATTCTTGTTGAAGCTGATCCTGAACCTGAAAGGACTCTGAAGAGGAAGCTAAGGGAAGTTAAAGCACAACTCTCTGGAGAAAATCTAACATAAATTTTCGAAAAAGAAGGAGACATGGCCGAAAATAATAACCATGCAAGGAAGATGCTTAGTGATTTTACTGCACCAAATTCTAATTTACATGGAAGAAGCATCTCAATCCCTGCCATTGAAGCAAACAATTTTGAGCTGAAACCTCAATTAGTTCCTCTGATGCAACAGAATTGCAAGTTTTATGGACTTCCATCTGAAGATCCCTTTCAGTTCTTAACTGAATTCTTGCAGATCTGTGATACTGTTAAGACCAATGGGGTTGATCCCGAGGTCTACAGGCTTATGCTTTTCCATTTGCTGTAAGAGACAGAGCTAGAATATGGTTGGACTCTCAACCTAAAGACAGCATGAACTCTTGGGATAAGCTGGTCACGGCTTTCTTAGCCAAGTTCTTTCCTCCTCAAAAGCTTAGCAAGCTTAGAGTAGATGTTAAAACCTTCAGATAAAAGGAAGGTGAATCCCTCTATGAAGCTTGGGAGAGATACAAGGAACTGACCAAAAAGTGTCCTTCTGACATGCTTTTAGAATGGACTATCCTGAATATATTCTATGATGGTCTGTTTGAATTATCAAAGATGTCGTTGGACCATTCTGCAGGTGGATCCATTCACCTAAAGAAAACACCTGCAGAAGCTCAAGAACTCATTGACATGGTTGCAAATAACCAGTTCATGTACACTTCTGAAAGGAATCCTGTGAGTAATGAGACGCCTCAGAGGAAAGGAGTTCTTGAAATTGATACTCTGAATGCCATATTGACTCAGAATAAAATATTGACTCAGCAAGTCAATATGATCTCTCAGAGTCTGAATGGATTAAAGGAATCATCCAACAGTACTAAAGAGGCATCTTCTGAAGAAGAAGCTTATGATCCTGAGAACCCGGCAATAGCAGAGGTGAATTACATGAGTGAACCCTATGGAAACACCTATAATACCTCATGGAGAAATCATCCAAATTTCTCATGGAAGGTGGTGCACGAAATTGTGAATCACACTTTTCACAACTCGTACCACTAACCAGCAAGTGCATTGGGTCGTCCAAGTAATACCTTACGTGAGTAAGGGTCGAATCCCACGGAGATTGTTGGCTTGAAGCAATCTATGGTTATCTTGTAACTCTTAGTCAGGATATCAATTATAATTATCAGTTTAAATTGCAAAGAATAAAAGAGCATGAAATAAATACTTGTTATGCAGTAATGGAGAATATGTTGGAGTTTTGGAGATGCTTTGTCTTCTGAATCTCTGCTTTTCCCCTGTCTTCTTCTTCACGCACGCAAGGTTCCTCCTATGGCAAGCTGTGTATTGGTGGATCACCGTTGTCAATGGCTACCATCCATCCTCTCAGCGAAAATGGTCCGGGTGCGCTGTCACCGCATGACTAATCATCTGTCGGTTCTCACTCGTGCTGGAATAGGATCCATTGATCCTTTTGCGTCTGTCACTACGCCCAACCCTTGTGAGTTTGAAGCTCGTCACAGTCATTCAATCCCTGAATCCTACTCGGAATACCACAGACAAGGTTTAGACTTTTCGGATTCTCAAGAATGCTGCCAATGGATTTTAGCTTATACCACGAAGATTCTGATTAAGGAATCCAAGAGATACTCATTCAATCGAAGGTAGAACAAAGGTGGTTGTCAGTCACGCGTTCATAGGTTGAGAATGGTGATAAGTGTCACGGATCATCACATCCATCATATTGAAGTGCGAATGAACATCTTAGATAGAAACAAGCGTGTTTGAATAGAAAACAGAAATAATTACATTAATTCATCGAGACACAGCAGAGCTCCTCACCCCCAACAATGGAGTTTAGAGACTCATGCCGTCAAAGAGTACAAATTTTAGATCTAAAATGTCATGAGGTTCAAAATAATCCTCTAAAAGTTGTTTAAATAGTAAGCTAGTAATCTAGGTTTGCAGAGAATGAGTAAACTATGATAGATAGTGCAGAAATCCAGTTCTGGGGCCCACTTGATGTGTGCTGGGGCTAAGACTTAAGCTTTACACGTGCTTAGGCTGTTTCTGGAGTTAAACTCCAGGTTGTAACCTGTTTTGGGCGTTTAACTCCAACTTGTAACCTGTTTCTGGCGTTGAACGCCAGACTGCAATATGGAACTGGCGATGAACGCCAGTTTACATCGTCTATCCTTGAGCAAAGTATGGACTATTACATATTGCTGGAAAGCCCTGGATGTATACTTTCCAACGCAATTGGGAGTGCGCCAATTGGACTCTTGTAGCTCCAGAAAATTCATTCCGAGTGCAGAGAGGTCAGAATCCAACAGCATCAGCAGTCCTTTTTCAGCCTGAATCAGATTTTTGCTTAGCTCCCTCAATTTCAGCCAGAAAATACCTGAAATTGCAGAAAAACATACAAACTCATTGTAAAGTCCAGAAATATGAATTTTGCCTAGAAACTAATGAAAATATACTAAAAACTAACTAAAACATACTAAAAACTACATGAAATTAACCCCAAAAAGCGTATAAAATATCCGCTCATCACAACACCAAACTTAAACTGTTGCTTGTCCCCAAGTAACTAGACAAATAAAATAGAATACAAATAAGTCTAGAAGCAATAATATCTCAGAGTTTTTTTGAGTGAAGCTCAGATTCTAATTAGATGAGCGGGACTAGTAGCTTTTTGCTTCCGAACAGTTTTGGCATCTCACTTTATCCATTGAAGCTCAGAATGATTGGCATCTATAGGAACTTAGAATTCAGATAGTGTTATTGATTCTCCTAGTTCATTATGTTGATTCTTGAACACAGCTACTTTATGAGTCTTGGCCGTGGCCCTAAGCACTTTGTTTTCCAGTATTACCACCGGATACATAAATGCCACAGATACATAATTGGGTGAACCTTTTCAGATTGTGACTCAACTTTGCTAAAGTCCCCAGTTAGAGGTGTCCAGGGTTCTTAAGCACACTCTTCTTTTTGCTTTGGACCTTAACTTTAACCGCTCAGTCTCAAGTTTTCACTTGACACCTTCACGCCACAAGCACCAGGATTTAATTCCTTTAGGCCCTCCTATCCACTGATGCTCAAAGCCTTGGATCCTTTTTATTACCCTTGCCTTTTGGTTTTAAGAGCTATTGGCTTTTTCTTCTTGCTTTCTCTTTTTCTTTTTCTTTTTCTTTTATTTTTGCTATTTTTTCTGCAAGCTTTTGTATTCACTGCTTTTTCTTACTTCAAGAATAATTTTTTTTATGATTTTTCAGATTATCAAATAACATTTCTCCTTTTTCATCATTCTTTTAAGAGCCAACATATTTAACATTCATAAACATCAAATTTAGAAGACATATGCATTGTTCAAGCATTCATTCAGAAGACAAAAAGCATTGCCACCACATGTAAATAATTAGAATTTTTCTTATTAAAAACTCGAAAAATATTGCCTCCTTATTCTAAAGAAAATCTGCTATTTTATTCATGTTTAATGATGATAAGAAAAATAAATTATAGCTTAATTGGAGATAAAATCAAAATATAGATACTAATTACTACTACTCATATATAACTTCTAAGGTAAAAATCAAATAAGAACAATTATCACAGAGTTAAGGCTAAGATTAGAACTCAACAACCTTGAATTTGGGAGGTGGATGCCTCTTTAGTCTGTGGAGTGCTTGGCCCTTCAAGAGATAGTTTCTGACGCTTTAATTCCTTCAGTTCACGCCCTTGCTCTTCTTGTTCTCTAAGCAATTTGCAGAGCATGCTGTTTTGATTTTGCTGTTCTTCCTTCAGTTGATCCACAGCTTCTTGCAACTTGGTGACAGATGCTTCTACTCCAGTATTCAATTTGAGGGATTTCCGAGAGGAACTCCTCTGCTTTTCTCTTGATGGGGTCGTCCTACACTTGTTGTCCTTCCATAGACTTTTTGGTGATTGGTTGCTCAACTGAGATATACTTATCTACTCCCATCTTTATCCCAGCATCTTTACATAACAGAGAAACTAAGCTTGGATAGGACAATTTGGCATCTTTGGAGTTCTTGTTTGCAATTTTGTAAAGCTCACAAGCAATCAGCTGATGAACTTCCACTTCTTTTTCCAGCATAATGCAATGAATCATCACTGCTCTTCTGATGGTGACTTCAGAGCGGTTGCTAGTGGGCAGTATAGAGTACCCAATGAAGTCCAGCTAGCCTCTGGCGACTGGTTTGAGATCTCCTCTTTTGAGTTGGTTTGGGGCACCCTTTGTGTTGGTTGTCCATTTAGCTCCAGGGAGGCATATGTCCTCTAGGATTTTCTCCAAGCTAAGGTTTGATCTCATCATTCTCCTATTGAAGGAATCTGGGTCATCTTGCAGTTGAGGCAGCTTGAAGATCTCCCTTATTTTGTCAGGGTGGGTGTGAACAATCTTCTCTCTGACCAGAGTTCTATAGTCATAGAATGCGGTTCCAGCTATTCTCTACCTGTCCGTCTGCCACAGATTAGCGTCGAATTTCTAAATCATGTTTCTTCCTACCTTTGTTTCAGGATTAGCTAGGACTTTCCAGCTCATGTTTCGGATTTGCTCTTGGATCTTCGGATATTCATCTTCTTTCAGATTGAATTTAACTTCCGAAATCACTGACCTTAGACTCATTATTTTGTAAAAATGGTCTAAATGTTCTTTGGTTATGAACTTCCCTTGATTCCAAAGTGGTTTTGGAATATTCTCTTTCTTGCCTCTGGAGTCGGTTTGTTTTCCCTTAGGAGCCATGATCTCAGTGGGTATTGGTTTAGTGATCACAGATAAACACACCAAACTTAGAGGTTTGCTTGTCCTCAAGCAAAAAAAAGGAAAGGAAATGGAAAGAGGGAGAGCCAAGCACAACTTGTGGAGGAGAGGGGGAGAGGCCGAACCATATTTAAAGGGAAGGGGGGTGGGTTTCGAAAATTATTTGAAAAAGATATGATAGAAAAAGTGATTTGGAAAAGATAAGTATGATAGGAAAAGATGTGATTTAAAATTGAAAAGGTATGAAAGATATTTGAAAAAGATAAATCTGGATTTTGAAAAAGATGATGTGAAGATTTGAAAAAGATATTGATGAGTTGAAAAGATTTTAGAAGGAAAAGAGATAGATTTGTTTTGAAAAGGATTTGAAAATAATTTGAAGAGGGTTAAGAAAAAAGGTTTATGAATTAAGATACATTTGATATCTTTTGAAAAAGGATTTGAAAAATTAGGATTTGTAACATGTTTGTGCAAGAAATCATGAATTGAAACATAAAAAATGGAAAAAATTTGAATTGACAATGAAATTGCCTACTCCCCACAATCCTGGCGTTAAACGCCCAACTGCTGCATGTTTTGGGAGTTTAACGCCCAGTTGGTGCTTCTTTTGGGCGTTTAACACCCAGCTGTTGCTTCTAGCTGGTGTTAAACGCCAGAAACCCCTCGTTTTTCTGAACGCCCAGGATGCTGTAAATCTGGCGTTAAACGCCCAGAAGCTGCTTCTTTCTGGCGTTTAACACCCAGATGGCTATCTTTACTGGCGTTAAACGCCCAATTGTGCCTCTTACTGGCGTTTTCTTGCCAGTGAGCTCCTTTTTCCTGTTTTGTGCTCTGAATTCTTCTGTAACCCTGTGGACTTATGCAATTGATTCTTTACCTTGTTAATATTAAGCTCATATATTAAAAATAAATAAAATGAAGAATAAAATAAAATAAAATAACAGAAAAAGTTTTGCTAATGGCTAGGTTGCCTCCCAGCAAGCATTTCTTTATTGGCTTTAGCTGGACCTTGCTGAGCTTTTAATCTAGCCTCAGCCTTGAGCACTCTTGCTCATCATTGCCTTCAAGATAGTGCTTGATTCTCTTTCCATTAACAATGAACTTCTTATCAGAATCAATGTCTTGAAGCTCCACATAACCATATGGTGATACACTTGTAATCACATATGGTCCCCTCCACCAGGATATCAGTTTCCTGGGGAATAGTCTGAGCCTAGAGTTAAACAACAGAACCTTTTGTCCTGGTTCAAAGACTCAAGATGATAGCTTTCTGTCATGCCACCTTTTTTATTTCTCTTTATAAAGCTTGGCATTTTCGAAAGCAGTGAATCTAAATTCCTCTAGCTCATTCAGCTGGAGCAATCTTTTTTCACCATCTAATTTGGCATCAAAGTTTAGGAATCTGGTTGCCCAGTAGGCCTTATGTTCCAGTTCCACGGGCAGATGACAGGCCTTACCATACACAAGCTGGTATGGAGAGGTCCCTATAGGAGTCTTGAATGCTGTTTTGTAAGCCCACAGAGCATCATCCAAGCTTCTTGCCCAATCCTTTCTACGGGTACTTACAGTCCATTCTAGGATTCTTTTTAGTTCTCTATTAGAAACTTCAGCTTGCCCATTTGTCTGTGGATGATATGGAGTCGCCACTTTGTGGCGAATCCCATACCGGACCATGGCAGAGTAAAGTTGTTTGTTGCAGAAGTGAGTGCCCCCATCACTGATTAGTACTCTAGGGACACTAAACCTGCTGAAGATATGTTTCTGGAGGAACTTCAGCACTGTTTTAGTATCATCGGTGGGTGTGTCAACGGCCTCTACCCATTTTGATACATAGTCGACTGCCACCAGAATATAAGTGTTTGAGTATGATGGTGGGAAAGGTCCCATGAAGTCAATTCCCCATACATCAAACAACTCAATCTCCAAGATTCCCTGTTGAGGCATGGCGTAACCATGAGGCAGATTACCAGCTCTTTGGCAACTGTCACAGTTACGTACAAACTCTCGGGAATCCCTATAGAGTGTAGGCCAGTAGAAGCCACATTGGAGGACCTTGGTGGCTGTTCGCTCACCTCCGAAATGGCCTCCATATTGTGATCCATGGCAATGCCATAAGATCCTCTGTGCTTCTTCTCTAGGCACACACCTACAGATTATTCCGTCTGCACATCTCTTAAAGAGATAGGGTTCATCCCATAAGTAGTACTTTGCATCAGTAATTAATTTTTTCTTTTGTTGCCTGCTGTACTCCTTGGGTATGAACCTTGCAGCTTTATAGTTTGCAATGTCTGCAAACCATGGTGTTTCCTGAATGGCAAACAAATGCTCATCCGGAAAGGTCTTAGAGATCTCAATAGAGGGGGGAAACTCCCCTTCTGCTGGTTCTATCCGAGACAGATGATCAGCCACTTGGTTCTCTGTCCCTTTTCTGTCTCTTATTTCTATATCAAACTCTTGCAGAAGCAACACCCATCTTATGAGCCTGGGTTTTGAATCCTGCTTTGTGAGTAGATATTTAGGAGCAGCATGGTCAGTGTACACAATCACTTTTGATCCTACTAAGTATGATCTAAACTTGTCAATGGCATAAACCACTGCAAGAAATTCTTTTTCTGTGGTTGTGTAATTTTTCTGGGCATCATTTAAAACACGGCTAGCATAATAAATGACATGCAGAAGCTTGTCATGCCTCTGCCCCAGTACTGCACCAATGGCGCGGTCACTAGCATCACACATTAGTTCAAATGGTAAAGTCCAGTCTGGTGCAGAAATAAATGGTGCTGTGACCAGCTTAGCTTTTAGAGTCTCAAACGCCTACAGACACTCTGTGTCAAACACAAATGGCGTGTCAGCAGCTAGCAGATTGCTCAGGGGTTTTGCAATTTTTGAAAAATCCTTTATAAACCTCCTGTAGAATCCTGCATGCCCCAGAAAGTTTCTGATTGCCTTAACATTAGCAGGTGGTGGTAATTTTTCAATTACTTCCACTTTAGCTTGATCCACCTCTATTCCCTTGTTTGAAATTTTATGCCCAAGGACAATTCCTTCAGTCACCATAAAGTGACATTTTTCCCAGTTTAAAACTAGGTTGGTCTCTTGGCATCTTTTCAGAACAAGTGCTAAATGGTCAAGGCAGGAGTTAAATGAGTCTCCAAATACTGAAAAGTCATCCATGAAGACTTCCAGAAACTTCTCTACCATATCAGAGAAGATAGAGAGCATGCACCTCTGAAAGGTTGCAGGTGCATTACATAGACCAAAAGGCATTCTTCTGTTAGTAAATACTCCAGAAGGGCATGTGAATGTTGTTTTCTCTTGGTCTTGGGGATCTACTGCAATTTGGTTGTAACCTGAATAGCCATCCAAAAATCAGTAATATTCATGACCTGCTAGTCTCTCTAGCATATGGTCTATGAATGGTAAAGGAAAATGATCCTTTCTGGTGGCTATATTGAGCCTTCTGTAGTCAATACACATGCGCCACCCTGTAACTGTTCTTGTAGGAACTAGTTCATTTTTTTCATTATGAACCACTGTCATGCCTCCCTTCTTGGGAAGAACTTGAACAGGGCTCACCCAGGGGCTATCAGAAATGGGATAAATAATCCCAGCCTCCAGTAATTTGGTGACCTCTTTTTGCACCACTTCCTTCATGGCTGGATTTAGCCGCCTCTGTGGTTGAACCACTAGCTTAGCATCATCCTCCAATAGGATTTTGTGCATGCATCTAGTTGGGCTTGTGCCCTTAAGGTTACTTATGGACCACCCAAGAGCTGTCTTGTGTGTCCTTAGCACTTGAATTAGTGCTTCCTCTTCCAGTGGATTTAAAGCAGAGCATATGATCACTGGAAAAGTGTCACCTTCTCCCAGAAATGCATATTTCAGGGATGGTGGTAATGGCTTGAGCTCGGGTTTAGGAGGTTTCTCCTCTTCCTAAGGAAGTCTCAAAGGCTCTTTCAATTCCTTTGAACCCTCCAAATCAGGCTGAACATCTTTAAAGATGTCTTCCAGCTCTGATTCGAGACTCTCAGCCATTTTGACCTCCTCTACCAAAGAGTCAATGAGATCAACTTTCATGCAGTCATTTGGTGTGTCTGGATGCTGCATGGCTTTGACAGCATTCAACTTAAACTCATCCTTATTGACTCTCAGGGTTACTTCCCCCTTTTGGACATCAATGAGAGTTTGTCCAGTTGCTAGGAAAGGTCTTCCTAGAATGAGAGTAGCACTCTTGTGCTCCTCCATTTCCAGCACTACAAAGTCAGTGGGAAAGACGAATGGCCCAACCCTGATAATCATGTCCTCAATCATGCCTGATGGGTATTTAATAGAGCCATCAGCAAGTTGGAGACATATCCGGGTTGGTTTAACTTCTTCAGTTAAACCAAGCTTTCTGATAGTGGATGCAGGTATTAGGTTGATGCTTGCCCCAAGATCACATAAAGTTGTCTTGGTACAATTACCCTCTAATATGCATGGTATCAAAAAGCTCCCGGGATCTTTAAGATTTTCTGGAAAGCTTTTCAGAATGACTGCACTGCATTCTTCAGTGAGGAGAACTCTTTCAGTTTCTCTCCAATCCTTTTTATGACTCAAGATCTCTTTCATGAACTTGGCATAAGAAGGTATTTGCTCAAGTGCCTCTGCAAACAGAATCTTTATTTCAAGAGTCATGAGATAATCTGCAAAGCGAGCAAATTGCTTATCCTGCTCCTCTTGGCGAAGTTTTTGAGGATAAGGTATCTTGACTTTATATTCCTCAGCCTTAGTTGATGCAGGTTTATTTCCTACAGAGGTGGTTGGAGAAGCCTTTTTAGAGGGGTTGTTATCAGCACTTGTGTATGTCTGATCCCTCACTGGCATTTGAATGCCAGGGTTAGAAGCTGGATTGGCGTTGGACGCCAACTCCTTACTTGTTCCTGGCATTTGAACGCCAGAACTGAGCTTTCATTGGGCGTTTGACGCCAACTCCTTGCTTGTTTCTGGCATTTGAACGCCAGAGTTATTCCTCTTTGGGCTCTTACTGTCCTCAGAGGGATTTTGAATAGCAGTTTGTTCATTTCTTGGCCTCCTGCTACCTTGAAGTGAGGTATTTAATGTTTTCCCACTTCTTAATTAAACTGCTTGGCACTCTTCTGTTATTTATTTTGATAACTGTTGTTCTGTTTGCTTCAACTGTTCCTCTATATTTATATTAGCCATTCTTGTGTCTTGTAGTATCTCCTTGAATTCGGCCCGCTGTTTTGTTAGAAAGTCTAATTGCTGATTGAATTCAGCAATTTGTTCTGCAGGACTAAGTTCAGCAGTTACTGTTTTAGCCTCTTCTTTCATAGAAGATTCACTATTTAGGTACAGATGCTGATTTCTGGCAACTATATGAATAAGCTCTTGAGCCTCTTCAATTGTCTTTCTCATGTCTATAGATCCACCAGCTGAGTGATCTAGCGAAATCGAGCTTTCTCTGTAAGCCCATAATAGAAGATGTCTAACTGCACCCATTCTGAAAACATTTCAGAGGGGCATTTTCTTAACACCTCTCTGTATCTCTCCCAGGCATCATAAAGAGATTCATTATCTCCTTGTTTAAAGCCTTGGATGTCCAGCTTTAGCTGTGTCATCCGTTTTGGAGGGAAATATTGATTCAGAAATTTTTCTGACAGCTGTTTTCATGTCCTTATGCTAGCCTTAAGGTTGGTTATTTAACCACCTCTTAGCTTGGTCTTTTACAGCAAATGGAAATAGTAATAATCTGTAGACATCCTGATCTACTTCTTTATCATGTACTGTGTCAGCAATTTGTAAAAACTGTGTCAGAAACTCTGTAGGTTCTTCCTGTGGAAGACAGGAATACTTGCAACTTTGCTGCACCATGATAATGAGCTGAGGATTCAACTCAAAGCTACTGACTCCAATGGAGGGTATACAGATACTGCTCTCATATGAAGCAGTAGTGGGGTTAGCATATGACCCCAGAGTCCTTCTGGACTGCTCATTTCTACTTAGGTCCATGATGGAGAAAAGGGAATTGATGTGAATTGCAATTAAAATATATTTTTATTTTTATTTTATAAAAGAGAACGAATAAAAAAAATGAAATAAAATAACTAGAAATTAAATATAGATTTCAAAAATTAAGAATAAAAAAATTAAAACTAAAATAATTACTTAATTAAGAAGATTTGAAAAACTTTGGATATGATTTTTGAAAAAGATTTTAAATTTTGAAATAGAAATCTGAATTTTAAAAGCAATTTTCGAAAATTCACTTTAAAATAGAGAGAAAAGATATTTTTTTTTTATTTTTAAATTTTATGATGAAAGAGAAAAACACACAAAAGACACACAACTTAAAATTTTTAGATCTAATGTTCCTTATTTTCGAAAATTTTGGAGGGAAACACCAAGGGACACCAAACTTAAAAGTTTTAAGATCAAAACACAAGGAAGACTCAAGAACACTTTGAAGACTCACAAGAACAATAAGAACATGAAGATAGAACACCAAACTTAAAATTTTTAGAAAACCAAAATAAACTTTTCGAAAACTAAAGAAAAATCAACAAGAAAACACCAAACTTAAAGTTTGGCACAAGATTTATTCAAAGAAAAATTATTTTTGAAAAAGTTTATTTTTTTAAAAAGAAGGTAGCCAATTACCAAGAACATAAGCACAACGCTCTAACCAATTGAGCTATAAATTTAACGTGTTTTAATAAGGTATTTAATAAATAAAGATTTTTTTTTTGAAAACTGATATTTTGAAAAAGCACAAGAAAAACAAGAAAAGACACAGAACAAGAAAAGCTAAAATCAAACAAATAAAATAAACAAGAACAACTTAAAGATTAAGAAAGAACAATAAACACAAATTCAAAAATTTAAAAGAAAATAAAAAAATGCAATTGACACCAAACTTAAGATATGAAACTAAACTCAATTAGAAAAACTCAATTATCAGTTTATAAAATTTTCGAAAAAAAATTAAAAAGAGAAAATAAGGATTAAAAAAAAATTTCAACTAAAAACAATAATAGAAGACTCTAAACTAAAAAGAAAAAATTTTTCCTAATCTAAGCAACAAAATAAACCGTCAGTTGCCCAAACTCGAACAATCCCCGACAACGGCGCCAAAAACTTGGTGCACGAAATTGTGAATCACACTTTTCACAACTCGTACCACTAACCAGCAAGTGCACTGGGTCGTCCAAGTAATACCTTATGTGAGTAAGGGTCGAATCCCACGGAGATTGTTGGCTTGAAGCAATCTATGGTTATCTTGTAATTCTTAGTCAGGATATCAATTATAATTATCAGTTTAAATTGCGAAGAATAAAAGAGCATGAAATAAACACTTGTTATGCAGTAATGGAGAATATGTTGGAGTTTTGGAGATGCTTTGTCTTCTGAATCTCTGCTTTCCCCCTATCTTCTTCTTCACGCACGCAAGGTTCATCCTATGGCAAGCTGTGTGTTGGTGGATCACCATTGTCAATGGCTACCATCCATCTTCTCAGCGAAAATGGTCTGGGTGCGCTGTGACCGCACGGCTAATCATCTGTCGGTTCTCACTCGTGCTGGAATAGGATCCATTGATCCTTTTGCGTCTGTCACTACGCCCAACCCTTGTGAGTTTGAAGCTCGTCACAGTCATTCAATACCTGAATCCTACTCGGAATACCACAGACAAGGTTTAGACTTTTCGGATTCTCAAGAATGCTGCCAATGGATTCTAGTTTATTCCACGAAGATTCTGATTAAGGAATCCAAGAGATACTCATTCAATCGAAGGTAGAACGGAGGTGGTTGTCAGTCACGCGTTCATAGGTTGAGAATGGTGATAAGTGTCACGGATCATCACATCCATCATATTGAAGTGCGAATGAACATCTTAGATAGAAACAAGCGTGTTTGAATAGAAAACAGAAATAATTGCATTAATTCATCAAGACACAGCAGAGCTCCTCACCCCCAACAATGGAGTTTAGAGACTCATGCCATCAAAGAGTACAAAGTTCAGATCTAAAATGTCATGAGGTACAAAATAATCCTCTAAATGTTATTTAAATAGTAAGCTAGTAATCTAGGTTTGCAAAGAATGAGTAAACTATGATAGATACTGCAGAAATCCACTTCTGGGGCTCACTTGGTGTGTGCTGGGGCTGAGACTTAAGCTTTACACTGCTTAGGCTGTTTCTGGAGTTAAACACCAGGTTGTAACCTATTTTGGGCATTTAACTCCAACTTGTAACCTGTTTCTGGCGTTTAACGCCAGACTGCAACATGAAACTGGCGTTGAACGCCAGTTTACGTCGTCTATCCTTGAGAAAAGTATGGACTATTATATATTGTTGGAAAGCCCTGGATGTCTACTTTCCAACGCAATTGGGAGCGCGCCAATTGGACTCTTGTAGCTCCAGAAAATTCATTCCGAGTGCAGAGAGGTCAAAATCCAACAGCATCAGCAGTCCTTTTTCAGCTTGAATCAGATTTTTGCTCAGCTCCCTCAATTTCAGCCAAAAAATACCTGAAATTATAGAAAAATACACAAACTCATAGTAAAGTCCAGAAATATGAATTTTCCTAGAAACTAATGAAAATATACTAAAAACTAACTAAAACATACTAAAAACTACATGAATTAACCCCAAAAAGCGTATAAAATATCCGCTCATCAGAAGGATCAACAAAAGCCTCAACAAGGCTTTAATAATGGTGGATGAAACAGGTTTATCAATAGCTAACCTTTTCCATCATCCACTCAGTAACAGACAGAGAATTCTGAGCAGAATCCATCTAGCTTAGCAAATATAGTCTCTGATCTATCTAAGGCCACTGTGAGTTTCATGAATGAAACAAGGTCCTCCATTAGGAATTTGGAGGCACAAGTGGACCAGCTGAGTAAAAGAGTCACTAAAATCCCTCCAAGTACTCTCCCAAGCAATACAGAAGAAAATCCAAAAAGAGAGTGCAAGGCCATAGCCTTACATGATGTGGCCGAAACCAAAGAGGAGGAGGAGAACGTGAATCCTAGTGCGGAAGACCTCCTGGGACGTTCAGTGACCAATAAGGAGTATCCCTTTGAGGAACCAAAGGAATCTGAGGCTCATCTAGAGACCATAGAGATTCCATTGAACCTCCTTTTGCCCTTCATGAGCTCTGATGAGTATTCTTCCTCTGAAGAGGATGAAGACATTACTGAAGAGCAAGTTGCTAAATACCTTGGTGCAATCATGAAGCTGAATGCCAAATTATTTGGTAATGAGACTTGGGAAGATGAACCTCCCTTGTTCACCAATGAACTAAATGCATTGAATAGGCAGAAATTACCTCAAAAGAAACAGGATCTAGGCAAATTCTTAATACTCTGTACCATAGGCACCATGACATTTGAGAAGGCTCTGTATGACCTGGGGTCAGGAATAAACTTAATGCCACTCTCTGTAATGGAGAAACTTGGGATCTTTGAGGTGCAAGCTGCTAGAATCTCATTAGAGATGGCAGACAACTCAAGAAAACAGGCTTATGGACAAGTAGAGGACGTGTTAGTGAAGGTTGAAGGCCTTTACATCCCTGCTAATTTTATAATCCTAGACACTGGAAAGGATGAGGATGAATCCATCATCCTTGGAAGACCCTTCCTAGCCACAGCAAGAGCTGTGATTGATGTGGACAGAGGAGAATTGGTCCTTCAACTGAATGAGGACAACCTTGTGTTTAAGACTCAAGGATCTCCTTCTATAACCATGGAGAGGAAGCATGAAAAGCTTCTCTCACTGCAGAGTCAACCAAAGCCCCCACAATCAAACTCTAAGTTTGGTGTTGGGAGGCCACAACCAAACTCTAAGTTTAGTGTTGAACCCCCACATTCAAACTCTAAGTTTGGTGTTGGGAGGTCCCAACAATGCTCTGCACATCTGTGAGGCTCCATGAGAGCTCACTGTCAAGCTATTAACATTAAAGAAGCGCTTGTTGGGAGGCAACCCAATGTTATCTAATTATATTTATTTATTTTCTCTTGTTATTTTATGTTTTCTTTAGGTTGATGATCATGTGAAGTCACAAAAACTACTGAAAAATCAAAAACAGAATGAAAAATAGCATTGAAGATAGCACACCCTGGAGGAGAGCAGTCTGGCGTTTAAACGCTAGAAACAAGCATCTGTTTGGCGTTTAACGCCAGAAACAGGCACCAAGCTGGCGTTTAACGCCAGAAACAAGCATCTGCCTGGCGTTAAACGCTAGAAACAAGCTACATTTGGGCGTTTAATGCCAGAAACAAGCAGCAGTCTGGCATTAAACGCCAGGATTGCACAGCAAGGGCGTTTTACACGCCTAATTGGGGCAGGGATGTTAAGTCCTTCACCCCACTTGATCTGTGGATCCCACAGGATTCCCTCAGGATCTGTGGACCCCACAGGATCCCCAACTTTTTCTTCTCTCCTCTTCACACCTTTTCATAACTCTCTTCCCCAAATACCCTTCACCACTCACATCTATCCTCTCTTCCCCATAAACCCCACCTACCTTCAAAATTCAAACTAATTTTCCTCCCAAACCCAACCCTAATGGCCGAACTCTACACCCCCCTCACTCCTATATAAACCCCTCACTTCTTCTTCATTTTCACACAACACAACCCTCTCTTCTTCTCCTTGGCCGAATACATGTTCTTCCCCCATCTCCTCCATTTTCTTCTTCTTCTACTACTTTCTTTCTTCTTTTGCTCGGGGACGAGCAAAAATTTTAAGTTTGGTGTGGTAAAAGCATAGCTTTTTGTTTTTCCATAACCATTTATGGCACCTAAGGCCAAAGAAACCTCTAGAAAGAGGAAAGGGAAGGCAACTGCTTCTACCTCTGAGTCATAGGAGATGGAGAGATTTATCTCAAAGGTCCATCAAGACCACTTCTATGAAGTTGTGGCCAAGAAGAAAGTGATCCCTGAGGTTCCTTTCAAGCTAAAAAAGAATGAGTATCCGGAGATCCGACTTGAGATCCAAAGAAGAGGTTGGGAAGTTCTCACCAACTCCATTCAACAAGTCGGGATCTTAATGGTTCAAGAGTTCTATGCAAACGCATGGATCACTAGGAACCATGATCAAAGTGTGAACCCGAATCCAAAGCATTGGCTTACCATGGTTTGGGGAAAATACTTAGATTTCAGTCCGAAAAATGTAAGGCTGGCGTTCAACTTGCCAATGATAGAAGAGAACACACGCCCCTACACAAGAAGGGTCAACTTTGATCAAAGATTGGACCAAGACCTCATAGATATATGTGAGGAAGGAGCTCAATGGAAAATTGACTCAAGAGGCAAGCCGGTTCAACTAAGAAGGCATGACCTCAAGCCAGTGGCTAGGGGATGGCTAGAGTTCATCCAACACTCAATCATTCCTACTAGTAACCGGTCTGAAGTTACTATAGACCGGGCCATCATGATTGGAGAGGAGGTGGAAGTTCATGAGATTATACCACAAGAACTTTACAAGGTGGCTGAAAAGTCCTACACTTGGGCAAGGTTAGCCTTTCCTCACCTCATATGCCACCTCTGCAATTCGGCTGGAATTGACATGGAGGGAGACATCCTCATTGAAGAGGGCAAGCCCATCACTAAGAAAAGGATGAAGCAAATAAGAGATCATAGACCTCAGCAAGAGCATGAGGAAATTCCTCACCATGAAATCCCTGAGATACCTCAAGGGATGCACTTTCCTTCACAAAACTATTGGGAGCAAATCAACACTTCCCTAGGAGAATTAAGCTCCAACATGGGACAACTAAGGATGGAGCACCAAGAGCATTCCATCATCCTCCATGAAATTAGAGAAGATCAAAGAGCTATGAGGGAGGAGCAACAAAGACAAGGAAGAGACATAGAGGAGCTCAAAAGCACCATTGGTCCTTCAAGAAGAGGAAGATGCCATCCTCACTAAGGTGGACTCATTCCTTAATCTCCTTGTCTATTTATTTTACTATTTTTCGATTTTTGAGCCTTATGTTTTATTGATGTTTATGTCTTTACTATATGATCATTAGTGTTTAAGTGTCTATGTCTTAAAGTTGTGAATGTCCTATGAATCCATCACCTTTCTTAAATGAAAAATATTTTAATTACAAAAGAACAAGAAGTACATGGTTTCAAATTCATCCTTGAAACTAGTTTAACTATTTTGATGTGGTGACAATACTTTTTGTTTTCTGAATGAATGCTTGAACAGTGCATATGTCTTTTGAATTTGATGTTTATGAATGTTAATTAAGTTGGCTCTTGAAATAATGATGACAAGGAGAATTGTTATTTGATAATCTGAAAAATCATAAAAATGGTTCTTGAAGCAAGAAAAAGCAGTGAATACAAAAGCTTGCAGGAAAAAAAAAAGAAAAAAATAGCGAAAAAAAAGAAAGAAAAAAAGAAAAAGCAAGCAGAAAAAGCCAAAAGCTCTTTAAACCAAAAGGCAAGAGCAAAAAGCCAATAGCCCTTAAAACCAAAAGGCAAGGGTAAATAAAAAGGATCCAAGGCTTTGAGCATCAGTGGATAGGAGGGCCTAAAGGAATAAAATCCTGGCCTAAGCGGCTAAACCAAGCTGTCCCTAACCATGTGCTTGTGGTGTGAAGGTGTCAATTGAAAACTTGAGACTGAGCGGTTAAAGTCAAGGTCCAAAGCAAAAAAAGAGTGTGCTTAAGAACCCTGGACACCTCTAATTGGGGACTTTAGCAAAGCTGAGTCACAATCTGAAAAGGTTCACCCAATTATGTGTCTGTGGCATTTATGTATCCGGTGGTAATACTGGAAAACAAAGTGCTTAGGGCCACGGCCAAGGCTCATAAAGTAGCTGTGTTCAAGAATCAACATACTGAACTAGGAGAATCAATAACACTATCTGAACTCTGAGTTCCTATAGATGCCAATCATTCTGAACTTCAATGGATAAAGTGAGATGCCAAAACTATTCAAGAGGCAAAAAGCTACAAGTCCCGCTCATCTGATTGGAGCTAAGTTTCATTGATATTTTGGAATCTATAGTATATTATCTTTTCTTTATCCTATTTTATTTTCAGTTGCTTGGGGACAAGCAACAATTTAAGTTTGGTGTTGTGATGAGCGGATAATTTATATGCTTTTTGGCATTATTTTTACATAGTTTTCAGTATAATTTAGTTAGTTTTTAGTATATTTTTATTAGTTTTTAAATAAAAATCACATTTCTGGACTTTACTATGAGTTTGTATGTTTTTCTGTGATTTCAAGTATTTTCTGGCTGAAATTGAGGGACTTGAGCAAAAATCAGATTCAGAGGTTGAAGAAGGACTGCAGATGCTGTTGGATTCTGACCTCCCTGCACTCAAAGTGGATTTTCTGGAGCTACAGAACTCTAAATGGTGCACTCTCAATTGCGTTGGAAAGTAGACATCCAGGGCTTTCCAGAAATATATAATAGTTTATACTTTGCCCGAGTTTAGATGACGCAAACTGGCGTTCAACGCCAGTTCCATACTGCATTCTGGAGTTAAACGCCAGAAATAGGTTGCAAAGTGGAGTTAAACGCCAGAAACAGGTTACAAACTGGCGTTCAACTCCAAGAAAAGCCTCTACACGTGTAAAGCTCAATGCTCAGCCCAAGCACACACCAAGTGGGCCCCAGAAGTGGATTTCTGCATCATTTACTCATTTCTGTAAACCCTAGTAACTAGTTTAGCATAAATAGGACTTTTTACTATTGTATTTACATCCTGAGTTTTATCTTTGGATTGTCTTTTGATCCTTTGATCACGTTTGGGGGCTGGCCATTCGGCCATGCCTGGACGTTCATCACTTATGTATTTTCAACGGTAGAGTTTCTACACACCATAGATTAAGGTGTGGAGCTCTGTTGTTCCTCATGAATTAATACAAAGTACTATTGTTTTTCTATTCAATTCAAGCTTATTCCGATTCTAAGATATTCATTCGCACTTCAATATGAATGCGATGATCGTGACAGTCATCATCATTCCCAACCTATGAACGCGTGCCTGACAACGACTTTCGTTCTACCTTAGATTGAATGAGTATCTCTGGGGTTCCTTAATCAGAATCTTCGTGGTATAAGTTAGAATCCATGGACGGCCATTCTTGAGATCCGGAAAGCCTAAACCTTGTCTGTGGTATTCCGAGTAGGATCTAGAAAGGGATGGCTGCGACGAGCTTCAAACTCGCGAGTGCTGGGCGTAGTGACAGACGCAAAAGGATCAATGGATCCTATTCCAGTATGATCGAGAACCGACAGATGATTAGCCATGCAGTGACAGCGCATTGGACCATTTTCACTGAGAGGATAGGATGTAGCCATTGACAACGGTGATGCCTAACATACAGCTTGCCATAGAAAGGAGTATGAATGATTGGATGAAGACAATAGGAAAGCAGAGGTTCAGGAGGAATGAACGCATCTCTATACGCTTATCTGAAATTCTCACCAATGAATTACATAAGTATCACTATCTTTATTTTACATTTTATTTATCTTTTTAATTATTAAATCTCCATAATCAATTGAATCCGCCTAACTGAGATTTACAAGGTGACCATAGCTTGCTTCAAGCCGACAATCTCCGTGGGATCGACCCTTACTCAGGTAAGGTTTATTACTTGGACGACCCAGTGCACTTGCTGGTTAGTTGTGCGAAGTTGTGACAAAGAACTAAGATTATGAACGTGCGTATTGAGTTTTTAGCGACGTTACCAAGGAATGGAACCGTCACGATATCTGTGCACCATGGAGCTGAGTCGCGGAGAGTTCACGAGCGAGAGAGAGTGACGTGGAGGGCGAGAGTCATGAGCCTGGGATAGCTGCGACCATCGCAGCACCGCCATCCTCGCGTCAGTCACCGCCGCTGTCAGTAATGAAGGCCGTCGCCACCATCCGTGCCTCTGTTGCTGTCAGAACCGCGCACCACCGCTGGAAGGATCTTCGTTGCCGTCGTTGAAGCGAACGAGAGAGAAGGAGACGTGGAAGGAGGAGCCATTGAAGCGAGCTTGCTTCCATCGCGTCCTGCCTAGCCACTGTCATCAAAGCCTCATTGCTGTTGATTAAGGGTGTTATCGAGGAGCTCAAGGATAACACACAAAAGTTGAGTGCAGCCGTCTTTCCACTACTGAAATCATGCTTCGATTTCTGCCCTGTTCTGCCCGGATCCATTCTCCATTCTGCCCTGCCCCTGTTCCATTGGGGTTTGCTGTTCTTCATCGCGCGCCGCTGTCGAGCCTGATGCTGCCGCCATTGCATGAAGCAGAGAGAGTGAAAGACGCGATGGAGGGGTGAGGGAGGAGTTGCCACTGCTGTTGCCAGGGATAGCCGTCGGAGACATTGTCGTCGTCGCCGCTGGAGCTAGCCGCTGCGGAGCATTTTGTCATTATGAAACTTGAAAGGGCAAGAAGCTTCTCGACCTGCATATGACAACAACAACACAGTATGGGATGAGAACCGGAGGTTCTCAGCATGGTAAAGGTGCCACGCGTATAAGGTCCTGGGAATGCCATAGGCAATCCTAGAACTCCGTCATACAATTGTAAAACTTAATTTTCTAAGAAAAAGTCATAAATAGGGGAAGGTAATCTAGACATTCCTAAACTTACTCAATTTTATACCTAACATAAACACCAAACCATTTCACCCTTCCTCCGTCCCTCCGTCCCTCCGTCATCCATAATTCAGCAGAGACAAGCAACCAAACAAGTTCACACACAAGTAAGAAGCAGATAGTGCAAGTAGCAAGTATAACAGGTAGAAGGATATATATATTCAGTTAGCCAATCCCAGGTAATGCATAACAATCAAAACAAACAAATGCACATGATGTATGCCTGACCTATGGCTGATGAGGCTCATCTGTTGGTTATGCATCCAACCCGACAAATCCAAAAACCTTAGACTGTCTCCCGTCGCGTATCCCCATGAGTCTATGCATAGATTTCACATTCATTCATCATTCAAATCACTCACTGGGGGCTATCCATACACGAGAATTTATACGTGCCCGATCACCCTTACGATGTAGGGTCAACAGAGTAACGAGTTTCAACCTGGAACATGTGGTGGCAAGCCACAGTTCTTACCCAGGGAAACTCGTATCTCAGATATCATCATTCATAAGCCATTTCATTTTCATAATAAATATTTAGTCATTCGTCAAAGCCATGGCATCATAACTTCATTTCATATTTACATCTCTTCTTTATAACTCATCATATTTGCCTCTTTCTTCATCCCTAAGTTACCTTATTTTCCTAGCTTCAACTAGCTACTAGACTTAGTAAGGAAGAAAATGGAGGTTTAGAAGTGAAAATCTAGTTTAAAACACAAAATTCAAGTTTTGCAGCAAGCAGTGGCCACGCGTACGCGTGGTAGTATGAAAAGGTAGCACGCGCACGCATTCTCTTACCATGCGTACGCGTGGTCGTGATGTTGGCTCATCGCGTGCACGCATGGGCTTCTCGCGCATGATACGCGAAAATTTAATATTATTAACGCGCAACCAGCAAGTATACCAGGTCGTATCAAGTAGTAAAACTCACTAAGAGTGAGGTCGATCCCACAGAGATTGGTAGATTAAGCAACTTTAGTTAAATGGTAAATTTAGTCAAGCAAACATGGTTTTGATTTCATGAGATTTGTGATTTTTGAACATAATTGCAAAAATTTAAATGGCAAGGAATTTAAAGAACTAGAATAGAGAAAGAAAATGAAAGTGAATAACTGAAACTTAAAGTGCAAGAAACTTAAATGACATGGAAAATGAATTGCAAGAAAGTAAAGGTTGCAGAATTTTAAAGAGCAGAAGAGTAAATTGCAAGAAATAGAGAAACAGAATGTAAATGGCAAGAATGATAAATTGCAAGAATGTAGAAGGGAATTGGGTAGTGGGTATTCAAAGAACTAAAGAACAAAAGAGATGAGAATTAATGATGGAGAGATCATTAGGGATCAGAGATGTAAATTGTCATGAATTGATGTTACTCAATTCCTTCTCAATCATGGGTATAGATCCATGGCGGATTGTGAATAATTGAATCCCAATCTCTTGGCAATTCAATTTCTCTTCAACACAATCAATTGCCACTCTCGTGATCTAATTGGTCATGAGAAGAGGTGAAGTTCAATTTCTAATCCAAGGCCACACAACTTCCAGGATCTCAACTAAGGGAGGTTACATCTCACATACCAACCCAAAGTGTATTGATCAAAGAAATCATGAAAAGATGAACTTTAAACTGAATTACATGGCTCCTTTCTCAAGTTCACCATATAATTCATGTAGATTCAACCCTTCTCTCGAATGTAGTTGAATCTTTGAAGAACAATTGTTTCCTCTTGGATAAACCACTTGAATTGAGAAAGAAAAGAAGAATTATCAACTCATTCAAATAAATAGAGCTCCTCTCTCTAATGAAGGTGGGGTTTAGTGAATCATAGCTCTAAATTCAACAATAAATATAAAAGTTAAAAATTAAACTGAGTGTAGAGAAGAATCAAGAAGAAGAAGAAGAAGTGTTTCTTTAAAACTGAAATTCAAAGTTGCAAGAAAAACAAAATAGAAGACGGGTGAGATGCAGTAAAAAAATAAAAATCCTAGTGTAATAGTAAAAGTGTCTAAAAAGTAAAAGTTAAAAGTTTCCTTAAAGTACAAACTCCTCTATTTATACTAGTCCTAAGACTCATTTGGAGATCTTCAATTGGGTTAGCAATGTGGGCTTTATCCTTGTTGAATATTGGCTCAATGGAGGAAGTGTTGCTAAACAGAGGAAACAGAGCTCATTCTTCTCGCTTCTGGCCCAATGGTCTAGCGTTACTGGCAAACACGCTAGCTTTATGCATGTTGGCAACGTGCCCAAGAATTTCCTGGGCTGAGAACTTGGTGCTTGGGCGTTGCCAGCCCAAGTTGTTGCCAAACACTTGGCCCTTTCTGCCTTTTTGAACTCAGTTTTGATGCCCAAAGTTGCCTCTGGTTTGAGCTTCAATTTTGTGCTCCACTATAGACTATTATACATGATTGAAAAGCTCTAAATGTCAGCTTTCCAATACAACTGGAAGCACCTCAATTGAATCTCTGTAGCTCATGTTATGTTCCTTTGAAGAGGGAAAAGTCAGGCTGCCTGGCGTTGTTGCCCAAGTTATTGGTAAAACACGCCAGGAACAACGCCCATCCTTCTTCTCTGGTGGCTTCCTGGCGTTGTTGCCCAAGTTGTTGGCAAAACACGCCAGCAACAACGTGCATCCTTCTTCTTTGGTGACTTCCTGGCGTTGTTGCCCAAGTTATTGGCAAAACACGCCAGGAACAATGTGCATGCTTCTTCTTTGGTGGCTTCCTGGCGTTGTTGCCCAAGTTAGTAGCAAAACACGCCAGGAACAACGCCCAAGCCTTCTTCTCCCTGGCAGCTTGATTTGTTGGGCGTTGTTGCTGGAGTTGTTACTGAACACGCAGCCAACAACGCCCCTTCTTCCTCCTTGCTGCACACACGTTTTGGCGTTGCCAACTTGGTTTCCAAGTTACCAACGTGCTTGTTCCTCCTTGCTCCATCACCTTGCTATGTTCCCAATCTCTCTTGCTCCAATTCTTGCTCCATTGCCTTCTTGCTTCATCACCTAACATAAACCAAACAAACTTCCTCAAAGTCTTGTCGTTCTATGAAATAAATTTCAAGGAAATCATTCACATCAATTTGTTTATAAACTCCTTGAATCATTTGCATAGATTATGCCAAATTTCACCTAGTTCTTGGTTCATGAATGCATGGAGATGAAACTCATTAAAATGCTTGTTTATTTCAAAGAAAATGAATGAAACTAAGCTAAAACTACTTAAACTAACTAGCTAATATAGCAAAGATGCAAACGCATCACAACACCAAACTTAAACCTTGGTTGTCCTCAAGCAAGAAAAGAACTATGCAAAAAGATTTCTTTCAATCGGAACGGGTTGAGGAGTAGCTTGTAATGCCTTAGTGAGTGAAGTGATTAGTTGACAGTGGGGTGAACTCTGAATTATATGCTCATACAAGGATTCCAGTGCTTATTAGTCCCTACATTTTGGAAGTCTTAGGTCTTAGGACTTTCATTCAAATGATATCATGAAAATCTCTCTATAGGTAATCACCTTGAAGCAGCTTATAGTTTTTGTGTCTTGGCCTTGACTCTAAGTGTCATGTCTCAAAGCGACTCTTTAGATAAGCTTTCAATCAATACTCCAAAACCAGTTGGTTTTAAGGTATTAGGTGTTGAAGCACCCCTTAGGATTTACTTGCTCAAGCCTCTCTCTTTGACACAATTCTACCACAAGCATTTAATTAGGATAATAACTCTTTGAGTTCTTATTTCTTTCTTTTTCTTCCTAGTAATTGATGCTCAGAGCCTTTTGCCATGTTCTTTTTTTTTCTTTTTTTTTTTGCTGCTTCTTGGATCAAAAGATGTTTGAGAATCTCCAAAATACTTCTTTGAACTCTATTTCCTGCCTATGAGCTCCCATGCAGGTTTTCACAAATATGCAACCTCAATACACAATCATATAACTAGAACCACCACTTCTCTTAATCTTTTGCTTGCCTCAAAACAAATTTTTGACTCCTCAATCATTCTTTTCAAAGAAATGTTCTCTGTTTGCAATTTATAGATCTTGAGTGTAAGAAAATTCTCAAGTGTATGGTGCTATGATGTATTTAGCATCTTAGTTATTGAACTTTTAAGGAGATTATGCTAAGCAGACAAGCAGGGGTGCAATATTTCTCTCAATCATAACAGTTTTGAATATAAGACAACCACTTAACAATACAACCTTTTGGAGTTTACTTGCTTTACTCCTTATCATCATCATTGTTGGTCTTTACATCCCTCTTTGTCTCTTTGGTTGATGATGCTTAATCCTTCCTAAGATTGAAGTGACTGCCTACAATAAACTTTGAAAGTTGCTTGTCCCCAAGCACTTGAGAGATGGTTAGCATGCAGGTATGCTTGTGAGTTCTTGACCTTAAGTTGGTGTAGGAACACCAAACTTAGTTCCTTGCCTACTTCTATATGCCAACACAGAATGCTTCTTTCATGCATGCATACTACATTATGTGCTTTAAGTCTATGAGTAAATAAAATGCAGGACTAAAAGGTAAACAAATGAAATTGCAGGCTTAGTCAATTTCTATGATTGTTTGGGATTTGTGATTATTCATAATTGTCTCAAGGGTTACTTTGTTTTCCATGAATGTTGGTGGAACACCAAACTTAGTACCATGCATTCACCCTTAATTTTTTTCTTTGTTGATACAATCACATTGGTGTGGAACACCAAACTTAATTTCTTGCAATACATAGAAGTTGAACTAACCATTTATTCTGAGAAGAGTATGAAAAAATAGTTACCTAAGGTTGGGTTGCCTCCCAACAAGCGCTCTTTTATCGTCATTAGCTTAACGATTGTCCCTCTTTAGGGAGGATGATGATCATAATGCCTTAATCCTTCCCTTCTAACTTGAGCTTCCTTCCAGTATCCTCCTTGATGATTTCCACATGTTCAAGTGAGAGGATTTTGTTCACTGTGTAATATCCAGAAAAGTGTGGAGATGTTTCCATTGGTTGGTAAGTTAGCATCACTTTATCCCCTGGTGAGAAGCCTTCAGTGGGGATTTTCTTGTTTCTCCATCCTCTTGGCACTTTCTTCTTGGGACTCTTTTCTTTTTCAGGAGGTAGTTCAGGTTTTGAAGCCTCAATTTTTGGAATGTCCTTGCTGAGAATCTCAAATGCAGGCTTTGGTTGTAGCTTCTCCTCTATTCTTTGAGCTTGTTGCACCACTTCTACCTCTTCCTTTCTTTTCCAACATGAGCTTAGGTGCATTGGAAGTGTTTCATCAGGTGCCTCTTTCAAGTTTGGATCTATGGAATCAATCTTCATACACTCTTCCTCTTGGGTGGAATCTTGCAAATTCTTGAAGACATGGAACACTATATGCTCTTCATGCATCCTTGATGCGCATAAACTAGTTATGCTACGATTTAGGAAATTGCACGATCGGCAAAATTCCTTCCGGCAAGTGCACCGGTTATCGTCAAGTAAAAACTCACAATAGAGTGAGGTCGAATCCCACAAGGATTGGTTGAGTGAGCAATTCGGATTAGAAGTGTGTTCTAGTTGAGCGGAATCAAGATTTAGATGAGAATTGCGGAATGTAAAATTGGCGGGAAAAGTAAATGACAAGGAATTGAAATGGCGGAATCTTAAATTGCATGAATTAAAGAGCAGAATGTAAATTGCTGAAATTAAAAAGGAATGGGGGTGATTGCATGAATTGAGTTGCAGAATGTAAAGAGAAGATGGAAATCAGAATTGGGGGATTCATTGGGTTATAGGAGATATTGAGATCTCCGAATCAAAACATGTTTATCTCTTCCTCAAGCAATGCGTTCATTGAATTTTGCTTGGCAATCTTATATGATTGGATCCCAATCCCTTGGCTCACCAATTCTCTCTAAAAATGAACAAATTCCCAATCCCTTGGTTTAAATGTTCATAAGAAGAGATGATGCTCGATCACTGATTATACCACACAGTTTCATGAACCACAATTTGGTAGGATTACATGTCACAATATCCATCCAAACCCCAATCCAATTCACTGTGAGAAAGCTTCTCTAGCATGAATCCTCCATTCCTTTCCCAAGGTTCCGAAGGATTCCAATTATGAGTAGTTTCTTTCCCAAGACAACTACCCAATGGAATTAGATCGAGAAGCTTTCTAACAAAATTCAAGAGAAAAGATTGAAGAAGAAGATAAACTATTATTGATTCATTGAATTACAATAGAGCTCCCTAACCCAATGAAAGGGGGTTTAGTGAGTCATAGCTCTGAATTCAATTACAAAGATATGAAAACTAGCTAAAAGTGAAGGTAAAAGTCCTTTCTAACTTAAATTCTATCCTATTTATACACTTTTTATATTGAGCTTCTGTTGTGTTTCTTGGGCTTTGAGGCCTCTCCCTGCTTTCCTTTTGCCTTGGGTTTATGATCCATAATCTTGATGGGGCTGTTGATCCAAATTCTGTACATTCATTGAGCCAACTTAGTGATAATCAAATAATGACACATGACTCAATAAATTGAGATTTCAAACTCATCAATCCTTCAGGCCCAATCCCATAAACCATGATATTCAATTGGGTTTCATACCAGAATAAGTTTAAGTTAATGTTTGTGCTCAAATACTATCTTAAACCACAATATTTTTGGTCCAGAAACCTTTTCCAAGAGTGGCGTTTAAGTTGCAGTTTAAGCTTAAACTGCAGCTTAAACGCCAGACACTTCCAGTGAGGCCTTTTGTAGAAGCACGTTTAAGCTTCAGTTTAAGGTTCAACTGAAGCTTAAACGTGGAAATGGAAGAAAGCAGCCCTGGAGAGTCATGTAGTCGAACACGTTTAAGCTTCAGTTTAAGGTTAAACTGAAGCTTAAACGTGGATATAGGAAGGGCAGCCCTGGAGGTCGAACACGTTTAACCTCCAGTTTAAGGTTAAACTGGAGGTTAAACGTGGAAATGGAAGGAGGCATCCTGGAGGTCGAACACGTTTAACCTCCAGTTTAAGGTTAAACTGGAGGTTAAACGTGGAAGCTTAGAAGTGTAGCCCTGGAGGTGTCGAACACGTTTAAGCTCCAGTTTGAGGTCAAACTAGAGCTTAAACGTGGAAATGGAGAGAGCAACCCTGGAGGAGAAAACTTGGTCGAACACGTTTAAGCTCCAGTTTGAGGTCAAACTGGAGCTTAAACGTGGAAATGGCTCCCTGGTGCTTTTCCCATTCTGGCGTTTAACCTCCAGTTTGAGGTCAAACTGGAGGTTAAACGTGGAACTCCTTCCTGAGTGGCATTATCATTCTGGCGTTTAACCTCCAGTTTGAGGTCAAACTGGAGGTTAAACGTGGAATGCTTCTTTGGTGAGACTTTTCATTCTGGCGTTTAACCTCCAGTTTAAGGTTAAACTGGAGGTTAAACTTCAATTCCAGCATTTCTTATCCTTCATGATTCTGGCGTTTAAGCTCCAGTTTAGGCTTAAATTGGAACTTAAACTCCACATGTGATATTCAAGCTTCCTTTATTGATTTTGTTGCTTCCTTGCTTAGCCTCTTCTTCCCTGAAATCATCCAAACAAATGCATCAAAGTCTTGCAAAATTTCATGAGAAATCTTCCATTCATAGCATTCAAGTAATATAACTAAAACTCATGGAATTTGCATCAAAATCATATTGTTTGGATGGTTCATTGCTTTGTTATTCTTTTAACCATTCTTGGTTACTTTAAGCTCAAGAAAATGCATAAAACCACTAAAACTAACAGAAAAATACTAGTGAAACTAGCCTAAGATGCCTTGGCATCACAACACCAAACTTAATACTTGCTTGTCCCTAAGCAAGTCCTGAGTTATTTAAGAAGAAAGTATGAAACAGAAAGCAATTACATTGGCTATATTAGCAAGCATTTGAAGTTCCTCAGAAGGGTTTTATGCAGAAAGTTGCAGCATCACTTTTTTTCATTCTTATCAGGTAAGATTATCACTTTTTCATTGCATCCATCAAACTCTGCTATGGCCTCTTGTTATTCTTATGTCTTTGGCACTTTTCTCTTCTTTGTTTTTCTTTTTCTTTTTCTTAGAGCTACTTTGCTCCTTGTTTGCTTAGTGTCATGTGTTGCACAAGCCTTTGGCATTTTCTTTTTCTTATCAGTGCACTACACATATCCACTTTAGGCATTTTAGTTCACATTTCTTCTTGAGACATTGGTGCCCAGCACCTCTTTGTGTGACTAAATGTTTTGTATTTAGGTTGCTCTTGATAATGGACTTTTGGTTGATAATCTCGGGTTAGTTAACCCAAGTTACCAAGTATTGAAACACTCCTCAGAACCTATTCATCCAAGCATATCCTTAATACATAAACACCACAGGCATTTGTCTCAGAAGTTCAAACCATTGGTACCTAGCTTATTTTCTCAATTTTTTTGCTTTTTGGTTGCCCTTTTTCAGTGGCTTTTTCTTCTTCTTTTTCTTTCTTTTTCATGGCCAAAGACATTTATTCATCAAGATCCATAGATAGTTTTCAATTTCTACACAAAGAATGATAATTCTACACTCTAATTCCAGTTATCTGACTAAACAATCAAGCATGCATACCACCACTTAATTCTACTTGATTTGTCACTAATTTAGCCAAGTTACTTTTGTTCAAACTTTTCTTTTATTTTTGGAAACAGAACAAGCATGGCAAGCACTCGTTTAAGAAGGTGAAGTTATATCCAAACATCTAGGCATTCACTTTATTCAAAGCAATAAACAGACACTCATACTAAAAAAAAAAAAAAAAAACTCCACATAACACTTAAATGACTTATGATGAAAGAAAGCTCATAAAGACAATCCACCAATGATCATTTGATTATTAAGGAACGAGACCACCTCTTATTTATTGCTTGGTTCTTCTTAATTCTTGGGATCCTGCTTCTTCTTGCTTCCTGCCTCTTTTTGACCACTTGTGCTTCCTTTGTCTTTTCTTATGAGCTTTTTCCAGAATCCAGCCTTTTTCATCGTTTCTTCCACTCCTTTTTCAAGGATCATTGCCTTGTTTATTTCTCCTTCTTTCCTCCCTTTGAAATACTCATCAAAAGCTGGGAATGCTGGGTCCATCTTGTGTAGATGTTCCCCTATGTAGTTAAGCTTGATTTGCGAACTGATGTTGTAATCAGCTTGGACTGAGTATCTTGCATTCTGTAAAGTGGTGGCTTCCTTGATTGCCAAGACATTGGCATCTTGGTGTTGGCATATGTGGCTGAAGGATTCCTGTAAGTGTAAATTCTGTTCCCTTTGCAGATCGAAGAATCTTGATTCAAAGTTCCTTTGCATATCCATCATTTTTAGGTGAAAGTCCTCTTGTCTCTCCTGAGACCTCATGTATTGTTGAGACATTCCTTCCATGATTTCCTGCATTCTGCTCATATCCATGGGGTCTCTGGGAATTCGTTGTCTTCTTTCTGGCATTGCTTGCTCTTCTTGCTCTTCTTCTATGTCTTCTCCTTCCTGTCTTTCTTGTTCTGCTTCTTGCTCGGCTTCCACTTGTTGCCCTTCTTCATTTCTTCTTCTTGTATGTCTTGGAGGAGTTGGGCCAAGAGTCATTCTGTACGCAGTTATGGCCAATCCAGGATATAGCCAATTAGGTCTTTCATCCTCAAGTGGTACTTGGGCATCGATGCATAGTCTAATGATAGTGCTAGGGAAGTGGAGCCAGGATTCAGGGTCACTTTTCTCACTAAACTCTTGTATCTGTTCAGCAATGAGTTTATGAACTTTGATCTCCCCTCCCACCATAATGCAATGTAGCAAGATGGCTCTTTTAGGGACTATTTCTGAAGAGTTTGCAGTGGGTAGGATGGATCTCCTAACTATTGCATACCACCCTTTAGCTTCAGGTGTTAGGTCTCCCCTTCTCAAGACTCTTGGAGCCCCTCTTGTTTTTCTCACCCATTCAGCTCTGATGGCACAAAGGTCTTCAGCAATAGTTGCATAGTCAGGTTCTCCTATCATCCTTTCTTCATAACTTGCTTGGCTGAAATGTATGTTTTTCAGGCCAAGGGTTTTCATGATTGCTTTGGGACTGAAGTCAACTTCCACCCCTCTCACATAGCTTTTGTATGTGGGTTTCTTGGTTGGATCCTCTCTTACTGCATTTGCATAAAACTCTTTCACCAAGTTGATGTTGATTTTAGTGATTGGCTTAGTCAGGAGCTCCCACTTCCTCTTTTTGATCTTTTCCCAAACACCTGGGAACTCATCCTTTTCAAGGTCAAAGGGAACCTCAGCTAGTACCGTTTTAGGTCTCATCCATTCGGCTTGAATCTCATGGAAAACTGATCTGTATCTCCATGCATCGAATTCCCTGTTTTCCTCCATTGGCTGCTTGTCTTTTCTCCTTTTGTGGCTAGATGAAGCTGCCATTGGTTCTTTAGTTTTGGTAAGTGACAAGCTAAAGTTGACAAGGTGAAGCAAGAAGTGTTGTTGGAAGTGTGGGGAGGTTGTTTTCGGCAAGAGATAGTTTATGCTATGATGAAGGAAATGTGCATAAAGGAGATTTGGTGGTGTTGAACTTGTTCCCCAAGTGGTTCTTTATAGTGCCCGTAAGTGCAAAATGGACGGCTAGGGTGATTTGTGAAGGGTGGCTTGATGGTAAATATATGAATTAGGGAGAAGGACGAATTGCTTTTCATTTTCTTGGAAGTATTCTGGATGCATTAGGTTGTACATGTAGCTATCTTTTCTTGCAGAACTTCCTTTTCCCATGTGTTAGTTTCAAAGACTTGTGAATTTTCTTTTTGACCAAGCATCGTACCTCCCTTTGTCTTTTTCCTCCATTTTGTCTTTTCTTTTGTACCTGCACAAACAAACAAGTTTGCTATCATTTTTCGGTCCATGTGAATTATGAATAGTACTTGCACATGTAAATCAATGATTGTCTTTATGAGCTTATAGCCGTGACTTCTACATGTATGCACACTTATTATTTGGACACCAAACTTAGTGTTTGGTCAAGTCTCCTGATGACATGAAATCCATATTGGTTGTCCTTAATGAATGTGCTTAATTCTAATAAATCATAGTCACCTTGGCTCTTTGATTCTAAACAAATTTACTACCCTAAGTAATTGAGACCAAAGCATTAAAACATGCGAATGGTGTACTTGTCATGAATTTCGAAATCCAGAGGAACTTTGTGCTTTTCATGAACCGTGTTCAAAGAGGAACACCAAACTTAATCCTTGGTTGTGCACTAAAAATTGAATGCATTTTGAATAAAATTTTGGGGTGCCTTCAGGCACACCAAACTTAGAGGCAAATTGCATTTTACATGCAATGTTTAGTGCACTTTTTCAGCAGTTGTCCTGAGGATTCAAGTTCATGCATAAGAAACCATGCTTTATTAGATGCACAACAAAACAAAAAAAAGTAAGGGTATTAAAACATGGGTTGCCTCCCATGAAGCGCTTCTTTCACGTCACTAGCTTGACGGTTGTCCCTTGTTAGGGTGGATTGTAGTGCTTGACGTCTTCTCCTCTCACTATGAAAACGTCCCCACTTGATTCATTCATGACCTCTAAATGTTCCATAGAAAGAACTTTCCTGATTGTGAACACTTGAGGGAGCTGGGAAGGAATGGTTTTGAGGCCAGGTGGGATTGGCAGATAATGACTTGATATCACGTTATCTCCCGGAGAGAAACCTTCAGTGGGAATTTTCTTGTTTCTCCACCCTCTTGGCAATCTCCCTATCACTCTTCCCTTTCTCTTGAGGATTTCTTCATTGACCCTTATGTCAGGAGGATCCTTCTGATCTGTTTCCACTGATTCTTGTGGCTTTAACTCTTGCAACTCTTGTTTGCCTTCCAAGTACTGTTTTAGAGTTTCAGCTGCTGGATTACTTTCCTCCAAACACAGATGGCTACTATCATCCTTAGGCTTTTCAGGTTCTGGTTCATGCTCAGATGCAGGTTTGAAAACTTTGAAAATGAGCTGTTCATCATGTATTCTCAGAATTAGCTCTCCTTGTTCTACATCTATGAGCGCTCTAGTAGTGGCTAGAAATGGTCTGCCCAGAATGATAGGGTGTAAGTAGCTTTCCTCCATGTCCACAATGACAAAGTCTGTGGGGAAGTAATAATCCCCCACTTTCACTAGCACATTTTCAACTACCCCTTCAGCTTGCTTCTGAGTTTTGTCAGCCAGTTGTATGATTACATCAGTGGATCTCACCTCATTCAGTTGTAGCCTCTTCATAAGAGTTAGAGGCATCACATTTATGCTAGCTCCTAGATCACAGAATCCTCTGTCAATTTTTGTTTCCCCTATGATGCAAGGGATATGAAAACTTCCTGGGTCCGTTTTCTTACAGAGTGTGTCCTTCTTGATGAGAGCACTGCATTCTTTGTTCATTGTTACCGTTTGTCCTCCCTTCAAAACTCTTTTCTTGCTTAACAATTCCTTTAAATACTTGATGTGTGTAGGCATTTGATGGAGAATCTCAAGAAAGGGAATATTGACATGGAGAGAGTTAAATGTCTCTAAAAACCTTGAATAGGTTTTCCCCTTTTCACCTCCTCCTAACCTCTGAGGAAATGGTGCTTTTGATTGGTATATTTTCAGCATGCCTTTTTGCAGTTCCTTGGCTTGCTCAGTTCCACTTTCCTGCTTAACTTCTTCCATTCCTTCCTTCAAGATTTCTGGCTCCTGCTCTGAGGGCCTGATTCCTTCTTCTTCTGAAACTTCCTTCAATATAGTGATGGCCTTGCATTCTTCCCATCTCACTCTCTTTTGTTCCCCTTTAGGATTCTTTTCTGTGTCACTAGGGAACACTGCAGTTGATTTGACGGCCTGCTGAGATAGCTCTCCTACTTGAGACTCCATTCTCTTGAGTTTTTCACCATGGTTTCTTAAGGTAGCTCTCACATCATCTCTGAAGCTTTTCAATTCGGTTATGTCTTGACTCATGGTTGCCATCATTCCTTCTATCCGGTTTAATTGATCTTGAAATTGTTGGTTCGGATTAAGTTGGGTAGGTTGATTATTTTGGCCATGATATGATGGTTGGGGGTAAGTGTTTTGTGTGGCTTGGTATGATCTTTGGTTGGAGTTTTGGTATGTGGAATTGTTATGTTGGTTGTGGTTGTAAGGTTTGTGGTTTTGTGGTTGGGTTTGTTGGTTCCCCCACCCAAAGTTTGGGTGATTTTTCCATCCTGGGTTGTAAGTGTTGGAATGTGGATCATATGATTGCCTTTGTTGGTTTCCCACATAGTTGGCCTCTTCCCAATCACCTCCTTCAATGCTTACTTCCTCTTGATCTTGTGTGTGTATTGCAGCCACTTGCTTTGTTTCTAATTGCCTGGTAAGCTCTGCTAGTTGCTTGGCAAACACCTTGTTTTGGGCTAGAATTGTATCAACATGGTTCAGCTCCATGACTCCCTTCGTGTTGTGCCTCTCTGATGCATAGTAGTACTCATTCTCAGCTACTGTCTCAATCACCTCAATGGCCTCTTCCACAGTCTTTTTCCTGTTCAATGAACCTCCTGATGAATGGTCTACAGCCTTCCTTGATTCATAAGAGAGTCCATCATAGAAAATATGCAATTGCACCCAATCATGGAACATGTCTGGTGGGCATTTCCTTGTCAAGTCCTTGAATCTCTCCCATGCCTCGTAGAGAGTCTCACCATCTTGTTGTCTAAAAGTCTGAACCTCAGATCGAAGCCTATTGACCTTTTGTGGGGGGTAGAAACGTGCCAGAAACTTACTTTCCACCTCATCCCATGTTGTTAAACTCCCCCTTGGGAATGATTCCAGCCACTTAGCTGCTTTGTCCCTAAGTGAAAATGGGAACAAAAGCAGTTTATAGGCATCTTCCTGGACTCCATTGGACTTCACAGTGTCACAAATTCTCAGGAATTTTGTGAGATGTTGGTTGGGATCTTCATTAGCACTCCCACCAAATGAACAATGATTCTCCACAAGTGATATTAGCTGTGACTTGAGCTCAAAATTGTTGGCCTGAATGGGTGGTTTCTGGATGCTACTACCACAATTCCCAGAGGTTGGGTTTATGTATGAACTAAGAACCCTCCTCTCAGGAATGGCATGGTTTCCATCAGCTCTCTCATGGTTGTGAACTTCTCTATCCATGTTGAGATCTAAAGCTTCCTCAAAATTGTCCTCAGATTCTCCTTCAGATTCCTCTTCTCCCACTACTCTCTTCCCTCTTGCTTCCCTTCTCAGTCTATGAAGGGTCCTCTCTGGTTCGGTATATGGAGGAGTTGATGTCTCTCCTCTCCTACCTGTCATACAAGAACACAGCACAGGCACAAACAAGTGAAATACTCTTGGTTAATGGAAGAGTATGGTTAGAGCAATTGAGGAATTAATTCAAACAGTTAGTGAGTCAGTGAGTTAGTTGCTTGAATTTAAAGGCATAAAGAAAGAAAGCATGTAACCGAGTGCAGAAATTAAAATTCAACAAGTAACTTGAACAGAATTAACAAAGCAAGAGAAATTGCTCAATCTAGTTAGCTTCCAATTGGAGAATTGTCAATCGAAAACCAATCCCCGGCAACGGCGCCATAAACTTGATGCGCATAAACTAGTTATGCTACGATTTAGGAAATTGCACGATCGGCAAAATTCCTTCCGGCAAGTGCACCGGTTATCGTCAAGTAAAAACTCACAATAGAGTGAGGTCGAATCCCACAAGGATTGGTTGAGTGAGCAATTCGGATTAGAAGTGTGTTCTAGTTGAGCGGAATCAAGATTTAGATGAGAATTGCGGAATGTAAAATTGGCGGGAAAAGTAAATGACAAGGAATTGAAATGGCGGAATCTTAAATTGCATGAATTAAAGAGCAGAATGTAAATTGCTGAAATTAAAAAGGAATGGGGGTGATTGCATGAATTGAGTTGCAGAATGTAAAGAGAAGATGGAAATCAGAATTGGGGGATTCATTGGGTTATAGGAGATATTGATATCTCCGAATCAAAACATGTTTATCTCTTCCTCAAGCAATGCGTTCATTGAATTTTGCTTGGCAATCTTATATGATTGGATCCCAATCCCTTGGCTCACCAATTCTCTCTAAAAATGAACAAATTCCCAATCCCTTGGTTTAAATGTTCATAAGAAGAGATGATGCTCGATCACTGATTATACCACACAGTTTCATGAACCACAATTTGGTAGGATTACATGTCACAATATCCATCCAAACCCCAATCCAATTCACTGTGAGAAAGCTTCTCTAGCATGAATCCTCCATTCCTTTCCCAAGGTTCCGAAGGATTCCAATTATGAGTAGTTTCTTTCCCAAGACAACTACCCAATGGAATTAGATCGAGAAGCTTTCTAACAAAATTCAAGAGAAAAGATTGAAGAAGAAGATAAACTATTATTGATTCATTGAATTACAATAGAGCTCCCTAACCCAATGAAAGGGGGTTTAGTGAGTCATAGCTCTGAATTCAATTACAAAGATATGAAAACTAGCTAAAAGTGAAGGTAAAAGTCCTTTCTAACTTAAATTCTATCCTATTTATACACTTTTTATATTGAGCTTCTGTTGTGTTTCTTGGGCTTTGAGGCCTCTCCCTGCTTTCCTTTTGCCTTGGGTTTATGATCCATAATCTTGATGGGGCTGTTGATCCAAATTCTGTACATTCATTGAGCCAACTTAGTGATAATCAAATAATGACACATGACTCAATAAATTGAGATTTCAAACTCATCAATCCTTCAGGCCCAATCCCATAAACCATGATATTCAATTGGGTTTCATACCAGAATAAGTTTAAGTTAATGTTTGTGCTCAAATACTATCTTAAACCACAATATTTTTGGTCCAGAAACCTTTTCCAAGAGTGGCGTTTAAGTTGTAGTTTAAGCTTAAACTGCAGCTTAAACGCCAGACACTTCCAGTGAGGCCTTTTGTAGAAGCACGTTTAAGCTTCAGTTTAAGGTTCAACTGAAGCTTAAACGTGGAAATGGAAGAAAGCAGCCCTGGAGAGTCATGTAGTCGAACACGTTTAAGCTTCAGTTTAAGGTTAAACTGAAGCTTAAACGTGGATATAGGAAGGGCAGCCCTGGAGGTCGAACACGTTTAACCTCCAGTTTAAGGTTAAACTGGAGGTTAAACGTGGAAATGGAAGGAGGCATCCTGGAGGTCGAACACGTTTAACCTCTAGTTTAAGGTTAAACTGGAGGTTAAACGTGGAAGCTTAGAAGTGTAGCCCTGGAGGTGTCGAACACGTTTAAGCTCCAGTTTGAGGTCAAACTGGAGCTTAAACGTGGAAATGGAGAGAGCAACCCTGGAGGAGAAAACTTGGTCGAACACGTTTAAGCTCCAGTTTGAGGTCAAACTGGAGCTTAAACGTGGAAATGGCTCCCTGGTGCTTTTCCCATTCTGGCGTTTAACCTCTAGTTTGAGGTCAAACTGGAGGTTAAACGTGGAACTCCTTCCTGAGTGGCATTATCATTCTGGCGTTTAACCTCCAGTTTGAGGTCAAACTGGAGGTTAAACGTGGAATGCTTCTTTGGTGAGACTTTTCATTCTGGCGTTTAACCTCCAGTTTAAGGTTAAACTGGAGGTTAAACTTCAATTCCAGCATTTCTTATCCTTCATGATTCTGGCATTTAAGCTCCAGTTTAGGCTTAAACTGGAACTTAAACTCCACATGTGATATTCAAGCTTCCTTTATTGATTTTGTTGCTTCCTTGCTTAGCCTCTTCTTCCCTGAAATCATCCAAACAAATGCATCAAAGTCTTGCAAAATTTCATGAGAAATCTTCCATTCATAGCATTCAAGTAATATAACTAAAACTCATGGAATTTGCATCAAAATCATATTGTTTGGATGGTTCATTGCTTTGTTATTCTTTTAACCATTCTTGGTTACTTTAAGCTCAAGAAAATGCATAAAACCACTAAAACTAACAGAAAAATACTAGTGAAACTAGCCTAAGATGCCTTGGCATCAATCCTTAGCATCAATTCTCCTTTTTCAACATCTATCAATGCTCTGGCAGTAGCTAAGAAGGGCCTCCCTAGGATGATGGGAGTGTTATCATCTTCCTCTATGTCTAGGATGACGAAGTCAGCTGGGAGGAAAAATTTGTCCACCTTTACTAATACATTCTCCGCAACCCCAAGTGCTTGCTGAATAGATTTGTCCGCCATTTGAAGGGCTATTTTTGTGGGTTTCA